>NW_026731683.1:892500-1237500 GCF_028476545.2 Physella acuta | reverse complement strand
TGCCACCCCTCCTATACCCCAGTATAACACCATGACACCCCTCCTATACCCCAATATAACACCATGCAACCCCTCCTATACCCTGATATAACACCATGCAATCCCTCCTATACCCCAGTATAATACTATTCCACCCCTTCTATACACCGAAAAAACACCATGACACCCCTCCTATACCCCAGTATAACACTATTCCACCCCTCCTATACCCTGATATAACACCATGCCACCCCTCATATACCCCAGTATAATACTATTCCACCCCTTCTATACACCGAAAAAACACCATGACACCCCTCCTATACCCCAGTATAACACTATTCCACCCCTCCTATACCCTGATATAACACCACGCCACCCCTCCTATAACCCCCTATAACACCTGGCCACCCCTCCTATACCCCACTATAACACCATGGCACCCCTCCTATACCCTGATATAACACCATGACACCCCTCCTATACCCCAGTATTACACCACGACACCCCTCCTATACCCCAGTATAACACCATTCCACCCCTCCTATACCCCAGTATAACACCATGGCACCCCTCCTATACCCTGATATAACACTACGCCACCCCTGCTATACCCCAGTATAACACCATTCCACCCCTCCTATAGCCCAGTATAACACCATGACACCCTCCTATACACCGATACAACACAATGCCACCCCTCCTATACCCCAGTATAACACTATTCCACCCCTTCTATACACCGATAACTATGCCACCCCTCCTATACCCTGATATAACACAATTCCATCCCCCCTGTACCCCAGTATGACACAATGACACCCCTCCTATACCCCAGTATAATACTACGCCACCCCTCCTATACCCCAGTATAACACCACGCCACCCTTACACCACACGTATCTGTAACACCTAAACTCACACCAGCCGTAATTAACTTTTTGCAGAGATCATTACAAAATTCTTCCCACATCTGCCTATGTTTATTCTTAAACAGATTAATATCGACATAGTCACGTGATAGGGTAGATGGATAGACATAGTCACGTGATACGATTGATTGCTATCTGGCATAAAAACGTACCAGGCAAAGAGCCTCATTACAACAGAACGAAGGTCTGTCGAATTGGTTGCCGTTCATTTGGAGCTCCAATCTCGAAGGATTTGAGCCAGATTAGGCGGAATTTAGGTATTACATGGAGTAGTTCAACAAGCTAACGAGGACTTAACATTAGAAACGTAGCCTGCTTTCATAAAGCCAATCAATAATTTAATCAAATTTTTTAGATTCATTATTTTTTTGCTTAAAATAAAACAAAGCTCTTTATGGTTGAAATTAGAAATGGGTGAACATTTTAAATAAAATAATTGTAGGATATACTGCTGATAACATTGATTTAAAGAATAACGGCTATGTAATTAAGGTACAATTGTAACACCTGACGGACTGTTGAAATTAGTGGCGTCACTAGGTCGGGTGTCACCCGGTGCGGTTAGTGAGAGTGTCACCCCCACCCCTACTAAAATTTTGCATTTTCGGTTCGGTATCACCCAACTTCTATTATTTTGTTATATGAACTGGGTAAAGCATTGTTTTGAAAATTAATTTAAATATTTTAACTATAATGTGACTCGGGGCGTACCCCCCTCCTCAATCACCCCCTTGTGACGCCCTGAGTAAAATGGAGTTTGTTTATTTAAAAAGATAGGATGGCTGACGTATCTAACTTCTTCACATTTCCTGAACTCAGGTCCGGCTTTAATCAGAGCTGAATGGACACAAACATCCTACTGGGTCTAACCCTGGAACTGGAAATCAAGCCATTTGGTTTAGTTTTCATTAGCACCATCAATATACCACACATTCACTCTATAATGTTAAGAATCGGTTATTTAATAGGAGTCGCAGGAAGTAATTGAACCAGACGTGTTTACTTGTAGTAATACAACCCCCCCCCCCCCCCCCAGCCGTGGTAGTTATCTCAACGAGGCGACATCATTTTAGGGAGAGAATAAAAAAGGTGAAGTTAAAAAAAATCTGCGAATTTCGCGCCAAAAATACAAAACGCTAACCCTCTCACGTCTGTAAGTTAATTGTACTTCAACACAAAAGGAAAAAAGACTCTTGACGGAGAGAAACGTATATTTTAGTAATTGCTTTCAACAGCGTTTAGGAGGGGGAGGGGGAACAACACCAGTGCTCAATGTCTATTGTGTATTCAATATCACACGGTGACAGAAAAAAGCGCAGGATAAAGTGCGCAATAGGGTAGATCGACTTACTGGTGCAAGAACACAAGGCGTCCTTCTTGAACTAATTGTTCCGTGCACTCCAATAAATTACATCAGTCAGCTTGTCCTTGTCGTATTAGACAATCTATTGCTATCGAAGTACAAAGGGCATTGAACATAGAAAGACTGGGGGCAAACAGACCCGAGTTCAATTTCACGTTAGGAAATGCAGGCCGAACCCGCGACTTATCACAGCCGTGTCGTGCGGTGTACGACCTTAACAATCGCTGGCGTTTAGGGATTACGTGGATTTCAGGCGAGGTGGGAGTGGGGGCGGTGTGCCAATAGTTGTAATTAATCCCGGCGCTTTGTCGATGGTGTGATAGCCGGCGTACAGCGACACCCATGCCCTGTGTAAATTTACCTGCCGACTTATTGCATTCACTGCACCCTCCTCCCCTATACACTACACCCACCTCACCGTATTGTTTTTACTAAACACCTCAAACTTTTAAAGAAGTTTACCAGGTGAGAGAAGAACCATTTTACTTTTAATGGGGGATCGGGGCAGGGGGACAATGAAGTTCAAATGGCAGTGACTTCACTGGGGGATATGTAAATCTTCGAGAAATTTTATCCCCCCATAATGTGGAAAGCGTCGTAATGTTATCCCTCATAACGTTTAAAGCGTCGTATAAAGGGCTCACTGTGAATGTGAGAGAAAGCAATGCGTTTCTTTTCAGCTCATTGTTGATTTTATTTTATTTCATTCGTTTTGAATATCGCGATGTTTGTCAATTAAATCTCTAGGCCCACGGCACTTGGACTAGTCTATTCGAATATTTTTATATTCAATATCGCGATGTTTGACAATTAAACCAGCATTTCCGGGGCATTTGAAATAGCCTATTCGATTACTTTCATACCCGTTATTAAGACATGACTCCCTTTTAATGATCTATGAAGTTATCGAAGTCTGCTCCATTCAAATGATAATTTCCTTTTTTAAATAAAGCGGGAGTGATCTCCCCTAAACTTTCTCGAATATTCTTATATAAAACAACAGGGGATGGGAACTCGGGCTATAGACATGATTTTTAATCCATTTTAAATACTTAAAGTTTTAAAAATAGAATAAAATCTCGTAGACAAAAGAATTGCACACCAAGTGAACGCCAAATAAACATGTTAATAAAAAGTCTAGTGACAATTTAAGCGCAATTTCCTTAATTAATTTTTTGTGACCGAACGAAAGGATATTTTTGAAAACTTTCTTCGGCAATATTGTTCTAAATTATGGCAGGAATCGATTGGTAAATGTTTCAAGTCGCTAAGTGGTCTGGTTGCCGAGATATTTGCCAAAAACTGCATTTTTTTTTCGAGTTTTTTTTGGCTTTTCCGGGAAATCCAGGAAGGAATTCCGGGAATTGTTTTGGCCCACAATCATCCTCGGAACTTGCTTAACATATTTGCTTTGGAACTAGTCCTCGATATTGCTTCGTTGAGGAGGAGATACGACTTAAAGCTGTGGACACACATCCATCCAGAAATAACGAATTAATAATCGCAATTGTCAGTATGGAAATTGCGCTAAAAAGTGCATAATAGTGCGCAATATTATTAGTACTTTAAAAATTTACATTAGTTTTTTGAGAAATCGGAAGTAGCGTAAATTACTACTTCCGGTCAACGGAAATTACTCAAAATGTAACAGAAGGTAGAAAATTAGATCTTTTACTCACATGTGAAATTTCATTTATCTATCTGAAATAGTACTCAAGTTATAGGCTTTTGAAAAATTCAAAGTAGAAAAAGTACCACTTCCGGTTATTGGAAATCGCTCAAAAGTTGATACGGATCTACGATTTTGATAAAATACTTATATATGAAATTTCATCAACCTAGCTGTAACGGTACTCAAGTAATCGTGTTTACACACACAGACAGACACACAGACATACGGACAGGATTGCAAAGCCCAGTTTTTCAGAATGGATTACGCATAAAACCTCTTAATTTTGATAAATCTGGATTGATAATTTTTGCCGGATTAAAATAAGTCCTCTATACTTCGGATGTGATGAAGGACTGAGGTGTAATACGGTGAAAATTGTTAAAATTTCAAGAGATTTTTTTGCACGATTACAATACTTTCTCTATACTTCGTATATACGAGAAAGTAAAAAGATCTAACAAAAAGAGGATTACATATACTTTTACTTTCTCGTATACGCAGTACAGAGGAAGTATTGTAATCGTGCAAAAAATCTTTTTACAAGTCCCTGAGTAGGAAAAACACAATTTGCACTTTTATCCGTATGTCTGTGTGTATGAATGTATGTATGTGTATGTGTTTGTCTGTCAACACGATAACTTGAGTACCGGTACAGCTAGGTAGACGAAATTTCAAATATATTATATCAAATTTGTAGTTCTGTATAATTTTTTTTTAGATATTAAGTGGAATTCAATCTACTTTCAGTTTTTCAAAAGCCTATAACTTAAGTACTGTTTCAAATAAATAAAATAAATTTCACAAATTAGTAAAAGATCTAGTTTTCTGCCTTCTGTCAAATTTTGAGTAATTTCTGTTCACCGGAAGTAGTAATATGAATTTATAAAGTACTAATTATATTCCGCACTATTATACACGTATTGTTTGGCACTCACTTGGTTAATTAAATAACGTATTTTTAAACATTAAGGTAAATAAAAGTAAAAGCTATCGAATTAGGAGAAAATATAAATTTACTTTGAACATGTAACATCATTGATGGAATTGATTTAGATTCCACCCCTCACATTTCACATGGACTGAACTAATGGCGCCCCCCCCCCATTCCACGCCCCTATTTAACATCCACGGACACTAAAGAGGACTCCTCCCTTCCTCAAAGCTATTGAATGTCTCAGTCATCTCGGGTTCCTGTCTAGGATTATACTATCTCTAGCACTCGCCCAGACTCGTGCGCACAGCTAAATTTCATTACGGCGTTAAACTGCTACACACCACCCCCCTACTTTTCAATTAGTGAAACCGCTTTCCTCCAGAATTACCATATTAAACCGGTAGATAAAGCCCAGTTTAGTTAATCTAGATCCGATCATCCGGCGCTCTATGAGTTCATAACCTAGAGGAGCCTGCAGACCAACCTTACCAGTTCAACTTTTTACGCTTTCGCACATAACCACAAAATGTCAGCGTCGCGACCTATTCTTTTCACCTTATCTCCAAATATTATTTTAAAACATACAATACGGATCGTCGCGAAGGTCAGCCGCGCGACCTGGACCATCTAATCTTCCAATTTAATTAAACCGGACTGCGAGGCGTGATATGATCACAGGTAGGGTATTAGCTTACCCGGGGTTAATACCCCTCGAATACGTGCAAACTCTCTGGGTTAACCAAACTGTTGGGCAGGCTATCTGGCTAACCGGTAAGCTGAACCGGACCGGTGAAACGTCGGGCTAGTCGTATGATAATCTGGTAGTTGACTGGGATTTTTTATTTCCAAGTTTTTATCCCATTTAGTGTTGATGGTATAAGCCATGGGTAGGCCGGAGTTGCTTGGTTGCGATTTTAAATAAAAAAAACATTTTAGACACAAAAGCACTTTAAATGTGGTTTACGGGTAGGTTAAGATGTATGCTTTAAAGCATGGTGGAGATAGTGGCGTCATAAGGTCGGATGTCACTCGTTGCAGGAACTCTGGTGGTTAATTATAATTAGTATTATTTACATTTTCCTCGATGTTGTCATCTTTCCCTCGCCAGATTGTTTACTGGTGTAATTAACTCTAACTAATTATCAATTTAACTTGATACATCACATTTTTAAAGTACACTTTACGATTTTTCTACATAGTGTCTATCCCCCCCCCCCCCCCCCCCGCCCACATCCTTAGTGTCACATGATGCGGTCCGTACCCTCCGCCTTCATTTTGTGATGCTTCTGCGAGGATGTTGTGTGTGTGCGTGTATGTGTGAGTGTATGTGTGCGTATATTTATGTTGGTCTGTGTAGTATTCTTTGATGTGCGTGTGTGTGTGTTTGTTTGCGCGTGTGTAACTGCCCGAAAATCTAAAGAAATTTAAAAAAAATGACATTATTCTAATGTTTACATGTTCCAAAGTTATGCTGCAGCTACTGTTTTTTTTTTAAACTGGTACACGACCTACCAGCATCTACTTTCTCTCCCATAACGTCGAATGGCAGAAAACGTGTCTATTGCCATACAAAAAATTGATCCATTGCCGAAAAATAAAAGAAGCGCCAATCGTCGAAAAAGAATTTTAAAAAAGGCGTTAATCGCCGAAATAGAATTTTTAAAAAAAAAGCATCAATCGCTGAAACAGAAGTTAAAAAAAAAAAGGCGTCGATCGCCGAAACGAAATCCTCTTACCCCGGGTCAGCAGTGAGTAACATTAGACCCCCCCACCCCTCACCCCCTCCCTCCCCTAGGTCTGTCCGAGACCATAAACATAATCTAGCTTGTTCCCTCTATTGTAGCGGGCCCACCCCAGCCCCTATCGCTGCCGACTGCTCACCTTACACGTAGCATACGACAACCGTATTAGCATAACAAGCACCTGTCTCCCGTCCTGGCTGATCTTCTGGGACTAGAGATGGTCCGGGCACTGATACCACCCGTAATTAAATGTATTTTGTCTCCGGGTTGATGGAGGCCAGATTGTTTTTTCTGTTCAAGATGAATCGGGGTGGATCTCCTTTTGTTGATTCAGCTCATTAAGACGGTGACAGTCGCGAAGGTAATCCGTGGAAGACATTTTTTTTCTCGGGGTACCTGGGCTGCTCAGCTTGAGGAAACTACCCGACTGTCGTTGTGTAATAGGGAGCTCCCGTGTAGGATGAGTCTGAAATACGAATCGAATGCGATGGTAAAGTACAGGATTACGTGACAAGGGGAGTTGTTTCACACTTTGATTGCTTTGTACGGGTTTAATGTTTGTTAGAAGGTCGGACTCATTTTGGTTGCCGGTCTGTTATATCGGACACATTTTGGTTGCCGGTCTGTTATACCGAAGTCATTTTGGTTGCCGGTCTGTTATACCGGACACATTTTGGTTGCCGGTCTGTTATACCGAAGACATTTTGGTTGCCGGTCCTTTATACCGGACACATTTTGGTTGCCGGTCTGTTATACCGAAGACATTTTGGTTGCCGGTCTGTTATATGGAGACATTTTGGTTGTCGACCTGTTATACCGGACACATTTTGGTTGCCGGTCTGTTATACCGGACACATTTTGGTTGCCGGTCTGTTATACCGGACACATTTTGGTTGCCGGTCTGTTATACCGGACAGATTTTGGTTGCCGGTCTGTTATACCGGACACATTTTGGTTGCCGGTCTGTTATACCGGACACATTTTGGTTGCCGGTCTGTTATACCGGACACATTTTGGTTGCCGGTCTGTTATATCGGACAGATTTTGGTTGCCGGCCTGTTATACCGGACACATTTTGGTTGCCGGTCTGTTATACCGGACACATTTTGGTTGCCGGTCTGTTATATCGGACAGATTTTGGTTGCCGGTCTGTTATACCGGACAGATTTTGGTTGCCGGTCTGTTATACCGGACACATTTTGGTTGCCGATCTGTTATACCGGACACATTTTGGTTGCCGGTCTGTTATATCGGACAGATTTTGGTTGCCGGCCTGTTATACCGGACACATTTTGGTTGCCGGTCTGTTATACCGGACACATTTTGGTTGCCGGTCTGTTATACCGGACACATTTTGGTTGCCGGTCTGTTATACCGGACAGATTTTGGTTGCCTGCCTGTTATACCGGACACATTTTGGTTGCCGGCCTGTTATACCGGACACATTTTGGTTGCCGGTCTGTTATATCGGACAGATTTTGGTTGCCGGTCTGTTATACCGGACACATTTTGGTTGCCGACCTGTTATACCGGACACATTTTGGTTGCCGGCCTGTTATACCTGACACATTTTGGTTGCCGGCCTGTTATACCGGACACATTTTGGTTGCCGGCCTGTTATACCGGACACCTTTTCGTTGCCGGCCTGTTATATGGAGACATTTTGGTTGTCGACCTGTTATACCGGACAGATTTTGGTTGCCGGTCTGTTATACCGGACACATTTTGGTTGCCGGTCTGTTATACCGGACACATTTTCGTTGCCGGTCTGTTATACCGGACACATTTTGGTTGCCGGTCTGTTATATCGGACAGATTTTGGTTGCCGGCCTGTTATACCGGACACATTTTGGTTGCCGGTCTGTTATATCGGACAGATTTTGGTTGCCGACCTGTTATACCGGACACATTTTGGTTGCCGGCCTGTTATACCGGACACATTTTGGTTGCCGGCCTGTTATACCTGACACATTTTGGTTGCCGGCCTGTTATACCGGACACATTTTGGTTGCCGGCCTGTTATACCGGACACCTTTTCGTTGCCGGCCTGTTATATGGAGACATTTTCGTTGCCGGCCTGTTATATGGAGACATTTTCGTTGCCGACCTGTTATGAACCGGAAGTGGTACGTACTGTACTTCAGGTCTCTTAAAAGCGGTGCCCTGTCAAAACGGCCCGGGACAAATCGGCCCCGTCAAAACGGCCCCGTTAATACGACCCCGTCAAATCGACTCCCGACAAACCGACCCCGTAAAAATAGCCCCGTCAAAAGGGCCCCGACTTATTGGCTCCCGTCAAATGGGCTCCCGTCATATTGACTTGCGACATATAGGCTCCCGGCAAATGGGCTCACGACATTTTGGCTACTGACAAATGGGCTCCCGACATATTGGCTCCCGACATAAGGGCTCAAGACAAATGGGCTCCCGGCAAATGGGCTCACGACATTTTGGCTACTGACAAATGGGCTCCCGACATATTGGCTCCCGGCAATTGGGCTCCCGACATATTGGCTTTTGACAAAATGACTCCCGACATATTGGCTCCAGAAAAATGAATGATATGACCACTATTGGCATAAAAGTAACCATTGTGTCCTACCTCCAATACCACCATAACCTCTTTTTAATGCCCGAATGAAATTATTTTTTCATGAACCAACATTAATTCACAAAAAATCGAGCCCTTAACAGCTAAATTCCACCAATTCTAAAGTTTTGATAATGTTTAATTTACAACAGAAAAGATCTGTTGCTAAAAAGCGAGCACAGAAGTGTAAATGTATGATATACATGATGTTAACATGATAACAGCATTTTGTTTTGATAACCTACAAGCACAGTGGCGTCGCTAGGTCGGGTCTCACCCGGTGCGCTCTTCGTATTGTCACCCCCTCCCAGGAAACAAAGCATATATATATATATATATATATATATATATATATATATATATATATATATATATATATATATGTGTGTGTGTGTGTGTGTGTTTCGGCCTACATAGGCCTAAAATTTATATATATGCCACATACTGGTACACGTACGTGTTTAAGCTTTAATCACTGCTGACTTAATAATAACGACGTTTATCTACAGTCTGTTTATAATACAGTTGGAGGTAGCATTGTTTTCTTTATAGTTTACGTTTACGTCGTGGTGTCACACCCCCCCCCCTCTTGATATAATTTTCGATTTGTACTTAGAAGACTATTTAACTTTAACTAATGGATCTGGAAAACGGCATTTCATTCTATAAATTTTACAATTTTTTGCCTTTGGTGTCACCCCCCCCCCCCCCCTAAATGGTGTCACCCGTTGCGGTCCGCACCCCTCGCCTCGCCTTCGCTACGCCTCTGCGTTAGGCTACAGAGGAGTTAAACGAAGAGATCAACTTCTACTTACGATGGATGTTTTTTAATATATAAATATTCTGAAGGCAACATTTTGTATTTTATATGTCCTGATTATGTATTTATACTATATTATTATGCTTGCCTACTACTGCTAAAAAGTTTATTTATAGGCTGATTCTCTCAATGTCTTGCACGACAAAGTGATATAGCCTGTAGTGTTATTATAACGATTGGGCTCTGTTTGACCCACAAACACTGAATCCCACTGCCGAAACGGTGGGGGGGGGGGGGCTTTTTGGAACTTTTAACCTTTTTCTTTTTTTAAATTATTTATATGTAACAAATATTAAAATTCCATTGTAAAAGTTTTAATTTTTTATGAGGGAAAAGGGCCCCCATGCCTTGCTTACGCTAGCTTTACGGTAGCTACGCCACTGTGTCAGTGGTCCTTTTGTCTGGAGCCAAATTGACAGGAGCCTTTTTGTCGGGAGCCAAAATGACGCTAGCCTATTTGTCGGGAGTCGTAATGACGGGGGCCGTTTTGTGGAGAAACTAAATGGCAGGAGCCTATTTGTCGGGAGTCGTAATGACGGGGGCTGTTTTGTGGAAAAAACTAAACGACGGGAGACTATATGTCGGGAGCCAAAATGACGGGAGCCTATTTGTCAGGAGCCTTATTGACTGGAGCCCTTTTGTCGGGAGCCTATATAACGGGAGCCTATTTGTCGGTAGCCTAAATGACGGGAGCCTATTTGTCGGGAGCCTATATGACGGGGTCCATATGTCGCTGGCCCTTTTGACGGGGCCGATTTGACGGGGTCGTTTTGACGGGGTCGTTTTGTCGGGGTCGTTTTGACGGGGCCGTTTCGTCATTGGCCGAATTGACGCCGCACGCTTAAAAGCCGATAGCTTAAGTGCCATTAAAGTTAGGTAGACAAAATTTCACACACAAGTATTAATTAGATTGTATGCGCAGGTTTCTTTCAACTTGTGAACGAATTCCGGTAATCGGAAGTGGTACTGTTCTATATTTCCGCAGTGAAACGATACATTGAGAACTGTATCAGTTACGTAGATGAAATTTCATTAAAAAATCTTTTACTTTGATCATTTCAATTTTTGAGTGACTTCCGATATCCGGAAGTGTTACTTTATTTCTATAAATACTGAAAAATGCCAAATAATTTGAGTACTGATTCAGGTAGGTAGACGAAATGTCACACATGGGTATATAATCTTATTCAGTCATTTTTCTGTCAAATTTTGATTGGAATCACTCCCGCTTTTTTTTTTCGCTCATGAGTAATACCAATGACTTGTTTGTGAAATTTCTTTATCCTACCACACCCAAAAGTTGCATTCTCAAAAGTCGTCCCCTCCCCCACTCTGGGTCCCCTGTCGAAACATATTGTACAATAAAGTAGAATAATCAATACACGTATCAGAAAGGTAGGCTTATATATCAGTAATACAATACGAGTTGGTGACAATCACCCATGTATAACGCCCGCACGGAGGAAGGGGGGAGGGAAGGACCAAATTTATGGACGCACGTGGGTGGGTGGTGTCTGGATCACGTTACTGTAAGTCCAAACGGTAACTGTAGCAACAGATACTGAAGAGTTGCAGCAAAGAAACAGATAATCAACCTACGAACAAACAAACAAACAAACAAACAAACAAACAAACAAACAAACAAACAAACAAACAAACAAACAAACAAACAAACAAACAAACAAACAAACAAACAAACAAACAAACAAACAAACAAACAAACAAACAAATAAGCTCTTTTTTAATTTCTATGCCCGTGTTAAAAAAACAACAACAAACAAACACAATCTCAAATGACAATAAAAATTAGTACCTTTGCTTCAAGCGAGTGATCAATAACACAGAAATATTGACCTCGGTGTAATTCTAGGTTATGAACTCAGTGTGAACGTCCGCTTTCTAGTAATGCTGCGTACGACAGGAGAAAATAGATTTAGTGCTTTACACGTTTTTCTGTATGCATAAACATACATTGGATGCGTGTAGGGGAGAGTTGGGGAAGGGGGTGGTTTGAAATTATAAATGTGTGTGTACTTTATTCTTGGATGAGGTGAGTTTTAAAGATTTGAGGGTAGGGGAGAAAGGGGGTAGCAGGGTTGCCCGTTACTAACATGTCCAATAACTACATGCACTCGGTGATACTAACAACTAATAAACACCCAGTACCATCATAAACTACCAATATCATGTTGCCAACAACAACTACCACCCAGCACCAACAACAACTACCACCCAGCACCACCAACAACTACCACCCACCACCACCAACTGTCACCACCCTGCACCACCACCAACTACCACCCAGTACCACCACCAACAACCACCAACTCCTAACAGTTACCAGCCAGCACCCCCCCCCCCACCCCGCCCCCCAACAACCGCTGTCAACAGCACAAGCTGACCCCCGTACCCCCCGCCGTACCCAGACACCCCCGACCATCCCCACCTAACTGGCTCGCTGTCCCAGTCGCAAGTCTCACCTCAAAAAACGTGTGCCACGTGACGTCGCCAAGCCCCGCCTACCCACGTGGTCGGCAGCCGCCCGTGACGTTTGATCTCTCCCCGCTCGTGGCCAATGACAGGGCGCGTGCCTGTTGCATTTCAAACATCGATTTTTCCCGTCCTCAGCTCGCGACCATTTTTACCTGCCTGGCGACGAAAGGTATAAAAGTCCCCTGGGCGGGGACCTGAATGTTTACCTGTGAGCGGCTCGAAGTGACCTCTACGAAACCAGAGTTGCAGAAGTCAATTGAAGCAGTTCCAGACTTTCGCATTTGACCGATATTAAAACTTGCTGTAAGAATCGTCAGGCTTAGGGCTCGAACCATCTGCATCCAAGTCGTCACCACAAGCTGGGACAGGCACCAGGTGTCACTGTGACATCACCCTGTGCTATTAGTTATCCCTGCAACATCCTGTGCTATTAGTTATCGTTGTAACATCCTGTGCTAGTAGTTATCGGTGTAACACCCGCGGTAACATTCGCGAGTACTAAGCAACAGCTTGGCCGGTGATATATCAAATTGACCAGCTGTAACATTGAACAGCCAGCCATCAAAGTTTGAAGTGACCAGCTGTAACATTGAACATCCAGCTATCAAATTTTGTATTGACAGCTTGACCAAACATCGAACAGCTATTTTTAAAGTGACTAACTTTAATCTGAACGAGTTCACAATAAACATTTCAAGGTAAGAATTTTTCTCCAATCTTCGATTTTAATTATAAATTTTAATTATAAATTACACTAAAAGCTTCATACTCTATTTCTTAATGTCAATTTTAATTTAATTAATTAAATTTAAACCCCACTAAGCTATATAGACATGTATTTTCTATTTTACTGTGTACCATTCTCTGATTTTTCAAAGTAAAGAAAACTTTTAAAAATAAATCAAGGTAATTAAAAATATGGATTAAAAAATAAAAAATATCCAGCCTTAATGAGCTCTAAATGTCAACAATTAGACCTTCAGCTCCGTGATCTTTAGTCAGGTGCCTTGGTGTTTAATGACAGCAGTAATGACAACATTAATGACAGCACTAAAACGTCGAGGGGAGTTGAACGAGCGTTCATTTAAAATCCAGCCAAATTAAATTTTACACTAATGATTCGAGGACAGATAAGATTTTGTGAACTGATTATATGAGGGAGTAGGGCAGAGGGGTGGTGTGAGGAGTGACTTGATTTGTTATATATATAACAGTGATGGTCTATGGAAATGTTATATAACGTTATATGGGTAATGGGTGCGTACAATTATAAATTTTCGCATTATACATGTACAGATTATTTTATAGTAAGATTTAAATATCGGTTACAATATAGTGTATCTTATATATTATCTGCATGGTATTTTATAATTAGATTTAAATATATATGTGCATTTTATTTTATAATTAGACTTAAATATCATTACAAAATAGCGGATTTTTCTTCTTGTATTTTGTTTACAAATAAGAGAAAAAAATACCTAAAGACCTACTGCTATATTTTTGACCTGATTTTAGCTGAACACACTGTTTTGACAATATATGTTAATACAACAATATGTTGTTTAAACCATATTAAAGGTTTGTATATTTAAAACCCGAAAAAAAGTTGAATCATTTCACATATTTAAGAACCCCAAATAAACACGAACTCGTGAAATGACTTAGGACGTCTTGTCGACAGTTACTTTCAAAAGCTGTTTTTTTTTTTTTACCTCACCTGGTTAGCTTCGCTACTTTCGCTATGAAAACATTTCCTTTAGTAGTCTTGAACTAAAGTCAAACGTGAGAAACAGATCTGATTGGTACTAGATGCTGACAAAATTGTAATTAGGTGTATAGCCATATAGCCGCAACAATAAACACGTTCAACGACTTTGTCGACACTTAGACCTATAGACTGAATAATATTTTAATTAAGTGTTTAAGCTAATTTTTGTGCAAGAATATAATTTGATATGACTAGAGACTCAATAAAATTATAATTATATATTTTGACCTAAAATAAAATTGTAATTAGACTCAATAAAATTATAATTATATATTTTGACCTAAAATAAAATTGTAATTAAAGACTCGATAAAATTTTAATTAGCGACTTTGGCTAAGAGACACGATAATATTATACTTAAGGCAGTAGCGTAGCGAGGGGGGGGGGGGGGCGGGGGGGGGGGGACATATGTCCCCGGGCGCCGACCTTAGGGGGGGCGCCAAATTGAAAGTTTGAGGGGGGGGGGTGCAAATGAAAAGTTCGACGGGGGGTGCAAATCGAAAGTTTGAGGGGGGGGGGTGCAAATGAAAAGTTCGAGGGGGGGGGGGTGCAAATCGAAAATTTGCTCTCGAGGGGGCGCCAAATTGGAAGTATGTCCCCGGGCGCCGGGAAGGGTCGCTACGCCTCTGACTTAAGGACATTGGCGTATAGACTTAACACGATTGTAATTAAAGACTTAGTCTCACGACGGGGTTTATTGACTGCCCGTAACATTATCAATTTTTTCATTGTTCCACAGCACCCCGAGAATACAAAATATTTGTTATGCGTTTGCACTAAATAAAAGTCATCAGTCCATTTTGGATCTGGGCCTGAACTAACACTAGTTAGAGAATCTGAGACTGCAAGTAGCAAGCATGGCGCTAGAAGACAGGGGCATCACCTCTGCCGACCAGTACGTGGACATGAAGTGCGGTATTGAGAACCTCTCGCCCTACTCCAGCCCCAGCGGGTACGCCGACCCCCCGACCTACTACCAGGCAGAGTACGAGTGGCACCAGCAGCACGCGACCCAGCTCCCACAGCTCCCCCACCACCCGCAGCAGGTCCTGGAGCCGGAGAGACACTACTACCCAGCTTACCCCGAAACCATAGACGCCAGCGGTTACCCTGACTACGGTCATCAACCCGTAGCGCACGCAGACTTCTATTCCCAGTCCCACGCTTTATGGTCAGCCTCGACCTTAGCTGACCCTTCATCAGCGGGGTCAATCAACCACAGGTACTTCTCTGGAATCGACCTGAGCCAGCAGGCAGGAAGTCAACAATCCAGCCCATCCAGCAGCTCTAGCGGAAAACCCAAGAGAAAGCGCGTCCAGTCCCACTCGCAAAGAAAAGCCGCCAACGTCCGCGAAAGGAAAAGAATGTTTCACCTCAACGAGGCCTTCGACGAGCTACGAAAAAGACTCCCAGCTTTCAACTACGAGAAACGTCTATCTCGCATCGAAACCTTGCGACTGGCTATGACCTACATTTCATTTATGAAAGAAGTCAGCGTTGGCCATGACCCCAAGTGTATAAAACTGAAACCCCACGGGTCAGAGCTTTCGCCGCTGGGTCGTGGCAGCAGTTCCCACGCCTCATTCAGCGGCAGCGAGCATAACGAAGATAGCAACGTACACGATGTTAGTGACTGTAGCAATGATGAACTGAGTAACCACAGTGGGGGAAATTGAGCCCCTTTCTTATCTTACGATGAACATTTAACCACAACATGGGCATCTAGCATTGGCCCTGACAATAATGTCATGAGATGAATAAACATTTTAAAGTAAACATTGATTCAGGTCAGTACAGGTGACGTGTTTTAATGTTCATGCTGACGTAATTAATGAAATGTGTTCTTTTTACATTCTGAACATTTTAATTTATGCAATTATTTCACTTCAAATTTGCAATTGTAGAGGTTATGATCTAGTCAACTGCAGCATTTAACATTTTTTGTTGTTGTACTTTTTGTTATTTTTTTATGGTCTCAGCCAAAGTCTCTGGTCAAGTTTTATAATTATGCCTTCCCTCGGCTGATTGGTCAATTTAAAAAAAAAAATCCTATGTCTTCCCTTCACTGATTGGTCCATTTGTTAAAAATCCCCTGTCTTCCCTCCACTGATTGGTCAATTTTTTAAAAATCCTCTGTCTTCCCTTCACTGATTGGTCAACATTTATAAGCCTCGGTCTTCCCTTGGATGCTATTTGAAATAGACCTGCTCTTAAATTTTGCTTTTAGAGTTCAAATTTATCAAATTTCGTATCATGCATATTAGAACGCAATACTAGCAAATATTTCAGTTTAAGTACACAGTCTAGTTTTATCTTTGATTTATTTGTAATGAATTAGTTACTATTAATCAATAGTAATCACCAGTAATATCAAGAAATATATTTCTAGTCTGTATTTCTTCTGCCAGTTTTTTAAAAAAAATATTTGAATTGACTTAAATACTAAAATTTTACTAATTATAAATTTATCAGAAAAAAAACAATATATATATATATATATATATATATATATATATATATATATATATATATATATATATATATATATATATATATATATATATATATATATATATATATATATATATGGGTCAAAGGTTTAAGTGGAAAATGAAATTTGATTCTGTTGGTCTTTTACTGTAAATACACGCCTATAACAGATCTGAACAATAAAATCCAAGGTGTTAGTTGACCTTTGGTTGTTATCACGTTTTCCCCACAAGAAGGAGGAGGGTTAGTCTGACCTATGTAAAGGGGCTAACAATACCTAGGGCTAGGCCGACGCCTTGCCGGGACGGCTGAAAAAAACCTACGAGTGTCAATAAGATCAGCTTTATTTGGAGCAGTGAAGTTGGGGGCTAATATTTCAAAGATCTGAAACGCTATCTCACTTGGTAATCTAATCAGATACCCCTGCCTCTTCTATGCCCGGACAAACTCACAACCTCGCCTGTAAATGAGCGAAATGATTCGGCTGTCTCAAATACGTAAAATGAAGACAATTTAATACGATTTAAAGCGAGGTTTGAACGCGTCTAGTTTCTCGCTACACGGATAATCAGCAGTTTTCTTTCAGTTCTAATACCAACGTCTCCCCTCCACCCCTTCCCCCCTGCGTGTTCACCGTCTATGCGGATTGTTTTTTTTATGCGATATTTAAAATTCGCATATTCACAAGGTGCAGGGGCAGGTGCTTTTACACGTCGGGCGGACAGGTGAAATGGACGCACACGGCGGGCACACACCCGGGGTAGGCAGATTTATTGAGCTCGTTAGATCTCGAGTTACCGTCCCTAGCAGGAGTAGCCTTGGCTTTTGTCGCATGGTGGCGCGGCGCCTTTAGCTAGCGCAAGACGACGCACAGCCCGCTTCCCTCCCCTTGCCGGCTCGGTTCATTTCTTAATTCTTCACAAATTCACCTCGTATGCGACACTATTTTATGATTGATCACCACAGCCTACATTCTTGCAGTCTTATTATGTGTACAGTTATACTTTTTGTGTAAATAATATATATATATATATATATATATATATATATATATATATATATAATTATACATATATATATATATATATAATTATATATAATTATATATATATATATATATATATATATATAATTATATATATTTAATTTTATATATATATATATATATATATATATATATATATATATATATATATAATTATATATATTTAATTTTATATATATATATATATATATATATATATATATATATATATATATATATATATATATATATATGCATACATATTGTAAAAAAAAATCTGTTCTCTTCAGCCTCATTGTTCTACAACTTTCTAGTGCCTAAAAAATTCTGACATGTGTTGAATATACATTCGTATTGTACATTCTACAAAACCTTACGCTCAAAATATATTTATACGTTCCAATATTTGCTTTACCGCTTTAATGTGCATCAAGTCTATGATGTGTTACTACGGGATAGATTTTTAACTTTTTGTGAAATCCATTCTGTCTGTGTAAACTTGCTTTTCTTTATGATATCTGTAGAGTTTTGTTTTAAACTTATTAATTAGTGTTTATTATTAATTATATGTAATGAATTTTTTTCTATCTAATAAGGAACTACAGCATATATTTAAAAAATTACGACTTAGAAAATTGTTCTTTGAAAATATTTTTGATATTTTTTCGAATATATGTTTATACATTTTCTCTACATAAAACATAATTGAGTGAAATGGCAAGCTTTTGTTTACTAACTAACTTTACAATTGTTTAAACAAACCTTTTATCTCCCTTGTTCTACCGTGACCCTCTTTATCTCTGCTTGTTACCGCTGGAAGAGTTCCTGTTTGTGTCATTTACACTTGATGTCATTTGTGTCATTTACACTTGATGTCATTTGTGTCATTTACACTCGATGTCAGCAAGCAGACTTGTCATTTTGCTGTTTACTGGGTCAGAATGATCTTGTATATTTGTTTGGAAACTGGGTCAGAATGATCTTGTATATTTGTTTTGAAACTGGGTTAGAATGATCTTGTATATTTGATTGGAAACTGGGTCAGAATGATCTTTTATATTTGTTTTGAAACTGGGTCAGAATGATCTTGTATATTTGGTTGGAAACTGGGTCAGAATGATCTTGCATATTTGATTGGAAACTGGGTCAGAATGATCTTGTATATTTGTTTTGAAACTGGATCAGAATGATCTTGTATATTTGTTTTGAAACTGGACCAGAATGATCTTATATATTTGTTTTGAAACTGGATCAGAATGATCTTGTATATTTGTTTTGAAACTGGACCAGAATGATCTTGTATATTTGTTTTGAAACTGGATCAGAATGATCTTATATATTTGTTTTGAAACTGGATCAGCATGATCTTGTATATTTGTTTTGAAACTGGGCCAGAATGATCTTGTATATTTGTTTTGAAACTGGGTCAGAATGATCTTGTATATTTGATTGGAAACTGGGTCAGAATGATCTTGTATATTTGTTTTGAAACTGGGTCAGAATGATCTTGTATATTTGATTGGAAACTGGGTCAGAATGATCTTGTATATTTGTTTTGAAACTGGATCAGAATGATCTTGTATATTTGGTTGGAAACTGGGTCAGAATGATCTTGTATATTTGTTTTGAAACTGGGTCAGAATGATCTTGTATATTTGGTTGGAAACTGGGTCTGAAGGATCAATGTGTATTTGCTGTTTGGAACTGTTAGAATGGTCGTGTACATTGTATGTCTTCAACTGTTTCATAACGAACTTGTAAATTCGATGTTTTGTAACTGTATCAGAACGATCTTGTACATTTGATATTTGCATAAGTGTCAGAAAAATCCTGAAAGGACAAAATGACCCGATATTTCTGTGGACACGCGCCTGTTTACAAATCAACTGTGTCTTTGTTTACAACTCGATTGTGTCTTTGTTGTTGATAAAAAAAATTCTTCCATTATGTTCACGTTCATGTGTTGATCTAGGCATGCCTTATTATACAAGTGAACGTTGGCATTACATTGTGCCTTATGCTAATCATCCGATTTTGATATCTATTTTTATACATGTGTTTGTGCGTGTGGGCAGGTGCAGCAGAGGTGAAGGTTTAGCATGTTAATTAATTGTGACGTTAAATAATGTGAGAGAAATGTGAATGGAGGAGATTGAGGAGGAGGGGGGAGAAGGAAGAATGGAGGAGATTGTGTTGATGATGTTACTTATGTGTTCTGATATGAAAAGTGCAATTAAATTTTCCTATGATTTAGGTAAATTATTTGATAAATGCCAGATTTATATTTCATTTCTTCTGTTTTTACTTGATGAGAAATGCAATAAAATTAAAATTATTGTTAGATCTTGTTTTTGAAGTTTTTAGTTTGTTTTGTTTGTTATAAAATTGTAAGAACTGCTGTCAATTACGGCGTGGTCGTATGGTAGGGCGTTTGAGTTCGGATCCAGGGCTCGAGTCTATAAGACGTCACTGAGTCCACCCAGCTCTAATGGGTACCTGACATACATTCGGGGCAGTAAAAGCGGCTGGGCATAGCTCAGACCACACTGTCCCTTTATATGCCGAGGTCACTGAAACAGGTGAGCTCTACTTCACCTGCCACAATACCGAGGTCACTGAAACAGGTGAACTCTACTTCACCTGCCACAAGGGCCGTAAGGTTCGAAAGATTCCTTTCAGTACCCACCTACATTTTCCCTTGACCAGAAAATAGAGTGCCGAAGACTTGTCTTCATAAACCAATGTCTAGAACAGATTTCTCCGTGTTTTATTTACTAGCCTAAGCCAGACACGTTGTCAAGTCGGTCTATAGCTATCACATCACAGTAGAAGCAGCTTAAATCTGAACTTAATTAGTGGATCACTGTTGTACAAAGGTCATGGACAGGCTATACAACCTGATTCTGGTTAAACAGTCAGTCACTGATTTCTTCTGGTTTAACATCAAATGAATGTTGTACTTATCAGCTATACTATAAGTTGATTGGAAGGGGGGGGGGCGAAATGCATCGTGTTAGTGATGTATAAAAAAATGAGTACAGAAAACGTAAGTCAAGATTAGAAGTATTTTAACGCTTTTGGTTTACAAGGAGGGGATTTAATGTTCCAGACTTTGATTAAATACAGAAGTGACATTGATGTGATTGTGAGTGTGTACTAAACACACACTCACACACACTTACACACACTCACACACAAACCTGGATTGGTTCAACGTCTGATGACCTTGATATTGCCTGATGACCTCGATATTGTCTAATAGGCGCAAACAAGAGCAACGCTCAAATTTCAACCATTTGATTATATCGCCCGGCCATTATGGGAACAAGGGTACCGGGGAAGGATTTCAACAGCAAGTTCTCGATTAACAAGAATGCATAGTTAGCAAAACAAGTGGACACATTGACAAGCGCACAATACGATTTAGGAAGCATGTGAAATTTACGTACAATAGTTTTAACAAACGTATGTTTGTTTTTTTTTTTTTTTTGTTTTTTTTTAAAGATAGATCCAGGACGCAAAGGGGAGATCCGCGGTTAAGCAGGTACCCGGGTTAAAAGATTACCTGAGTCTAGCTTGTGGGGTAGGCTAGTGCGGGTATAGAATTGCCCCCCCCCCCTCTACCCCCACGGGTACATATGGTGGGGTGAGACAAATCAGCTGGAACTCGCTGGGCGACAGTTCTTGCTCGTGTAATACGAACTTAATAGAGTAAGCTCCTTATGTTTTACTTAAGCTCTTGATTCTGTACGATAATTCTTCACGCTGTACCTTAAGCTCCTTATGGTCTACTTAAGCTCTTTAAGCTGAATAGATTCAGATTTTGTGTCGCCACTTGACTTGTTGAGAGCTACGTCACTGCTTTTGTCACACCTCGACGTGGCGCCAGGGGTCAAAGGCCATGGGTCAGGGGCCATGGATCAGGGGCCATAAGTCAAGCGCCGATGGTTCAATGCAAACGCGAATACAAGTTCAAATAGACTAAGTGTATTCGCGCAATAGCCCTTTGTTGCAGTAGCGTAGCGAGGGGGGGGGGGGGGACATATGTCCCCGGGCGCCGACTTTAGGGGGCGCCAAAATGGGTTGGAAAAATTAATTGAAAGGTTGAGGGGGGTGCAAATCGAAAGTTTGAGGGGGGGGGTGCAAATCGAAAGTTTGAGGGGGGTGCAAATCGAAATCTCGAGGGGGGGGGGGTGCAAATCGAAATCTCGAGGGGGGGGGGGGTGCAATTCGAAAAGTTTGTCCCCGGGCGCCGGGAAGGGTCGCTACGCCTCTGCTTTGTTATAATGATTTGCAGTGAGTTCTATCGCACTGTGAAATGAAAAGAATCTTTTAGAATAGATCTATCTACAGTGCCTACTAAATGTGAATAATATAAGGATGGGTTTTTTAAATTGAGAACCACATAAACAAAATAAATAAATACAAATAAATGAATGAATGAATGAATGAATGAATGAATGAATGAATGAATGAATGAATGAATGAATGAATGAATGAATGAATGAATGAATGAATGAATGAATGAATGAATGAATGAATGAATGAATGAATGAATGAATGAATGAATGAATGAATGAATGAATGAATGAATGAATGAATGAATGAATGAATGAATGAATGAATGAATGAATGAATGAATGAATGAATGAATGAATGAATGAATGAATGAATGAATGAATGAATGAATGAATGAATGAATGAATGAATGAATGAATGAATGAATGAATGAATGAATGAATGAATGAATGAATGAATGAATGAATGAATGAATGAATGAATGAATGAATGAATGAATGAATGAAATGAATGAATACTTATGAATAAATAATAAATAAATAAATAAAATAAATAAATTGTATATATATATATATATATATATATTTATTTATTTATTTATTTATTTATTTAAATATATATATATTTATTTAAATATATATATATATATATATATATATATATATATATATATATATATATATATATATATATATATATATATTTAAATATATATATATATATATATATATATATATATATATATATATATATATATATATATATATATATATATATATATATATATATATTTATTTATTTAAATATATATATATTTATTTAAATATATATATATATAAATATATATATATATATTTATTTAAATATATATATAGGCCTATATATATATATATATATATATATATATATATATATATATATATATATATATATATATATATATACCTATATATTTTAAAAAAAGATGAAAAAACACAAAATGGTTGAATACAAAGTTGTCGTATCATTAACAGTGCTATAGTTAAACTCTACTAAACTGAATATTGAGTCTCTGCAGCTAAACATGAAATCACGGTATCATCAGACCAACATACAAACAAAATTCTACAACTGACAATTGTTCTTTTTTAGGTTAAAGTACACTTTATCAAGGTAATTGAATACAAACAGATCCGTACACAAAGTCTCGTCTTATTGGATAAAAAAACAGACTGAAGATTCGGTACACTTAGATGACTACAACCAAACGGATTAAACACAATATGCTATCCATGTCTGCTTGACGTCTGAAGATTTTTTATGAAGACGTAGCTAACGATAAGAGAGATAATAGCTTAAATACCCAGATATAGGAGGCAACCCAGATGTTGAATAAGAATGAAAGAGATAACAATTGAGTCAACAAAGCTGCTTCCTATTTTTTCTGGTTAGGCAACATGTTTCTCTAGGTTAAACAATCGTAAGACACCGGGTTAAACAATCGTAAGACACCAGGTTAAACAATCGTAAGACACCAGGTTAAACAATCGTAAGACACCAGGTCCCTTCAGGTTAAACAATCATAAGACAACAGGTTAAACAATCGTAAGACAACAGGTTAAACAAACGTGAGACACCAAGTTAAACAATCGTAAGACACCAGGTTAAACAATCATAAGACACCAGTTTAAACAATCGTAAGACACCATGTCCCTTCAGGTTAAACAATCATAAGACACAAGGTTAAACAATCGTAAGACACCAGGGACAACAATCATAAGACACCTGGTTAAACAATCGTAAGACACCAGGCTAAACAATCGTAAGACACCAGGTTAAACAATCATAAGACACCAGTTTAAACAATCGTAAGACACCTGGTTAAACAATCGTAAGACACCAGGTTAAACAATCATAAGACACCAGTTTAAACAATCGCAAGACAACAGGTTAAACAAACGTGAGACACCAAGTTAAACAATCATAAGACACCTGGTTAAACAATCGTAAGACACCAGGCTAAACAATCGTAAGACACCAGGTTAAACAATCATAAGACACCAGTTTAAACAATCGTAAGACACCTGGTTAAACACTCGTAAGACACCTGGTTAAACAATCGTAAGACACCACGTTAAACAATCGTAAGACACCAGTTTAAACAATCGTAAGACAACAGGTTAAACAAACGTGAGACACCAAGTTAAACAATCATAAGACACCTGGTTAAACAATCGTAAGACACCAGGCTAAACAATCATAAGACACCAGTTTAAACAATCGTAAGACACCTGGTTAAACACTCGTAAGACACCAGGCTAAACAATCGTAAGACACCAGGCTAAACAATCGTAAGACACCATGTGAAACAATCGTAAGACACTTTTTGTATTTAGATCAGGTTTTAAACGGTACATCTATTGTTGTATAATACTGACCACCCTGACACTCATTATTGTACATTAATTGTTGTGTTGTAAAATATTGACCACTCGGACACTCATTATGGTACATATGTTGTAAAATACTGACTCATCAGCAATTTTGTTAAACATCTATGTTGTCTACTGTCATATAAAACCTCCACATATATCTGTAAGCAACAAGTAAACAACACTAGATGAACCCAACTATTTGCCAAGAAAAAAGCTACAGTGACGCTAGTAAATAAAAACTCTATAGAGTCCTTTCATATGACGTCACGTCCGTTCGTGATACCTACGCCCGCCGCCACAGTGGTGTACATCAGACGTAAACACAATCAGCTGTTCGCCAGCGCTGGACATGTTCACCAACGCTGGACGCGTTCACTGTATGTAAAGAACCGCACCCGCGGAAAAGGAAAAATACGTTAAAAAACTTGAACTCTTAGGAATTGAAGATCCTTATACTGTTATTGACAGTTTCGTATAAATAAATATGTGGACAAAATTTCTAAATAAAAATACTGTTAGTAATACTGTTTGCGTTTAGAGTTAAAGTAGCCGAATCTGATCAAATGCAGTTCTCGATACTTTGTTTCAGGTAAGGACAGTAAAATAATAAACTTCATTTTAATTATAAAAGATAACTATTAATAATTAATAAAACAAATATGCTCGACCTTCACAAATACTAATATATAGTAAAAGACAGTCAAAAGTAATAGGCTAATAAGAATAATAAGATCTAATAGTAGGCCTAATACCTGGCTCCGCTGGGTAGACATAGAATCTAGAATCTACTTCTTTACTTAAATTTAATTACTTTAGATCTACATTCGATTCAAAATACACCCATAATAAATCAAAAGTAGTCATAATAGGCCTAATAAAGCATTTAATTGTCTCTAAGATCTAAAATCTCGCTCTATTAGTATTATCTAATCATTTTTTTAGCAAACGAAATTTTCTGAAATTGAAATAGATTATATGACTAGACTTAGATCTAGAATCTGCTACTTAAATTAAATTGTAAAAACTTTATACAAGCATGTAGTTGATATTATTGTAGTAGAAGGCTTTAATAAATTACTAAGGCCTAACTACTTTGTTGTCTTTTTACAGCAATATGTATCTGATACTGGACTGAGTTTAATTAAATTCAAATTCATATCTAGTAATTGGTCTACTAAGTTTTTGTAGCCTAGTAGTACAATCTAGATCATACCAGCCAACAACAAATAACCACATTATTATTATTTGGTTAATGATTAGGCTAATTTTTTTTTTTAAATCCACTGTTTATAAAAGAAACAAATCAAGCTAGAAACATTATAAGTGAGATGGTTTAGAATAATAACAATGGACCCAGTCTACAATTGATACAATTGCAGGTCTACATAGGGCCTACAGTCTAGTAGTTTACAGTAGGCACCTAGTGTGTAGCTAGTATACTAGTGTGTAGCTGTCCAGAGTTAAGATTCTTAATGCCTTAATGCTTTCCCCTGATAAGCCGTGTGTGCTATAAATGACATAACATGACACCGAGGTGAGAAGCGTTGAGGGGAGAGCAGTGGGACTTTCCCTTTTGTTCTCCCTGCTGGGCCCTGAGGGTCAAAATTATATAAGAAATACTATCTCTGTGGGGCTGGGTATCACGGAGGTGAGACATTTTCAGGGGAGGGCAGGGCAGACTCCTCTTTGGTTTTATTGTGGGCTAGATACAGGTGGGGGCAGCCATCGTGAGGGTTGAACGTCAGTATTAATGTGTCTGATCACTTCCCTGCTGGATTATAAGGGTCTTAAATTGTATAACATGCTACCCAGATTGGTTATTCCATGGATTATATTAGCCGTTGTAGTGTGGGTTTTGTAGGAGTTAAGTGGTCTCACGTTTGCTACAGTAGATAACCTCTAATATATTACTGCATTTGATCAGCTTCGTCTACTTAAACTCTAAACGCAAACGGTATTACTAACAGTATTTTTATTTAGAAATTTCGGCCACATATTTATATTATCCACGAAACTGTCAATAACTGTATAAGGATCTTCAATTCCTAAGAGTTCAAGTTTTTTAACATATTTTTCCTTTTCCGCGGGCGCGATTCTTTACATACGGTGAACACGTCCAGCGCTAGCGAACAGCTGATTGTGTTTACGTCTGATGTACACCACTGTGGCGGCGGGCGTAGGTATCACGTGATTTAGGTCACGTGTTTGCAAGGACTCTATTCGTATTGATTGCTACAGGCATGGATGAACAGGATGTATTGAGTCGGACATATCCAAGCCTTATTTGTGTGTCTACACGTCATATTTTATGTTAAGATGGCCGCAAGAAAAGGTTATCTGTTCACCCTATCAGAGTAAGCACAATCTTTGATGACGTGGATGTATTCTAATAATACCTAAGACAAAATGGTGTATGCGAGCTTATCATAGATTTTCAATAACTCATCAACATAGAGGCATTCTTTCATATAAACTAAACCTCATTTCATCATCTTTTCCAGTTCGTGTCCAAGACACATGCACATAGGGGCAGATGAAGTGGAGTTCAGCTGTTTCAATGACCTCGGCACATCAAGGGATAGGGTGGTCAGATCTGTACTTTCCCTAACGTGAGTCAGGAACCCATTAGAGCTGGATGAGCTCAAGGACGTCCTGCAATCACAAGTCCGAACCGATTTCCGAACTCTAGACCTTCGTGCTAGCAGTCAAACGCTTTACAATTCGACCACACCGTCCCCGAACCTAACTTATCACCGTAATATTCAGCTTTTTCCAAAGTCATTTCGAAATGTGCACAGAACGTTGTTAAAAGATGTGTACTCTCTACTCTTACACAAGTAAGTAGTTACATATTCATAAGAATTATATCGGTATCTTAATATACGAGAAGCAGGCATATAGATGGATAATGTGCACATAAGTATGCAGGGATGGGAGCCTGTTATTTACAATGCGTTGGAAAGGAGTGAGGACGTCCTAGGAAGACACTATTCAAGATGGTGTCACCAATCAAGATGGTGTCACCAATCGAAAAAAAAAATATAGCAAATTCTACAAAACATACAAATCTGATCGAAGTTAAATACGTAATCTGGCTCAGATAACACCCCACACCCTGGCGGGGAGGGGAGCGGGGGGGGGGGGGGGGGTGTCCCGCACCGGGTGTCACCCTACCTGGTGACGCCAGCAGACACGAACGACGTAACACGAACGCTTTTAACAGATTAGAGCTGAGGCCGAAAGCTGTCGCATCTGAAAGTAAACACAGTCGTGAGTTCAAATGGAAGCTGGTGGAAGTTGAGGCGTGAAATCGTGAAAACTTCAGCCTCGCTGATTGGCTGAAGGGCGAGATCGATCATAGGCGAGGAATGAAAGCATGGGGGGATTCAATTAAACAACCAGGTTTGGACACTGATGTATTTACGTCATAAGCTCACAGTTGGTGTCATGAACATGATAAGCTCAGCGAGATTAACACTATGAGCCCACATACATTAACATCATTAGCGCACAGACTTAACATCAGAAGCTCACAAGCACTGACTTCATGAGCTCCGAGAGCTTAACATTATGAGTGCACTTACATCAACAACAGTAGCTCACACACAGACCTATTAAAATAATGAAATCACAGACATTAACATCATAAGCTCAAAGACGTGTTAGTACCTTAAGCCCAAATACGTGTTTGTACCATAAGCTCAAAGACGTGTTATTACAATAAGCTCATAGACGTATTTGTACCATAAGCTCAAAGACGTGTAAGTACCATAAGCTCAAATACGTGTTTGTACCATAAGCTCAAAGACGTGTTTGTACCATAAGCTCAAAGACGTGTTTGTACCATAAGCTCAAAGACGTATTTGTACCATAAGCTCAAAGACGTTTTGTTACCATAAGCTCAAAGACGTATTTGTACCATAAGCTCAAAGACGTGTTATTACCATAAGCTCAAACACGTGTTTGTACCATAAGCTCGAAGAAGTGTTTGTACCATAAGCTCAAAGACGTATTTGTACCATAAGCTCAAAGACGTATTTGTACCATAAGCTCAAAGACGTGTTTGTACCATAAGCTCAAAGACGTGTTTGTACCATAAGCTCAAAGACGTTTTGCTACCATAAGCTTCCATATATGAACATTCATAATCTCACAGCCATAAACACCTAAGCTCACATATGGCCACGTCATGAGCTTAGAAGATGAGCTCACGCTGGGTGCTCATCTGACCCTCCGTGTTGTGTTAGCAAACAAGAGCCCCATCTCGTGTTGTCATAAGCCAACTCTGTATCACAGTATCATCCCGGGCAGGGGCTTAAATCCACACCCTAGGGCTCGCTCGTAATGAGATTCAAAAATATTGAAAGCACGGCCGGGGTGAAATATCACCCTAGCAATGCGGGGCGTCTAGAGTTAGCAGTGGGAAATTTGTATTGATCAGAAACAACAGCAATATGTAGGGATGTGTTCAAGTTACTTGAAATCATGATACACACGACTACATAAACATACGCCAAGCTGGGTCGCTGCCTAGCCAGGATTATGATCAACTCAATAACATAACGATAGCAACTACCAAAAAATATAATGTTAAAACGACATTTTAAAACAAATAAACGACTATCTAAAATATAAGAAGGGATAAAAATGCGAAATCTAATTTAAATTCGCATTTTAAATCGTTTTAAATCGTTTGAAATATGATTTGTTTATTAAAGAAACCGAGTTACGTTTTAATGTAGGCCCTATATTATAAATATTCAGTTTTTATTAGCATTATTGTATTCGGCATATTTTTCAGGTCAAATGGGAGATAAAGCTTGTCCAGATCCTTATATATACATATATACATATATATATATATATATATATATATATATATATATATATATATATATATATATATATATATATACGTATATATATATGTATATACATATATATATATATATACATACATATATATATATATATATATATATATATATATATATATATATATATGTATATATATATATATATATATATATATATATATATATATATATATATGTATATATATATATATATATATGTATATATATATATATATATGTATATATATATATATATATATATATATATATATATATATATATATATATATATATATATATATGAATTTTTACCGCACTTACTAGTTTAGTTTTCAGATACTCGAGGTATTTATTATTTCAAGGAATTCGAGATATCACTGTACTGGTTTAAAGATACTGTATCTCCACCCAATAGTGTGCAATGCCTATAAGAGTAAGAAAATCGCTAGATGCATGTGGATATTTTGTTGTTGGCACACGCTGGAATTAAAAATTATTTATGTCCTAGGGCCAATTACCAAGTACTAAACAAATGAGCACTTTGGTCAAATAAATTGTGAGCTGGTCTATTAAAGCCTAGAGAGTAAATCTGAGTTAGCGATTTGATCCAGAGCTTTTAAAATAAATTTAAATAAACAACTTTGCCCAACGACATCCCGCAGCTTTTGAAATAGGTCGTTTAATTAAGCAGCTCAATATGTTTATGGTTTAACAACTTGGCATAATGCACGGGTGACACATCCTATGCGGGATTGGGAGGATTTAACACTGTTTGTATCGTGACACAGCTGATGCCAAGTTGTGTAGGTAACGCCTCTCATTCGGACCAATCAGCTGTGTGGAGAGATGGGGGGGGGGGGGGGGGCTGATACATGGGCAACATCTGGCTCTTAATTTGCTGCCCAGGCTTTGATTTCCAAGGTGCGATCATCCAATCAACCATCAGGACTATTGAACCGTATTTTTAAACTTATTTTTTGCAATACTATAGGGGTTAGATATAGAATAGAACAATGTTATATAACATTGCCTTTGATTTTTGTTTTTAGCGAAATATTTCCCAATAGTTGACACATCTGATTGACTCAGAGTAATTTCAACACAAGGCCTAAGCTTTGTTCTAAATAAAGATTTAAACGGTTTTTTTCTACAGTGTAATTACAATCTTGGTACTTTTAAATCCCATCATTTTGTAGTACTCAATAGTATCGTGGCTTATGTGTGTGTAGTGGCCTAAAATCTTATATCATATATAGGCTGTGGTCTATGGGAATGTGATATAACATTTTTGTAGGGGGGGGGGGGTCAATGGACATTTTTTTGTGCTACGTGATTTATTTAAGAAATAGTTGAATAATAAAAGACATACATATTTTAAAAAAGTAGTTTCTGTAGTTTTAAAGTATAAAAACTAAACTCTAATTTCCCATGCAGTAATTTAAGTTTTTTGTCTATTGCAATTTAGTAATTATTTCTTTCAAATATAGTGGTGAGCCAAGCTCTGCTTACAATATATACAGGTTGCGTCTTTTAAACTCGTGATGTTTCAGTTTTTATTTCCAAAAGGTGTGATGATTGAAATACATTAACATTAGAAACACAAAAAAATAATTTTAACAAATCTGTTAGGATAATGTGCAACATCCATTAAAGTGAGTCTTTGTATAAAAAAGTAGCCATAAAGTACTTGCAAGTCATTTAGAGTATCTTGAGCGTGACTAGTTTTTACAAGCTTTTATTTAACTCACTTCCTCTGTCTGTCGTAAGTCTGTCTTGACGGAAACGCAGGAGTGAAAATTCGGACAGTTCTACTTGACCGACACGATTCACAGTTGGCACGTGGGTCAAGACATGAAGACAATGCAATCTGAAACTAAATTTGACTTAATTGGATGCCTAATTGATTTTTTATGAATTAATAAAAATTTGGACCGAATTAGTAGGCATGTCTAGCCAACCACACCACACGCGTCATCAATAGCTGCGCCATCACGACCACGTAATGGCTGCGTTCAAAAACCATTGCGCGCCTACTGAACGTGATATTCAGTAGGCGCGCAATGGTTTTTAGTCATGTAACTCTATTGTAGATAAAACATGTAAAGTACTGAAAAAAAAATTCATAAAAAACGTTTTAATAACAAGCTTTTATGTAATGATGCACTAAAAAGTAGAAAATAAATTATAGACTACTATTTAAATAACTATAAAGAAAAGCGTGGGTGTCTTCCTTAACATTAGTAAAGGTATCCAATAGATACTAAAGTGACCCACGCTTTTCTTTATAGTTATTTAAATAGTAGTCTATAATTTATTTTCTACTTTTTAGTGCATCATTACATAAAAGCTTGTTATTAAAACGTTTTTTATGAATTTTTTTTACAAGCTTTTATTTAACTCACTTCCTCTGTCGACAGTCTGTCGACAGTCTGTCTAGATGGAAACGCAGGAGTGAAAATTCGGAAACTTCTACTTGACCGATACGATTCACACTTGGCACGTGGGTCAAGACATGAAGACAATGCAATCTGAAACTAAATTTGACTTAATTGGATGCCTAATTAATTTTTTATTAATTAATTAAAATTTGGACCGAATTAGTAGGCATGTCTAGCCAACCACACCACACGCGTCATCACCTTCAATAGCAGCGCCATCACGTAATGGCTGCGTTCAAAAACCATTGCGCGCCTACTGAACGTGATGTTCAGTGGGCGCGCAATGGTTTTTAGTCATGTAACTCTATTGTAAATAAAACATGTAAAGTACTGAAAAAAAATTCATAAAAAACGTTTTAATAACAAGCTTTTATGTAATGATGCACTAAAAAGTAGAAAATAAATTATAGACTACTATTTAAATAACTATAAAGAAAAGCGTGGGTGTCTTCCTTAACATTAGTAAAGGTATCCAATAGATACTAAAGTAACCCACGCTTTTCTTTATAGTTATTTAAATAGTAGTCTATAATTTATTTTCTACTTTTTAGTGCATCATTACATAAAAGCTTGTTATTAAAACGTTTTTTATGAATTTTTTTACAAGCTTTTATTTAACTCACTTCCTCTGTCTGTCTGTCTAGACGGAAACGCAGGAGTGAAAATTCGGACAGTTCTACTTGACCGATACGATTCACAGTTGGCACGTGGGTCAAGACATGAAGACAATGCAATCTGAAACTAAATTTGACTTAATTGGATGACTAATTAATTTTTTATGAATTAATAAAAATTTGGACCGAATTAGTAGGCATGTCTAGCCAACCACACCACACGCGTCATCACCTTCAATAGCTGCGCCATCACGTAATGGCTGCGTTCAAAAACCATTGCGCGCCTACTGAACGTGATGTTCAGTAGGCGCGCAATGGTTTTTAGTCATGTAACTCTATTGTAAATAAAACATGTAAAGTACTGAAAAAAAAATTCATAAAAAAACGTTTTAATAACAAGCTTTTATGTAATGATGCACTAAAAAGTAGAAAATAAATTATAGACTACTATTTAAATAACTATAAAGAAAAGCGTGGGTGTCTTCCTTAACATTAGTAAAGGTATCCAATAGATACTAAAGTGACCCACGCTTTTCTTTATAGTTATTTAAATAGTAGTCTATAATTTATTTTCTACTTTTTTAGTGCATCATTACATAAAAGCTTGTTATTAAAACGTTTTTTATGAATTTTTTTTTACATATTAATTGGCTACTTTAAAAATGACTAATGGAAATTTAGCTTTTAGTTTATTTTAAATTCAACTCTACTTACCATTCATAGTTGACTAAAATCAACTCTCCAAACCATTCATAGTTGCCTAAAATCAACTCTCCATACCATGCAATGTTGCCTAGTTTGTATTGCGGTGTAGACGGTTGGTTCTCGAATTGTTTTCTACCATTTTACTTTTATTAGTATGGCGCTGCTTTTTTAATGCTGTACATTGTAACCCCTGAAAATTTGAGTTATCTTTTAGCTAGTCACTCTTTCAAAGCATATGTTTAATCGAACTGCCTATCATCCACGGTTATGTCTTGGCACTGACACCATGTTGATTTTTTTTTCTTTAAATAGTCACCAGGCAAAAGATTTATTTTAAAGTCAGAAATAAACGTATAATTATTTTAGGGAGTGCTGGCCTTTAAGTAATCAATGTAAGTAGAAAGCAATGACAGATGATGTTCAACAAGGCCTGATACATATAATTTCATGGGCCACTACTAGTATTGATACGACTTGTATTTGGTAATTTAAAGACAAAACATACGTCTAGATAAAATAAAAATGTTGATTAATGTTTTGAAAAACAAGTAAGATATCTGTAAGGAAGTTAAACATTCGAGATTTAAAAATTTTGGGGCCCTGGGTTGCTGCCCTATCAGCTCTCCTCCATTGATTTGCCATTAATTGCCGTCTGTCTCGTATAGGCAAATGCGGATAGGTTTCTGTTTATAGCTTGTGTTGGGGTTTTACGGTTGTGTCGTTATCTGTCCTTATCAAATTATTTTCCTGATAACTGTGCTGATTTTTTTCTTGCCTCCTATTGTAGATCATTGAGTGGTTTGAACTCAATCAACGCTAAATCAAATGAGGTTTTATTGCTCGAACAAATACTGTATAATGTCGATAACCTCATCTCGTCGCTTTCTTGGTTGTTTACTAACAACCTGTCTTTTCATGTTCCCCACTGTTTGCTAACAGCCTAACTTTTTATGTTCTCTACTGTTTACTAACAGCCTAACTTTTCATGTTCCCCACTGTTTGTTTGCTAACAACCTGACTTTTCATGTTCCCTACAGTTTGTTTGCTAACAGCCTGACATTTCATGTTCTCTACTGTTTACTAACAGCCTAAATTTCCATGTTCTCTACTGTTTGCTAACAACCTAACTTTTCATGTTCCCCACACATAATTTGCTAACAAACTGACTTCTCGTGTTCCCTACAGTTTGTTTGCTAACAACCTGACTTTTCATGTTCCCCACTGTTTGCTAACAGAATAACTTTTCATGTTCCTCACTGTTTGTTTGCTAACAGCTTGACTTTTCATGTTCCCCACACATAATTTGCTAACAACCTGACTTTTCATGTTCCCTACTGTTTACTAACAGCCTAATTTTTCATGTTCCCCACTGTTTGTTTGCTAACAACCTGACTTTTCATGTTCCCCACTGTTTGTTAACAACCTGTCTTTTCATGTTCCCCACACATAATTGGCTAACAACCTGACTTTTCATGTTCCCTACTGTTTGAGTGAACTGTTGACTCAATGTGCGGACTGCACTAAAAACTTATGACTGAAATGATGACTCAATGTGCGGACTGCACTAAAAACTTATGACTGAACTGATGACTCAATGCGCGGACTGCACTAAAAACTTATGACGCCCCAACCTTGACGCCCCATCTGTCTCATCTCCACGTCATGTCATGATACTTCACACCCCTACCCCACCGCCCCCCTTGACCCTGACCGCGAAGAACAATTCGACGCCGCGTCAACCGCGGTCTATTAAGATGGCAAATGACGCCGTGGGCACCCAAAGACAGCCTTTGAGTCAGTCTGTCAGCCACTAGGCATTGTACCTGTGCTCACTTTTAGCAGGCGGTGGCTCCACCGGTATTGTACCTGTGCTCACCTTTAACAGGCGGCGGTTCCACCGGTATTGTACCAAGTTCACGTCCTCCCACTGAATGCCAGAGGCGGCTCCACGCACTGATGCCTGTGTCTAAACGAGTGTCTCTTCTCCTCAGTGCCACCAAATGCCGAGTAAATAAACTGCCGTACGCCTCTTTTACTCTAGGAGGAGAATAAAAAATTCCAGGCGTATGCTGTTCAATAGATGGATGGGAATACCCTGAGCAAATACTGCGGGAGTTAAACAGTGCGCTTAAGTTCTTTTTTTTAAATTTTCTTTCATTTTGTCTAGACATACATTTGTTATAATCAATTTACCTTTTCTATTTTTAGCCACAATATACGAAGCCGAATACAAAAATATTAATTATTAGCAAAGCTATGTTTTATATGTGGGCAATAATATATTATAATATAGGCCAACTTGTAATCTGTTTAGTAATGTTTACATTTTTCGGCAAAAAAAAAATCTAAACTTAAACAAAACGATTTTAAAGTAACAAATTCCTAAGTACAGGGGAGATAATTCCGCCAACCTCTTCTCCATTTTAAACCACTCGTCTGGAACATTCAGCACAGAGCGAGGCTAAGTGTGGAGTGAATGCCACGCGCCGTATGATTCGAGAAGTTTCTGAGCTTTGAGGTATCAACCAGGTTAGTAGCATACAATACAAACACCTGACGTCGATTGTACTGAGGCTGGAGGTGGTAAAACACAGGTACAAGAACATTTCACCTTTAAACCTATGATGGTGGTTTTTATTTTTTTTGGTTTTTATATACAAAATGGGATAGAAAATTTTTCAAGACTTAAGACGGGCTATATTTATTTTTTTAAAAGGAAAAATTGGCTAGATTACTTTAAACACGAAAAAAATGCGCTTTATTTATTTTCTTGAAACCAAGTCTCGGTGTATATTGTATTGCATAAAATATTGATGAAACTGAGGCAATTTAAATAAAAGCCAGTGTTAATACCATTTTTTAATGATAGGGAAAAATATTTCCCAAATTCAAAACGTTAGCCCGAAGTTAATTGAAAGCTTCTTTAAACTTTTCACGTGAAGTTAAGTTAAATGTCCTTCAAATACATCTTGTAAGTTATGTTAACTTAAATGTTTTGTGTACTAAAGTTTTAAATAAATTTAACATAAAGCTGCTTTAAAAAAAACTTTACCATAAGTTTACTTAAAGCTGCTTCAAAGAACTTTATGGGAAGTTACCTTAAATGTAACGTACTGTGCAGTATGTATAGATTTTATAAAACACATCTAGTTATTAAATAAGTAAAAACTTATAGCTCCAAATAATAAATCAGAATATATACATCTCCTGACTATAGTTTTTACAGTTCTTTTTTCTTAAGCCCTGAGGGTTCAAATACTATGGAGGGGAGGGGGTATGGGGGAAAAAATGTCATTCAGCAAATTAAAAAAATGGGTTGAAATATTTTCAAGTAGTCAGCAATACTTAAAAAATAATTGCTATTCTTAAGCAAGTAATGGGATTTATTTTCTTTAGTTCACAAAGAACAGCAATCTTTGTGTCGTCATTAGACTAAGCCAATCACCTATATATGAGGAAGAAATTGGCCCCTGCAAAAGTTGTGCAATCCGAACCCTACAATTAATCCCATTTTCCCCGCACGTTGTGTTTTGTAACCTCAGCGTGAGCCGGGTCCCGCTAGAATGGAGTCACCGTCGACATGGCTTAACGCACGTGCGTCTAAACGGACATGCCGCACTGCTCATGATCTGCCGGCAGGTCTGACACGTGACTCGGTAATATCGCACTTCCAGATGTCGAGGCTTCTGGGACTGCCGGTGAGCAGTTCATGGATACCCTTACCTGATAGAAGAACACTCTCACCGGAAACAGGCATCAAAATGGAAGCGCGGACGTACGAGAAGAGCGTGCGCTATTGTTCAAACCCTGTGGTCTCCCTCGTCTCTCGTCAGCGGTAAATCTGCAAGCACCAACGCCATCTCACGTCTATACATCCCGGTGCATTGTCATCCGGGTCTTTTGGAGAGAAGTCCCTCCCCACGGCCGGGACAATGTCTTTGATTACCGTCCACACGTCGAGCCCCGTAGGGTCCTATAGGAAACGTATTGATCTCCTGGATAAAATAAACCATTTTGTTGCCTGTTTTTGTTCCGATTGTGCTTAGGCCGTCATCCGTATTATAGTCCACGTTCTTTCGTTCGTTGACATTACCCAGTAACAAAATAGCCGATCACGTGACGTATTTAGACCACGCTGACAGGTAACCAGTATCAAAATAGTCCAGAAAATGTCACATTGAGCTAATATTAAAATATACCAGTATCAAAATAGTCCAGAAAATGTCACATTTAGCTAATATTAAAATATACCAGTATCAAAATAGTTCAGAAAATGTCACATTTAGCTAATATTAAAATATACCAGTATCAAAATAGTCCAGAAAATGTCACATTTAGCTAATATTAAAATATACCAGTATCAAAATAGTCCAGAAAATGTCACATTGAGCTAATATTAAAATATACCAGTATCAAAATAGTCCAGAAAATGTCACATAGAGCTAATATTAAAATATACCAGTATCAAAATAGTCTAGAAAATGACACATTTAGCTAATATTAAAATATACCAGTATCAAAATAGTCCAAAAAATGACACATTTAGCTAATATTAAAATATACCAGTATCAAAAAAGTCCAGAAAATGTCACATTTAGCTAATATTAAAATATACCAGTATCAAAATAGTCCAGAAAATGTCACATTGAGCTAATATTAAATTTTACCAGAATCAAAATATTCTAGCACATGGCATTTATAGATCACGTTATCATTTAGCAATAACAAATAAGAAATAGTCTAACAAATGAAACATTTTCCTAGTGTTAAAATTAATCAGAAGTGAACTTATAAAGTGCGGGAAATTTTTAAATTTTTTTTGCATTTCTTTTTTTTTAACTTAACGGCTAATAGGAAATATGAGTAAAGTGCAACTGTTTTATAACCTCGGCGTTTGAATGAATACTGTGGTCAGTACAATGACCTTTACTTTCACGTTCAGTGTGAATTTTTTTTTTTATTAGTGCTAGTAACTCTGCTAATCAATTTAAAAAAAAATAATTTATTGTGGTTATCTCAATAAAAATTTTGCGTTGTCAAAAGTGGTACCCCTTTAAACGGTATCAACCGCTTGTTTCTTTTTCTCAAATCGATCTTGCTGTTTCAGACAGTGTTAAAAGAAATATTACAAATCATGTTTAACTTCTTTCAAGGTGTTGAGTTCGAATCTCGGTTCGGACTCGAGTCCACCCAGCACTAATGGGTACCTGACTTACATTATGGGAAGTAAATACGGCTGAGCATAGTGCTAACTACACGATCCCGTTATATGCTGAGGTCACAGAAACAGGTGAACTCTACTTCACTTGCCCCATGGACATGGACCCTCACGTTCGAAGGGTACTTTTTAAAATAAGTCAATAGGCTTTTGGCTATATATATATATATATATATATATATATATATATATATATATATATATATATATATATATATATATATATATATATATATATATATAATATATAATTTTTTTTTAAATTTTTTATTTTTAACCGCGTTGCTGCGATCTAATAAGGAAAACATTCTTAAGTGTTGTTTGAATTGAGTGTTCAACTACAAAACAATGTATCCCCCCACGTTTACTAGTAATTCAATAAGACCGGCGTTGCTGCACGCCACTTCTGTGTGAGGTGCGTCCAAATATCGGGTATATCGTTTTGCGTTATCAGTTATTTCCAGACGCCAACTGTATAATTTTATGTCAATTAGAACTCTAAAACGGAAACAAAGTCGACACTTCATTTTTAGGATCTTGGTTGCTGTGGGGCCGGGTTGTCCTTGTATGAAAACCATAAATGTATCTCGCTTCGTCCTTTTGACTGTAGGTCGTCTCTGAGTCCACTCAGCTCTGATGGGTACCTAAGGAATCTAAATGCGGTTTGGCATTACGCTGATCATACCATCCCTTCATATGCAGAGGTCAAAAAAACATAAACTCTACTTTATCTGCTCTGCACAATGAATCGCTAGGTCTAAAGAGTAATCTTTTACTATATATATATATATATATATATATATATATATATATATATATATATATATATATATATATATATATATATATATATATATATATAGTGTGTGTGTGTGTGTGTGTGTGCGGTGACGTGGGGTGACTCCATGTGTTACTCTACCGGGTGACACCCGACCTAGTATCTCCACTGCATCTTCGTGACATCACCAGCGCATGCGCAGAACACAAGCTCTCAGCGGGTCTGCTCAACCAGAAGCAACAAACTGGCCAAATGTATGAATGGAGAAAAGTTGTTTAAAAAACAGGAATTAATAACCAGTCGGAACAAAAAATTGGGTGCGAGGGCTGTCGTCAACAGTGAGTTGGCTATTGTTTACGGACAACAAAAGAGAGGGTTCGAAGATAAATTGGGATCACGTGAAGAAAGACCTGTAAAAAAGACAGAATTTGAAAGTAAAAAAAGGTAACCTGAATGCGAATAGTTGCATATAGGGTAAAGGTGTCAGTTGGGTGGATTAAATTTCCTATATAAGTGTAGATATGTAGATTTCTTTTAACTGTTGAGGGATTTACGGTATCCGGAAGTGGTGCTTTACTGTATTTCCAATTTCTCAAAAACCATACAATTTCGATAGTTTTATATTCGATTCTCACAAATGCAATATATTTCACGAACTTTTCTCCTCTATGTCTGTTTTTAGTTGTTTTTTTTCACAAACGTGTCGTCATTTCTTAAGCCCATTTCCACATCCCAACTCTTACTGTTATTATATACAAATATACGAGAAAGTTTAAGTAAGCTCATGTTTTAATAAGTTAGAAGTTATTAACTTTGAATGTCACGATAAGTAACCTGTTAGACCTTAAATTGGTGAGGTCCCGGGATGAGGTAGAATAGACGTCATACGTTATACTGGGGTCACTGAGGGGGGGGGGGGTGTAAGAGTTTAAAAAAAGAAATATTTTTATTAGAAATAAATAAAAAAAAAAACTCCTGAAATAGAATCGATTATTCTTTAGTTTACGGGAAAAAAAAGAAATAGAAAAAAAAATTGTGAATGCTATAAAATAAACTAAAATGTCAACATTTTATTCAACTTAGTTTTGTATCAGTTGTAATGCCGTTCGCGTGTCCCTTATTGTCAAACTTCTAAACAATACATTTTGTTTTCTGGTAAAAAAAACAAACGAGTCAGAATTTATAATTAGGATGATAATATTCTGACACAAGATGACATGCGACCGACATGGAATTGGGTCAGAGATGATCCCCGCCTCGACAAAAGATGAGCGCTATTTCGCGAGGCGATGAATGGCCGTGCTAAATGGACCGTGACTCCCAACACTCGTCGGCAATGGGCCGGCAATTATGACGTTTGTTGTTTACTGCAAACACAGTCCTGGTACGGGTCAGCGCCTGACGCGGCTCAGCCACTTGAGAAATGGCTCCCTCCACGGCCCATTGAGAAAGTTGAATAGTCCGTCGTTCTTGAGGACGCGGGCCGTGCGCGGGGGTCACACTCGCATTGAGCCATCAGGTCATCGTTGTCCGGATATTTCCAGCAGGACACACACGGACCACCCATTGGCCAGGTGATTTGTTACCTTTGTGCGGCGCGGCGTCGTGGACGCTTGTCACTTTAGTCATTTAACATTTTCGGTTTCTGCCCCGTCGTCGACCTCGGGTGTCAAGCGATAGCTGGACTCCACACAAAGGGCACGCCGGGACGGAAATAAAAGCAACATTTGAAACAATAGACAACAGCAAATAAACCATGTTCTAGACAGCCTAGATTTGTCACCTCTACCCCCACCCCTCCCCCCACACCCAGGGATAGCTGGTGCAACAGCGGGGTTGCACCAGACGACCAGCAATCACCAGGGACACGTGTGGGGGTGAATTAGAACCCACACGGAATTAGAACCGACCAGATAAAGTTAATTAGATGCGCGCGGACTAATGCGTGTAATAGAATCTATTATCACCTGATAATAGAAATTCAATTAATCTTTAATTTATAGTTACCACTCCCCTCCCCCCTTATTGTCCTGTTCTCTTTATCCCCCCCCCCCTCCTCCCCAACACCTCTTTCCTTAATATTTTTGTAATGTAATTATTTTTCTATAGATTACACAAAACACAAAGTAGTTAACAGATACCGTGTAACTGAAAGCTGTAAACAGTTATTTTTCCCCGTATATAATATGTTTTTCTGTCCTGTATTTAGTCAAACTATGCTTGTCTGTCCGGTAAACTACACTTGACCGTCATTTAACTGTACAATATAAATAATGGTGAACTATGATACATTCAGACAGTTTTTGTTACATATATCTACTAACATCGTGTTTTCAAAATCCTGCTCGAGACACATTGACAGATGAAGTAGAGTTCATCTGTTTCAAAGATCTCAGCACTATATCCAGCCGCCTTGGTTTCCCTAACGTGAGTCAGGTACTCATTAGAGCTGTGTGGACTCAGAGAAGTTCTACATATTTCTGAAACAACAACAACAGTATTTGCCGGATACCTTCGTATAATTTGTGTTTGTAGAAATACAACATTGACATATATAATATAAACCTTCATTGACCAGTACAGCTATCTAATTCTAAACAATGCACAAAGGATATTTTAAACTAAACGCTTGAAGATCGTATGAGAATAGTCGCGGAGAGTTACAGAACACACACACACAATGTAAATAAACGCAAATCACCTACTGAAGACTTAGTATATTTGAACTAAGCCGAGAAATCTCCTATTATACGCAGACAATTTAAGTCAAATTTTATGAATATTGAAGTCCTAATAAGATGAAGTACTTCTACATTGACACACCCTGTTTGTCTTGATTCTAGAACTGAGCCTGGGTGTAGTTCTAGCAAAGATTTGTATAGTACGTGCCGTAGAGAGTATTTATAGCCACGACGGTTCTCGTATTACTTTGTCAGATTCTATAAGTCAGTCAAACCAAACTGTGTTAGGATTACCCCTGCCTGTCTAGTTTACATGCGCTTGTCAATTTTCTTAACCAAACTTGTTAACAGATAAATTAGTCCAAAGTCTGTGCCCACACCTGAAAAGAATAATTATTAAAATGTAAAAATGACAAATTACAAGCTCAAGTCCTACGCCAACGTTGAGTGAGTAATGACACAAGGTATAAATTGTTATCCAACAAAATATCCTCTTCAAACAGCGTCAAGGAAAAACAAATTTATCTGGGCAATGTGAAGTACACCACTTACGACATGGAACAAGGGGCGACCACGCTGTTAAAACACCCCTCTAAAGGGGAGTTAGAAAAAAAAAAGTCATTTTATTTTTTAATCTTTCATGTGTTAGCTTTAAAAGCATGTATTGATTGGAGTCTGCTTTTAACGTTGTAGGGCAAGAAAACTTCTCTCCCTGCCTTTTGTGGAAATTGTTTTCGTTTTACAAAAAATTAAATAATATGAAACTCTTCATATTAAAAACTCACAGCAGTTGTATCAGCAGTTTCTATCGGAGGTTCTATCTTGTTAAAAATAGTTTTAACTGGATGAAAACGCACATTTTTACTAGCTACGCCTTTAGGGGTTATAAAAAAAAACGTACAATAGCAGGCAATTTTCAATTGAAAGAATAACATTGCCCCCCGTCATCAGCTTCTCATATGTCAGTGCTGGATATCAAATTCAGAATTGAGAATCAAGAAACTTGGCTCACTGCTAACTCTTCCCTCAAATACACGGCATTTGTTCAATCGTGGTTTTCAGTACTCAACTTGAATTTTATTTACAAAATTGGTTTTCAACATTCACATTTTACAAAAAAGGTTTTCAACATTCCCCTTTTACAAAGGTGATTTTCAACATTCATATTTTACAAAAGTGGTTTTGAATATTCACATTTTCGATAGTTTTTTTCTTTTCGAAATTTCTATTTACAAAAGTGGTTTTCAACTTTCTGCTGTCTACAAAAGTTGCTTTCAACATTCATGTGTCTAGAACATAAACTCGCATGTGTCACTGCGGCTGGTAAAGACATTAAGAGATTGGGAATATAGTCTTGGGCCAAACTTTGTGGGTTTCTTGCGTTCAATTCATTCCCACTGGCGTTATACTCTACCAGCAACCAGCACACCCAGACTTACACCATACAAAAGTAGGTTTAGCCACTATACACCAATCACTCCCAGTGGTGTTGTACTGTGCCAGCAACCTTCACTAAAACATTAAGATATACACCATACAAAAGTAGATATAGCCACTATACACCAATCACCCTCAGGTAATACTGTACCAGCAACCTTCAATAAAACGTTCAGATATACATCTTAGGTTTGGCCACAGTTTGTCTCATGCTTACTTTAATTTAAAATATTGTCCAAAATTTTGAAAATTAATTTTGTAAATTTCAGTAACAGAGGGTGGGAATCATAGTTCAAGATCTAAATTAAATGAGTTTAAGCCTCTCCACCTGTTGTCCAACATTAGCTATTACATTTGCTAATTAACTTTATAATTAAAAATAAATAAAATTCAAGACTTTATAGCAGACCAGTTGATGTTTACTTGAGGATAGCTTTTTTTTAAAAATTTTGTTTGTTTATCCATTGGACATGCGGGTCGGGGGTTTCGGGGCGCAATATATATATATACATATATATATATATATATATATATATATATATCTTCTATAATATAAGCGGGCTGAGCGTGTGTCAGTCCTTCCTTCCTTCCTTCTGTCATCGCTATAGCTTTTGGAACCATAAAAGTAAACATTCGCACCATGCTGTGCTTTTCAGTGCACCGCAGTGTCTTATTATAATTATTAGAGTAGGGTTTATTTATATAGCGGCATAGAGCTATTTTATAATTGCCACGGTTTTTACTCTTTCGCATAACGTCAAGAAAATATTAAATACACGCAAACTGCTAAAACGTATTAAAAAGATTAATGTCAAATATCATTTTCGTTTAGGTTCCCAGAAAAAATGGATACATTTCCATAAAAGTAGGTCGAAAAAACTAATTAATTCAACTTTTTTTGTGTGGTAATTTTTTCAAGGGAGGTAATTTGAAAATATATTTAACTCAACAATAATTTAAGTTAATCTTTTTTTTATTACTACCGCATTGATTAGTCTATGTTAAGGTTCATAATTAAAAGAGAAAAATGTTAAGATTATTTATATTATTTTCTAATTAGTCTATGATTTCTCAAAATCACTATTTTTTGTTTTTGTTTTTTGGTGTTAACAGATGGTGAAATTTTATAATTATAGTATAGAGAATGCTGGAAAGACTCTCTAGGCGCGGACGCCTGGGAAAAGCGTGTTTTTCGGTGGTAATTCTAATTACATTGCCAATGTGTTTTCTTAGAACCATAAAAGTAAACACCACTTGCCGTACATTCATTTGCATCGCATTGTTTTATTATAAGTTATTGAGTAGGATCTATTTATGTGACTTAAATTTTTAATGTCGGAAAGGCTCTCTTTGGGCGCGGACGCCTAAAAAAGCGTGTTGTTTGGTGGTGATTCTAATGTTGTGGTTGTGTTGTTTTTTTTTTTTGGTTGTGTTGTGGTTGTTTTTTGGTTGTGTTGTGGTTGTTTTTTGGTTGTGTTGTGGTTGATTTTTGGTTGATTTTTGGTTGTGTTGTGGTTGTGTTGTGGTTGTGTTTTTGTTGTGGTTGTGTTGTGGTTGTGGTTGTGTTGTAGTTGTGGTTGTGTTGTGGTTGTGTTTTGTTTGTGGTTGTGGTTGTGTTGTGGTTATGTTGTGGTTTTGTTGTGGTTGTGTTGTGGTTGTTTTTTGGTTGTGTTGTGGTTGTGTTGTGGTTGTGTTGTGGCTGTGTTAAAGTTGTGGTTGTGTTGTGGTTGTGTTGTGGTTGTGGTTGTGTTTTTTGTGTTTGTGTTGTTTTTGTTTGTTTTGTTCTGTTCCAAAGTTGGTACATTTAAAAAAGATTTACCGTGGCGGAGCACGGGATGCAGCTAGTATATATATATATATATATATATATATATATATATATATATATATATATAATATGTATATAATATATGTATAAGTTTTATACACAAAAAAATGTCTATGAAATTGAGAATTTGAAGGCTAAAATTATTTCACTTATAAAATGTTTGAAATCAAGAAAATACATTATTTGAGTTGGAGATATCAAAACATATGTGGCTATTGTGAAATATGAGCGGGGAAAAAGTCAGTTTGAAAAATGGGGCTGCCAAGGAACGAATTAGCACGGTAATGGAACCAGCGGGCACCCTGCCTGGGGGTGGGGAGAGGGGTTGGATGGCAGCGGAAGTAGAGGTGATACCAACACAGTCGAGCGAAACTTGATCGCATTTAATTAAACACCCACGCGAACGTTTTGTGTGTGTTCCATTACTACGATGTTATTTATCCCCCTCACATCTGAAGGCTGAATGTATTTAATGACTTGTATGATTAGGTTTCAATATTAGTATAAGTTCAGATTCGTTGCAAGTAAAAAAAAAATATATCAAAAAGATAATTAATTATAGATTTTTATCACCAAAAAAATTGTGTAATTTTTTTTTCTGAAAAATCAAACAAGGATACAATTAATACTTTATCCCGACATTCAAATATTTTAAAAAAATGTAGTTACTATTTTCATATTTATTAATGGTTTGTCCTACTTTTAAGTGTTTTCATATCACACTGCTCCTAGGATTTAAAAAAAAAAAACTAAAAAAATCTGTGATAAAAATCTTGACAACACACTGACAACAAGTTTTTCATCTTGTTTCACACAGCCCTGTCGCATCTGAACGAGAGCAGGAACCTTTGCCTGGACGACCTAATGAGACAGGGCGTCAACAAGAAAACCCTCTACCCCTCCTGTTTCACACCCTAGTGCCGCATCTTCAAGCGCCATTTTTGCCGTGCCGTGTAATGAGACTAGGTATCAAACATCACTGGAACAACCACCAAGCTGAAACCTGACGTCCAGAGGTGTCGCCCAGCAAGAGATTCCGGAACAGAATCCAATTTTTTAAACGTCAGATTGGAATCAAAGATATTGCAGCGTCTTTTAACTCCCTCCCCGAATTAAATCTTCCCATTGTTTGTTTCGTTGCCCTGCTGTTCAACATAAGCATTTCTAATAGCCAACTTTTTGTTCCCGAGAACGTCACTTCCGTGATGTGACACTTTCTTTTCATACCGGATGTCAACAACGGATGAGGTAGACAAAAAGAAGCGACCCGGGAGGAACTCTGGGGTTGGTTTCTCAGACAAAGGGTCAGACCTTCAGGAGGAAGCACCCGATGACGTCACCCACACCTTTATTGAGACCGCACGCGACCTCGCGCGCAGCTTGGGATCAGAAACGTGGAGCCGATAACCCGGCCCGCTGGGCCCACAGCTGAGGGATGCTTGCGTGGGGTGGGCGTAGGGACGGGGGGTGGTGACATGGGGTGGGCGGAGGGTGCAGACACGTGATCGACGGACGGATTAACTTTCAGAAAGAACCGCTGACCGGATGGAGAAATGATAAAAAATGTTACGAGATGTTATCGTTAACGGAGGTCGGCGCCGCCAATCATTCGTTTCAATGTAGACAGCCGTGGTCCGCAGATACACAATACTTTTCAAATGTAAGAAAATCTTGTACGAAAACATTACACCAGTGTGTCGAACAAAAACAGAGTTTAAAAAATGTTTATCTCAACGTATGGACGCTGCGCTTAAAATGGTATTTGATATACGCGTTTTTGCATCCCATGTTTGATGTTTTTAATTAAAATTGAAATCACTGGCGCGGCGGTTTGAGGGCGAAGTGTGACGTTTGATAACACATTCCTACTATAAATTAAAATTTCGCATTTTAATTGAAATAAACTGGACAAAGCAATAAGCACGCTTACTCTTCTACCCCATCCCCCACCCCATTGCCAGTGTGAATACGTGCACAATTTCAACTGTGTATTAAGCAGTTGGAAATAAAAAAAAAATTTTTTTTCAATTCAAGCAATTGATTTTTCTAAAAGATTATCGTATTTTAGAAATAAATTGATGATACAAGACAGTACGTCTTGAAGACATAACGTAAGGGTGGGGAAAAAAACGTAAAGTTGGCTATTTAATAAAGTAGTTAGGTTAGGTTAGCCTGTCTGGAATATTAGGCCGCTGACAAGAGGTTTTTCTAGAATAGTCTCTCAAACTGTCTCTAGGTGTATCAAATCATCTGGATGTCTGCACGGATAGGGATCAGACGAGAAATGGCACCCTGGCCATCTAGATTGTGGGTTGAGCGTACGGCCAGCAACCTTACATAATGAAAAAGTAACCCGCTACAGGAACGCAGATAGAAAGTAAATTGTTAGCAAACTTTTTAATTGTGTGTTATCATCTCTTTCAAAGAGCGAGAAACCGTTTTACACATTAACACAATTATGCGAGCATTATAACGTACTGTCGCGTTATAATGGATGAAATTCACATAAAACTTGTGAATTTCTAAATTCACATAAAAATGTGTGATTATTTCAATTATAACTCGAATGTCTAGTCATTCTTTAATCGACTTTTCATCCTCAATGATTCATTATTGTTGTATCTGTATATTAAAGACAGTTTAACATTTTTTGTTTTTATATCTCCTTATATATTTACCGTTTTCTTTAAGTATTGTTAGTCTTTAGTCTTTAATTTTCTCCATAAATGAGATATCTCACGATGTATTAACACACGTATACACACACACGCATATATATATATATATATATATATATATATATATATATATATATATATATATATATATATATATATATATACTCTCATTAGCAAACGCAGTGAGGTCACGTGCTTTAATTGAATGACATCACGACAAGACCATTAAAAAAAATCTAACAAACAAAAAGCTAGGTCGTATAGACTGCGCACGATAAAAAGGCGAATCGGCTAGCACACGTCGGTGGAAATCTATAAATTAACATTAAATTAGAATTTCGGCTTTATATTTCTAAGTGATTCAATACAGGTAACGGCTGGCCCGGGAGATCGTTAGTGAGTGGCTCAGGGGTAGCGGGCTCACACATGTTGCACGAAAATCGATGCCCGAACCAGAGTCTAAACGGCTGGAGCAACAACGTCCTATCTGAAAGGAAATTCCTAACAAATATTCTACTATTAAAAAAAAAAAAAAAAAAAAAATTAACCCATATAATCCGTTAAAAGCTAACGAAGCAGGGATAATCATTTTTTTAAAAAATATAATAGAGGAATTAAAATACTACGTAAATTAAAGCTATCACTTTGCATTTGCGTTTATTTTTCTTGAGCAAGCCATTGAAATCTATTGTTTGTAGTCGTTTTTTTTTCCACCCACGTGAAATAACATGGCGTGGAGTTAGACGGGTTTGGCAGGCAAGAACCGAGCAGTGAATAGATTTGGTCCGGCTGTTCCCCAGGATCACATCCCTGCTTATAATTCATGCTGATAGGGGCGACATCTGGGAGCCTATTCAAAGGGCATTAAAATAAGGGTCGATGGGGATGTGTAGTTCGGGCGTTTTGTTTTAGTACGCTGGTTATATATATATGTATATATATATATATATATATATATATATATATATATATATATATATATATATATATATATATATATATATATATATATATATATATATATATATGCATCTTTATTTATGTTCTGTTCTATTTTCTTTTGTATTGTTTTATTCGCTGTCGTGTTTTGTTCGTACTAAGTATTTCTTTTTAGTTTTAATCTGTTTTCTTGTAACTTTTCCTTCTGTTCTGTACATTTTTTTACAGTTTTGCTCTGTTCTATTCTGTTTTTCTGGTCTAATCCGCCCTGCTCTTTTCTCTAACCAACAAAATTTTACCAATGAGATTCACGTGCCAATCTGTGGACTTCATCTCTTACTTTCTTTACAGTTCATGCACAAAATTTAGCTTTGTTCTGTTATTTCCTCAAACATGTCCTGGCTATATGTTTTGTTATGCACTATTTTGTTGTTTTTGTTCTGTTTTCGAAAAAAATACTTTTTAAATCAGTACACAATAGCGAAGCACATGTATTATGCTAGTTTTTATAATTTGGCCCTAATATTTGTAGGAAGTTAAATTTGATGAATAAATGGGTCTGTAATAGTTCCTGTAACTTATAATGGACTGTCGATAAAATAAAATAAAAACGATATTTTTAAACTGATCTGGGTAAAAGAAGCTTGTTTTACTAACATAACTACAAATAGGAAAGATGAGCTGTTTTATAACCTCGGCATATGAAAGAATACTGGGGTCAGTACAATGTCCAGACCACTTTACTTTCTCTCACCAAAGTCCGGCAATCATCAAAGATGGGTGGACTCAGAGACCAACTACAGACGCCAATCCAGAAACCGAACCTGAGACTTTCAGTATAGCACTCGTGCGCTCTACTACCCCAACACATTCTCCATTACCAAACAAAGCAACTATGAATTTTACAATTATATTTTCATTGAATGTTGGACAATTGAAGTACAATACGTTTCTTAAGTAATGAACTAAGCGACCATGTTGAGTTGAAGTTGATGGGTTTGTCCATATCGACGTATTGGCTTTGTGTGTAAGTCTACTAGATTAAAACACACCAGCTGTTCAAAGATTAAAGCCCAGATAAAGCGATTTCCACAATTGAAGTTGGTTAGCAAGTACCTATCGATTTGAGATAATCTTTTGGTAGTGTAGTAGATGTGTAGAGACTTGGTCAATGTGTACGGCACGCAAAGATAATGGCGTTGAAATACAATTATAATGTTAGTTTTTTATAACTTAAAACATCCAACCCACTGGCGGCCAACCAGCTGGCGTCCAACCCCAACCCCATTAGAGCGCTACAAGTTTTTATAATTGTGTGGCCTTAATTTGGCCATGTACAACACAGCAACTTTAAGTGGGAGGAGTGACTGGTAGCATTGTGCTGTAATATATGTAAGGACACATGGCCATGTAAATATGTAATCTATGTAAGGACATATGGCCATGTAATATATGTAAGGATTGTAGAGTCAGTAAAGTCAAACCATAATATTAGAATCAGTAAAGTCAACCCATAATATTAGAATCAGTAAAGTCAACCCATAATATTAGATTCAGTAAAGTCAACCCATAATATTAGAATCGGTAAAGTCAACTCATAATATTAGAATCAGTAGAGTCAACCCATAATATTAGAATCAGTAAAAATCCATAATATTAGAATCAGTAAAGTCAACCAATAATATTAGATTCAGTAAAGTCAACCCATAATATTAGAATCAGTAAAGTCAACTCATACTATTAGAATCAGTAAAGTCAACCCATAATATAAGAATCAGTAAAGTCAATCAATGATTGTGCAGTCAATAAAGCCAATTAATGATTGTAGAGACAGTAAATGCAATCAATGACTGTAGCAAAGTATCATGTTTGTCGTGTCGATCTAAGTGCGACCAACCCACAAAGAAAATAAAATAGCCAATGTTTATTAAATAGAGGCTGGGTAGGGCATCAAGTATTGGACCAGTAACAGCTTCAGCTGGTAATGGGATGGCCTTTGTCTCATCTGACCACTGGTTGTCCTGTGGTAGATAGAAACTAGACATTTCTCTGTCACAGCACAAAGCAGCCTCGGCGTGCAACAGCAAGCACGCACACAGCTGGCGTCAACATTGGGCACAGGGCAACAGCTTTCTGTAGCTACCATCTAGCGCTGGTAAATATAAGTGGCAAAAAAACAACTGGTTCGTCACTTTAATTTGAGTTTTGTCATACCCACCTTTGTTTAATAAGAAGAACAGTGCGCGGACGTCCGAGGAGAATTCTGGCGTGCAGTGCGAGTGAACGGAATTAGATGTAGTTTTAATTAAGTCTGTTCCCGTCAACCATGTCTGGGGCTTTGAGTGAAGGCACGGAGACAAAAACATAGCAGGATTTAATTATCTCCGGGTCCGTATTGAAAAAAATCGACCCCGAGTCATTTTCCTCGAGAAAAGTCAATTTTGATGAAACTCATTTGCATAAAGAGGGCGCCCATATCGACCAGTTGTCAATACTACGACGGCAAGTTTCGAATATCTTAACGACAAATAAGGAAGGAAGAAAAAAAAGACATTTAGACTAAATAAGGGAGTGTTTCTTTAAATAGTTCAATTTAAAGTGTCCAGAGTTCCAGACCGGATGTGGTGCTGTGTGTGATGTGACATGGTCCTGGACAACATTTACTCAATGCCTTCACTACAGATCTTGGATGTCTACTCGCTTGCGTCTCGAGACCCCCCGCCTAACAACAGTTATAATCTTCAACCAAATCTACAGCCACCGGAAATATCCATCGCTCCGGCATTTCCGTACTTGCAGCCGCCTTCTGATAATGTGAACTGCTACCAACACGGTAGCACGGGTAGCTACTACCATCAAGGCTACCACGAAAACCCGTATGTTTGGGTCGGTGGTAGCGCCGGATACGCCGCCTACGACCAAAGACCGACGAACTACGTCACCCAACGTCCTTGCCAGCGTAGACTTGCCGGAGAAAAGACCGACAGATCTAGTCGCAAACGTCGGGCCCCGACTACAGCTCAGCGTCGGGCAGCCAACATCAGAGAAAGACGTCGGATGTACAACTTGAATGAAGCCTTCGACTCTCTGCGCCAACGGATACCAACGTTCGCCTATGAGAAACGCCTTTCTCGTATAGAAACGCTTCGACTGGCTATCTCGTATATTTCTTTCATGGCGAGTATTCTCAACGGCGAAGATCCAAGCGCTATCCGTGTCAGTAACTACGATACGAACATTTGCAAGCAGACTTCTCTGAGAGGAGTTCAAAACTTGCAGGACGGCGATTCAATGACGTCGTTACAAGGCTATGAACCGGATATGGACGACGGCAAGATCGACCAGGATTCGGAGAGTCCGGCTGACGATGCTAGTGATGATGATGAGGAAGAATCTCTGGAAGGACAGTGTGACCGTAGTGTGGACAGTGCCTAGAGATGATGTCGTCTGCTGAACTCGTCGTTTCTACTGTGGGGTGGTTGTTTCTTTGTGGTGTAGCGTGGTGCGAGAGGGATTGTTTTCACATTTTAATATCAAAATTTCTCATAAAGATTTTTCCCGTACACCAGATAAGTATTTTATAATTGTATATATTATGTCCGCATATTTCTTCACACACATACAAGTAAGCAGAACATATTAGCACTGGAAAATATTTCCTACAAGGAAGTTTTGTTCTTTTGAAATTCATTAAATTGACAACAAAAAAAATGCATCTCAGCAAAAATGTTATTTAATCAAAATATAAACATGCATATTGTTTGACTTGCTTGCTATCATAAGACAGATTTAAAAAAAAAAAACAATTTACTCGCAAAGCATGGCATAACCTGGAATTAATAGGAGGGACGACTTAACTATTTCAAACTTCATTTTAAAAATATTCCATAATCTTAATATGGCTAACCTTCTTCTTCTCTGTGTTAAAATTTTTTTTAACATACAATGTATCAACTGTTACTGTAAATGTTTATTGTATAACTATATATATATATATATATATATATATATATATATATATATATATATATATATATATATATATATATATATATATATATATATATATATATATATATATATATATATATATATATATATATATACATACTGTTATTTTGTTTGACAATCTTGTCTAGTCTTCCATAGTTGAGAAGTTGATATCAATAAGCAGTATTAAAAAACATGACCAATTTGGATTTTTAAATTGTTTATTATCAAAGAACAGTTTCTAAATATAACCCTTTTATTTTTATAAATACCCATCTCGAGTTATCTTAGAACCAACGGCTTCAAAGAAATTCAACTTTTCAACTTCAAGAAATTTGGGGAGAAAAAAAAAACCGAGTTAAAGAAATTTATTTTAACAAAACTTTCAGGCAGATGTAAAAAAAAATTATATAATTAAAATTTAATTTATAATGAATGCTAGCATAAGAAATTATTTTAAAAAAAATAATGTATACAAAGAGCTAGTCCATGACGTCGTGCAACCATGCCTTATACTGCACAGTCGGTGACAACCCATTTGAAAGCGTGTAATCGGGTAGTCATTTTTCTCGTTCAAACTTCTTTACCCCCCAAACTAAGGTCCATTTACCGAAAAAAAAAAGAAAAAAAAACACGTCGACAGTTCTAGATTTAATTAACGTTACGGCTGAGGGCCTTCTACCGAAGGTGAATGCCAAATGGAGGCAAAACAAGTTAGCTGTTACAGGGGCATTTTTTTTTTTGTGTTGGGGGAGGTTGCTAAACAAACAGCGGGACCCGAGAGAAGAGAGAAAAGAAACAAATAATCTTCTGCTCCGAGGTCTTGTTTATCGAAAATCTGGAATAATGGTGCGCAATTCGACAATTTAGTTGCGCACCGGGTTGGTTATCTTTCAATTAAGTTTTGTATTGTAGATGTTAGGGGAAGCCGCGTATTGAAAGCTGAACTTGGATTTTGTCAGGGTGACATTCTCACAATGGGAAACAGAAATACACCGGGATTTTTTTTTTGGCTTTCTGTCTTGCATCTTGCAGCTAAAAATAAACTTGTTTTCAGAATGCTCTTTACAAGAAATGAAAGAGAACGCATCCTATTGTAGAGGTGGTGCGATTTTATTTGTACAGTTTTTAGGGGACATAAAAAGGTGTACATTTTATTTTCACTTAGACCCTGAATATTGTTTTTTAAAGAGTTTGTTAATTTATAAATAATTTTGGTTTATAAAATAAAACAATATTTAAAACTGAAGGTTTTTGTGTATTAGCTATTTCAATTTCATATTGCAATTCGTATTTAAAACTTTGGAATTTTAAAGTATTTACTTCTTTAAAACGTACGACATTTTAAGCATGTACACATTACGATATTTATTTAAAACAAGACATTTTAAGCGTTCACACATATCAATACTAATTTAAAACGAACGACATATTAACCATGTATATATTAAAATACGTATTTAAAGCGAACAACATTTGAAATATCTACACATAATACTTATGTAAAACGAACGACAATTGGATCATGTTAGCATTAAAACCTTGAAGTATTGGCGACTTTTAAATAACTTTTGAATAATATTTTTTCTAGGAATAGAATACAGAAATATTTTGTTTCAATTGTGAATATGTCATTTTTTAAAATCGAAGTTTTAGTTAAATAATATGTTTAAGCGAGAAAAAAACCCACACAAATTCTACGCTAAATATATGACAATATTCTTGGGGAATTTAGTAAGTTTTGTTGAGCTGAACGCCAATAAAAAAAAAAACCAGCCCGATCAAATTAGGCGTTAAGTTGTCGTTCTTTTATAGAGCGGGGTCAAAAGTCACCGGGCATGTTCCTATTGTGTCCTGATGGGCTAGCATGTGAAGAGTTATTGCTTCTGGTGAGATGGGCATGAAAGGCAGACACAGGGCATTACCATATCGGGCATTACCATATCATAGACTCGTGGCGATAAACCAGCGGCTAGTGAACATCTCACCCATGGTCGAGCCATTATTAGGAGATAATCAATTGAATTTGGAAGCCGTTTTGACGCCTGGTTATTCTTACTACTGTAATGGAAGATGAGTATAAAAAGTCAATTTGCTTTGAAGATTTAGCAAAAAGCAATAAATGATAGTTAAAAGATAGTTTGATTCAACGGTTATTTTAACATGTCGCTTTTTCTATTATACTGGGGGGAAGAAAAGAAAAAAAAATAATTCAGCGACGTGGCAAAATGCTAATTAAAATCGTATACACTGGAGAGGTCTCGGTGTGGAAATAGAGCAAAAATTTTACTACTTTGGAGGCTGGCGGCGTCTATACGTAGATCTCCTGGTGCTGGTCACATTTGCAGGAAGTCTTTTGTCGGGGGCACGTGCACTTCCCCGCCCGTCCCCGTGGCTAGTCAGCGGGACCCATGCCCTATTGTTCCCGCGCTGGGTACCGGAATCAACAGCTTACAAAACGACACACGCCTCTCCCCCCGCGTGTGTTGCGTTACCCTCAAAGGCAGGGGCAGCAGAAGACGGCTCTTGTTTGTGGTTAACTGGCCCTACCTTTGTCTATTGGTACCTACAAAAAAAAGGTGCTCTCGCGAGCTCGCCGATCGCACGCACGCATGTTTCACAATTCATTGGCCAGGCGATTCTTCTGACTCGTCTACAGTTAGACAGGTAGCCGGGCGGTGAGAGTGTCGCGCGACCAGCAGAGGCATGACACCCGCGCTCCGCACACATTCATGCCTCCTCCACCCCCTGCCCCATTGTTATGGAAATTAAAGAAATTATTTTCTAATACCGATAACCTAGCTACGGAGACTTAATAGGGATTTTATAAGGCGCTACGCCAGGTGAATGCTTGCTTTCTGCTCGTGGACTCCAGAAAAAAAAATTATTCCATGTTAAATTCTATTCCGGCTCCAACTTAAAAAAAGATCTCAATGCCCGAATACAATCGTTATTCTGTCACAGAAAGAATATGCAAATAAGCTACTGTTAGACGCTAATAACGACTTCATAAAAGAGTTTTGTCTGGGGGCGGGTTTTTTCTGTAGAGACTAAGTTAAAACATGACTCAAGAGACAAGGAACACCCCGTCTTGCTCCTTCAGATCATTATTTTAATGCAGCTCCCCATGCAGGCTGTGTCATCATTCAATGCACGGACTACCAAGAGGACAGTTCAAAGCGTACAGTCTATTGTTTATAGGAGAGATAGAAGGACGGAAGCTGCAGTGCAAAGAGGAAACAGAAATAACAAAAGAAAGTAGTCCATAGAGGAAATAGAAGGAGGAAGAGAAAACAGAAGGAAGTAGAGGAAACAGAAGGAAGTAGTTAATAGAGGAAATAGAAGGAAGAAGAGGAAATAGCAGGGCGGAAGAAAGTAGTCCATAGAACATTTAGAAGAAAGTAGTAGTAGAGGAAACAGTAGGGTGGAAGAAAGTAGTCCATAGAACATTTAGAAGAAAGTAGTAGTAGAGGAAACAGTAGGGTGGAAGAAAGTAGTCCATAGAACATTTAGAAGAAAGTAGTAGTAGAGGAAACAGTAGGGTGGAAGAAAGTAGTCTATAGAACATTTAGAAGAAAGTAGTAGTAGAAGAAACAGTAGGGTGGAAGAAAGTAGTCCATAGAACATTTAGAAGAAAGTAGTAGTAGAGGAAACAGTAGGGTGGAAGAAAGTAGTCCATAGAACATTTAGAAGAAAGTAGTAGTAGAGGAAGCAGTAGGGTGGAGAAAGTAGTCCATAGAGAAAAAAGAACTGTAAGTTTAAGAGAAGTACAATTTTAACTGAAGTAAAATATTAAGAGAAGCACAGTTTTAAGGTAAGTACAATTTTAATATAGTTTCAAATTTAACATAAATACAATTGTTAACAGAAGTTCAATTTTTATAGAAGTACAATTTAAAATAAAAATGTATTTAACAACAACCGAACTCAACTGACACCGATTTTCAAATATTTTTTAAGCAACGAAGTAAATGTTTTACAATTTAAAAAAAATAACAGTCCATAATAAAAAAAAAGAAAGGACATTTATTTCTAATTGACCATACGCCACACAGTCCCCTAAACTATCTGATAATGGACGAGATACGCATGTGTAGACACGCATGTGTAGACACGCATGTGTAGACATGCGTATCCCGTCCACAAATGGTACGACTCGGACCCAGTCACCGGCGACATTATTGCTACATCATTAGGCCGGCGTCCAGCATGCGGCCCTAATGGACGGACGCGCGGCAACAGGACGTAAAGCGTCCACGGCCAGATGAACAGCAGGTTTACAATGCCACCAGTGGGTGTGGCGGGGGGGGGGGGATGCTCCAGGATTAGATCGCCGGAGTCAAGTGGATGGTCATAGTACTGTGTCGTGTTTTAATGGGCCATTAATTGTTGAACACGGGGGGAGGGTGTGAGGTGGTCACAGGTAGACATCAAGCAGTAGGGAGGAGGGGGCGGGTATAGGGCTGTCAGACCTGGGGTTTTTGTACACTAAATCATATTTAAATATGTTAAATCGTTCAGTTCACTAAATCATGTTCATTTATGTGTAAAACATTTTGAATAGTAAATAATATTCAAATATGTGTACATCATGTGTACAATAAATCATATTCAAATATGTTAAATCGTTCAGTTCAGTAAATCATGTTAAAAAATCTGTACAATGTTTTAAACAATAAATCATATTCAAATATGTTAAATCGTTTTGAACAATAAATCATATTGAAATATGTTAAATCGTTTTGCACAGTAAATCATATTCAAATATGTTAATAAAATAATTTAGTGGGCCCCTACACTAAATAATATTCAAATATATGTGCATCGTTTTGTACACTAAATCATATTCATTTTGTGTAAAACGTTTTGAGCAGTAAATCATATTCATATATGTGTACATCATTTTGTACAATAAATCATATTCAGACATGTTTTTATAGTTGTTTTTTTACAAAATCGTTTTCAAATATTATGTTTAAATCGGTTGTTTTTTTTTTTAATTTTTTTTTTACACTTAATCATATTCATATGTTTTTATCGCACTCCTACACGATTGAGTGAAATAAAATAACAATTTATGTATGTTCAAAATGTTCTATTTTACAAGGTAGGAACATAAAATACAAATCTCTCCCAAAAATCTCGATTTTTTTTTTTTGCACGATTACAAGACTTTCTCTATACTTCGTATATACGAGAAAGTAAAAAAAAAATCGAGATTTTTACAAATCTCGACGTTTTACACCTCACTGATACGGAAAAACATAATTTTGCAATCTTGTCCGTATGTCTGTCTGTGTGTCTGTCTGTCTGTCTGTGTGTCCGTGTGTAAACACGATAACTTGAGTACCGTTACAGCTAGGTTGATGAAATTTCATATATAAGTATTTTATCAAAATCGTAGATACGTATCAACTTTTAAGCGATTTCCGATAACCGGAAGTGGTACTTTTCCTACTTTGAGTTTTTCAAAAGCCTATAACTTGAGTACTATTTCAGATAGATAAATGAAATTTCACATGTAAGTAAAAGATCTAATTTTCTACCTTCTGTTAAATTTTGAGTAATTTCCGTTGACTGGAAGTAGTAATTTACGCTACTTCCGATTTCTCAAAAAACTAATGTAAATTTTTAAAGTACTAATAATATTGCGCACTATTATACGCGTTTTTATTTGGCGTTCACTCGGTGTGCAATTAATCTGTCTGCGAGATTTTATTCTATTTTTAAAACTTTAAGTATTTAAAATGAATTAAAAATCATGTCTATAGCCCGAGTTCCCATCCCCTGTTATTTTATATAAGAATATTCGAGAAAGTTTAGGGGAGATCACTCCCGGTTTATTTACGAAAATAATTGTAAAAAGTATTACTTTAATTAAATACTTAAATTGTCAATAAAAGAACAAAAGTTAAGCAAAAATTAAATTTAATCTTGTTTTTTTAATTTGTTGACCGTTCAATGTTTGAAGTGAGTAAATTATAGTTTAGGTGCGCTGAGGTTTAATCCCCACCCCACCCCATACAACCTGTGATGAGCGTACATAACTCAGTAATGGATATAATCAAGATAAACTACTGTCCCCATCTTCTAAATAGAAAATTTAAAATTATTTCAATTAGAGGCACGTCAAATATTTAAACTTAGAATTTCAAAGATTTAATTAGTGAGTGTAAAACAGGTATGTCGGTAAAGAGAGAGAAATATTTTTATTTTAAGTTAAATATATGGGCACGGTAATTTTTATTGTGCGAACGCTGCATCCACATATGATGGTCAAACTAACTCAAATCCTAACCAAACTTTTAAGTATATATGGTATTGATTAGCTTCATGTATAATAATACTAATTCAGCGTATAACTTACATTTACTAAACTTATGAAATAAAGTAAAATATAATTAGTAATAGTGCGTTTGTTTTAACGCCTAATCTTTATGGGCTTTTGTAATTTATAAAATATTAAAATATGATTTGTGTGTGTGTGTGGACAGCACGTCCATATTTCCACGTCTCTCCCTTCCCCTGCGTGACCATATATCCACATATAACCTTACACCAATACAAACATTATATCCACATATAACCTTACACCAACACAAACATATATCCACATAACACCATATTTCTGTATCCACCCCTACTCTAACACGACGGTATATCCACATATAACCCTACCTCCAACTCGACCATATACCCACATACACCCATACACCAAGACAGCCATATACCCACATACACCCCTACTCTAACACGACCACATGTCCCCCAACCCCACCCCGCCCGACCCCTTCCCCCCCCCCCAGCTAACCCTACCCCTACCACTATTAAACTAGAATATAAAACAGGCAACAGCTTGACATTGATTACCCATGATTCACTGCTTATAGCGACCTGTTGACCGATCGATCATAAGCACGTGTAGACGACTGCTCACCTAGACAAAGTTCTACACACCTAAACCACGCCCACAACACACATTCTATTTTTAGAAACTTTATACTGACGAATGATTATGACAACAGCTTGGACTCTAGAGCGGTCACATAGTTCTTTACACATGATATCATTGATTGTATTTTACCTAGCTAACGTGTGCTCACATTCACAAAGAACGTATCACATAAATTTAACCTAAATACGCCCGTCTAGTTTTATAAGCTTTCAAATAACTTTGTGATTATCATGAAGCACATTTAGAGTATAATGAGGTCCCAAAATACATCTTCTCGCCAAAAACTGGTTTTGCAAATTACAAAAAATAAGATTTAACTATTTTGTGTGTAAAGAATAAAACCTTTTTTTATGTCTAAAACCTAACCATGTGTAAGTAAAGAGTCTAAAGCCTAACAATATGTGCGTAGAGTCTATAATTTAACCTTGTATAGCATGTCTAAAAGCTAACTAACTCAATGTGCGTTTTTAATGGCAAAACATAACAAATTGTGTGGGTGTGTGCAATGTATAAAACATAAAAATGTGTAATGTCTATAACGGAACGGCGTGGCATAGCAGTAGGGGCCGAAAGTCTCGAGTTCGAATCCCGGTTCAAGTCAGTAGAACGTCCCTGAGTCCACCCAGCTATGATGTTAACTTACGCTAGGGAAAGCAAAGGCGGCTGGGCATAGTGATGACTACACTATCCCATCACGTGCCGAGGTCACAGAAACAGATGAACTCTACTTCATCTGCCCCATTCGTCTTGGCACGAGCGGGAAAAGATGATGAAAAAATAAAAATTATCAAACAGTATTGTAAGGTCGAAACTTATCAAACAGTATAGTAAGGTATATACTTATCAATGTGTAAGGTCTAAACTTATCAATCTGTATTGTAAGGTCTAAACTTATCAAACAGTATTATAAGGTCTAAACTTATCAGTCTGTATTGTAAGGTCTAAACTTATCAAACAGTATTGTAAGGTCTAAACTTATCAATGTGTAAGGTCTAAAACTTATCAATGTGTGTGTAAGGTCTAAAACGTATCAATGTGTGTGTAAGTTCTAAAACTTATCAATGTGTGTGTAAGTTCTAAAATGTATCGATGTGTGTATAAGGTCTAAAACGTAACACTATTGTGTGAAACATAAAACGTAACAAAGTATGTAAAGTTTGTAACGTATCACAGTGTGTGTAACGTTTTTAATGTAACAATGTATGTGTAACATCTAAAGGCATGGCCTACTCGACCGCTCCTGGTCCCACAAAACAGAACTCACCAGCTCTGTGCAACAGCTGGTCTCAGACGATGTGTGACTATACTGGTAACAGTGGCGTCACTAGGTCGGGTATCACCAGGTGGTGAAACTAAGGGTGTTACCCCCCCCCCCCATCCAATAAAATGAATTTTCGGTTAGGTGTTACCCCCCTCCCCCAACTATTTTGTTATAGAATATTCTAGATAAAACATTGTTTTGATCGTAAATTTTCAGATTTTTTTGCGTGGTGTCACCCCGTAAATGGTGTCACACGGTGCATCCCCCCCCCCCCCCCCTTAGCGCTTGTTATGTCATTGGCAGACAAGTAGAGTAGTCTGTTTAGAATTCAATTCTATAGTTTGAGGATAACGACAAAAAAATAAGAAAAATAAAGTGTATCATATTTAAATTAGCAGATAATGTCTGGAAATAAAATTAACTTTGCCATAGCTAATTATATAATAGTTTTGAACACTATAAAATGGGTTCAAGAGAAAGCGCTATTTAAAAAAAAAAATTGTAAATAAAATTGTAACCTTTTGATCCTGGAGATTAACGAGGCAGACCCAGTATAGTTTACCTGTTTCTTTGATCTTGGCATATAAAGACATAGTGTAGTCATCACTACGCTAACCACCTTTACTTTCCCTAACGTGAATCAGGTATCCATTAGAGCTGGGTGGATTCAGAAACGCCCTATAAACCCGGTGTTCGAACTCGAGACTTTCGGGTTAGTAATCGTACGCTCTACTATCCAACCATGACATCGCTTTATTTTTTCAACATAATTCACATAGTAATTAATTTTCAATTTTATTTTTAAAATCAAATCGAACCCTGATATGCGTTTATCAACTATGATTTCCGGTACTATTTATAAAAGTTGCTGAAAAGAAAGACGAAGCCATAACTTTAACTGATTGATAAAGTTAAAGATAATCTAAGAAACCGGTTGCCGGCGAGTTAATGTTGTATGAATGAGTGTAAACTAAACCCCGGCTGGCTATCGGAGGATGCCCCTGACAACGGTGTTTGTTGACACAGCGTGCTTCTTGATAGCGGGTTACCAAGGGGCATAACCGAGGGTTAATCTAAGTCAATAATTTTATCTCACTGAAGGAACTTAAAGTTGAAGAAAATAGTCAGCGAGGGCTGGTTTGACTAGCAACCTCTGAATAGCACTATTGGGTTGTAAATAGCACAGTCAACCTGTGACTAGAACAATTAACCTCTGGCTAGAACAATTAACCTGTGACTAGAGCCTGTGACTAGAACAATTAACCTTTGAATAGAACAATTAACCTCTGATCAGAACAATTAACCTGTAAATAGCAGGGTTAAACTGTGACTAGAAGAATTAACCTCTGACTAGTGGCCTGTAAATAGCACAATTAAACCGTGCCTAGCACTATATTAACCGCTGACTAACGCTATTAATACGTGACTGCCTAGCTAGCACCATTGGCGTGTAAGTAGCACAATTAAGATGTTATCTTTAGCAGAAAATCACAAAAATCCTGATTTCTTCGCCATATTGGTTCATGAACTTTTGAATACTTTGTCCATTTTTATTAAGAAAATAATAACTTTATTGAGAACAGAAAAATATGTAATGTGTTTAAAATATAATTTGTATGACCATGTTAATTAAAAAAAAATGTTTTCAAATCATACACGCTGTTAATACTACAGTTCCTTGTAAATTTTCACTATTTGTTCTTCATAAAATAAGCAAATTTGTTAAATTTTGCAATCTAAGAATAGAGCAATTTTTTGCAATTTGTAGAATTCTGACCAGTAATTCTATCAAGAAGTTCCCAAGAAAAAAGTTTTACTATAATATTGAAATATAAGCAGAGTAAATATGATTGCTATAAGTGCTTAAATTTAAAACAAAAAAGCCTTAGCGTTTTTAAATGTTCGGAAAAATTCAAAATATAGGAGGTTTTTTCTGGTTTCCATAACAAACGATATAGTTTTCAAAGCCCTTTTTACTGTTTAATACTTACTTATATGGTAATAGTACTTAAAGGGCTTCAGAGCATATCCCATTAACCTACTATTGTATAACTGACCAGCTAGCACCATTATTTGGCCTGTAAAAACACAATTAACTGTGACTAGCAGATGCGACTGACTAGCACTTAGCACCATTCACCTGTGACTAGCATTCTAAACCCCTGACCTCCAGTACTGTGACTAGCACTGTTAACCTATGACTAACTCCATTATCCTGTTACTAGCACCGTATCATTTCACCGTTCTCTTCAGAAAAAAAAACCATTTTGTCCCCTAAATCCCAAGCTGGTACCACCAATCCAACATAAAAAGACTGCCCTCGCTAAAACTATTGTCATATCTAATACGACGTTAAGGCCCCTGGAAAAAAAAATGTCCGTAACACATTCAGGACCTGTTCTATTAGGACGCTAGCAACGGGGGGATGGCCCATAATGGACCCGCTTGCCCGTATGAAATTATGTAAGACATGATAAAAATCGCCCATTTTCACGAACTGGCCCTTTTCCCGGTAGTCGGTGCGAGAAAAAAGAGCAGCGAAGCGAGGGGGTTGATATCATATTGCATCACGACCCCCGGGTTTTTATTCTTTTGTAGGCCAAACAAAGGAACCCCCGCCCAGGTTATATTTGATACTTTACGTTAGTCGTATCACCGTTACATGAAGTTCTACAACAGAAGATATACGTAGACGTTTTAACCGTGAAATTACCTAGTTAAACTTATGAGATTAGGTATTTGATCGTTCGGAGTGAGAATGTGAACAGGTTATATTACTAATTGGTACATACAAAGATTATATGAACACGTTAGTACAAAGGTGATACGCACTATAAAGGTGATACGCATTATAAAAGTGATATGCACAATAAAGGTGATACGCACTATAAAGGTAATATGCACTATAAAGGTGATACGCACATGTTAGTACAAAGATGATACGCACACGTTAGTACAAAGGTGATACGCACTACAAGGGTGATACGCGCTATAAAGGGGATACGCACTATAAAGGTGATACGCACTATAAAGGTCATACGCACTACAAAGATGATACGAACTATAAGGTGATAGGCACTATAAAGGTAGTACGCACACGTTAGTACAAAGGTGATACGCACTATAAGGGTGATACGCGCTATAAAGGTGATACGCACTATAAAGGTGATACGCACTATAAAGGTGATACGCACTATAAAGGTCATACGCACTATAAAGATGATACGAACTATAAGGTGATAGGCACTATAAAGGTAGTACGCACTCGTTAGTACAAAGGTGATACGCACAAAAAAAGGCGTCTCACAAAGTGTAATGTGGAACTGTCGGTTCTTACAAAGGATGTAAAAGTCACCAAATACCAAGACGACGACATTGACGCCCCTTGCGATAGTGACTTGTCAGTGTTTGAATAAGTTCATTTATGGTACGGCTAATCAGACTGACATTGCACACGATGCGTTAACTGGAACCCGGCCTAGTCGACCAACTACCACAATGTCGAGTGTTTCCACGATTTATTTTCAAATACCTCAACAAATAAAAGCCAGGGTTAAGTACGTAAAATGTGTGTCATATCCGTTAAGGGGGCCTGTCAATTAGTGTCGGGGAACCAGGTCAGGTAGGATCAGACCCGGTGGTGCCGTGTGCCTTCAGGTGTGGAGGACGTATCGTGACCCGTGATGCGTTCACCACCATGTCTTGCAGACGACTAAAACACATGCACTTCAGAGTCAAACACAACAAAGACGACTGGTATTACGTCCGCTTACGTTGCATCCACACATGTCCCAGCTAATTCAAAGTCGAGCATCAGCAACTAAAAACAGTGGTACAAGCAACCGATGCATGGGTGGGTTGAAACACTGGGTCAGAACACGGGGAGCCCCATGCTTGGCCAGTCCCCGGGACGGGGAGACCCGCATTGAATCCATCAAAACCCTAAACCCGAGTCTTAACTCACACCCAACTGGGTTTTAACGCCAGCTGGGTCTAAATCTATTGCTTGATTCCTGGTCCCCATAGCAGGTTGTATAAAAAGCGCAACGTAAAATTTGTTCATCTTTTGACCACCGCCCCCTGCGAGAAGTAGGCCAGGGCTTGTTTAAATAATAGAGGCGAGCATTCCTAACAATATTTTCTTAAAATTTTATGGATGAATAGGTTTTAACCTGAGGGCACATTAATTTAAACCAAAAAAAAAAGTCCATTATCTCTTTTTTTTTGTATTCGGCATATTTTTTCTACAAGGTTGACATCCGTAATCGAGGCTATCGTACAATTTCGTTGTAGTAGAATGCTGATTTAATGTTCATAATATTTACCAGTAATGTAGGTTCCTTTTATATATATACCTATATATATATGTATGTATGTATATATATATATATATATATATATATATATATATATATATATATATATATATATATATATATATACACTTTTTGTCCATCATTCGTATTAAAATGTAGGCCTATGTAAACAATATAGCCTTCTGTATGAATGGATTTGCTATAAGCAGAAAAAAAAGGAAAAATGCTATTTTTATATAAAGTATAGATTTCATTGTTGGTGAGCACTTTTTTCAAATTATTGTTTCTCACGAAGCACGGAACAAAAGGCCAGCGGAGCGAGGAGAAATAGAAATAGTTTCCACCACGTGTAGGCTGCCCACGTGGCCAACAATGCTATATGTGGTGTCGGCGTGGCTGTACCTGGCCCCGCTTAAGACAAACACCGTTTGAAACGGGGAAGAAAGTTAAAGTCAATCAACGATAAAGGACCAGGCTGCTCGCATCTAGAATGCACCCGCGGCTTCTTAAGACGGTTTAGCGAGCAGTCACGTGGCAAGCTGGCAAGTCACCAATAAAAATATAGTTTACGAGGATTAACTTGAAATGTACGTCTTTTGATGACGAGGTACGCACGTACCCCGCGCATGCGCGGCCTCGTGTCGTGGAATGGCGGCCCTAGACACAGCTGGCCAATACTGTAAATAAACGCTGGACTTAAGTACAATAACACAACTTCTCAACAAGTCAGATTTCCTCTTCAGCTTTCCTAAACAACGGGTGAACTGCCTTTGGTCGGACGACCAAGCAAAAGAGCAGTCCTCTTAAGAAGCAGATGTAAACATATAAAGCACCGACAATCTCTAAACTCTTATGCCCGGTAAAAAAAATAACAACAACCCTTTCGAGTCCCCCCTGACGTTGGTCCTTTCTGACACAGCTTGGTTGTTGTAGGGTAGATAGAACAGAATAGCGGGTGCCTAGCGTACCGTGTTTATGGCGAGAAGCGCGCGAGATAGCCCCAATCTTAGCGTGGCCGTGTGTCGCCGCCACTTCGTACTGACAGCCATGCACATCAGGCAACGACAACTTTGTTTTTATACGGCGGGCATCGGCGAGATTTGAGACGAGATTTCAAGTACCGAGGCGCGCACGTTCCGTCTTAAGAGAGATTTAGGTCAACAGTAGATTGATCCATCGTCACGTGATGGGCCGCGGTGAAGGAGAAGCAGACGATAGGCATCTGCCTGAGATTTGCAACAGGAGCCATTCACAAGGAGGTACTCCGTGTTGAGAAGTGATAAATTAGTTCCGTGTCATTCAAGGGGGTAAAAAAATTGTGCACTGAAGCCCACGCCGACAACAAAAGCCCATTACGTAGACACGATTTGTGTAGAGATTAACCGCAAACACGGAGGGGCTTAACCTATGTTGTTGAACTGCATGCGCGAGCTAAAGTTAAATATGTTCGTGACATGAACTCGCTAGAACCACACACAAAACCACACATAGACCATACACCACACATAGAAGCGCACATAAAACACGAATAGACCACACATAGAACCAAACATAGACCACATATAGAACCACATATAAACAACGTATAGAATCACACATAGAACATACGCATACAACCACAAATAAAACCACACATACACCACAAATGCAATTACACATAGAACAACACATTACAATCACACACAGAACCACACAGAACAATTACACATAGTACAACACATTGAACTATACACAAGACTATACATAGACCTACACTTAGAACTACACATAGACCAATTACACATAGGTCATACATAAAACACACGCCCACAACCACACATACAATCACAAATAGAACAAAACAGAACCATCACACATAGAACTACATATAGAACCTCACACAGAACTGCACATAAAGAAATTACACATATAACAACACATTGACCTACACACAGAACTACACATACAACTACATATAGAACTATACGTAGAACAACACATAGTGTATACACAAAACCCACACATGTAACACAAATAGAAAGTGTATTTTTAACTTAGCACGTCTACTCTACAGCACTAGTGCAAGCTCTCGAGATATCTTATTTTATGGATACACGTCTACAACCCTGGTGGAAGTTGTCTATAACACTGTGCAGGTTCTCGAGATAACTTATTTTAACCGGACACGTCTATAGTACGGGTGTTGGATAAGCGCACGATCATAACAACATCTCAAAACACTCAAGAGCAACTATGATGACTATTGTCAAATAAACATTGGGTACCTCTCCTTACACTGAAACGCTGCTTACCACATTAACTATATGACCTATGTTGGCTAACAATAACATATCAAACTACTCCATGAACTATGAGCGTTTCTTTAGAGAACACTATTGTTTAGTTGACCTTATCGGGTCAAGAGCTTTAGACAGGCGGAAAAGAGAAAATAAACTTAGATGAGGTAAATTTATGGGCAATTCGGTAACACCGAACATTTTATTCTTACAAAAAACTATCCATCTAAATACTACAAAAATATATAATATAGATGATTCAAAAACAATAAAATCAATAATGCTGTTTGTAAAATTTAATGAACGCGGAATATATTTTCGCATTAGTCCTTTAATCCATAAAATTTAGTTACGTCAAACTTGTCCAAGTTGGGATTTTGTAGCCAATTACTCATGTTTTGTCGTATGGCATACAACACGTTTTTTTAGGAGAATTTTATGAACGGAAGTAAGTCAACTTCCGTTGACCTTTTATAGAAAACATACATCCGCTTCCCTTTACATGTCTACTGGAGCAAGTCATGCGTTGTTACGTTCATTGAGTTGTGGTGGAGTGGTGATGCGGATGGGGTGGGTAGGAGGGTGATGTGTGACGAAGCGTGACTTTAAAAGCCCGCTGAATGGTACGATAGATCAACAGCTGAAGAGTCGACTTACACAAATACTTGTGCGTAGGAGTGAACGACAGGCACCCAAATGATGAAGTGTGCCGTATGTCATGCTACACTGCTCGCACACCCCCACAGACAGTCTTCGCTGTAACGCGTTTCGTAGATAAGGGAAAAGTCTCAATTAGGGCTCGAGTTCGACAATAGATCACAGCACCTAACCGCCAACACATATCCTGGTGTTATTAGTGCCCAGTGTAATGAAACCTTTTACTCGACTTTGTTTCAAATTGTATTATTTTAAACTTCAATTAGCTAATTTAATTAAAAATAGCTTTTGTGTTGCAAATCATATTTAAACGATGACTTAACCGATTATTTTTAATGGATTGCTAAATAAATTGAGAAGATGGGTCTTAAATTAACCTTTATTCGAGTGATAGACACAATATAATTCAACCAAGCATTACAGTAACAGCAGTACTTTAACGTAAGACACGTTTTATTTTGTCGGTTAAACTCCCCCCCCCCCTTTTTTTTCCCCTTCCAACACCCTTTGCCTATGCCAGTGAGGTAGATTTCTATACCGGAAGTAAACAGAAAAACTTCAATGGCCCAGAAAGGTAACTAAGCAGTTTATTGCACCCCCCCCCCACTCCAAAAAAATCCAACCGAGTGTTCTAGGCCTATATTTGAATGTCAATATTTTTATTCGTAACTGCTAAATCTATTTCACCTCCAATTTTTCAAGTAGTTTGGTAGCTAGCGAGGTGAGGAAAACCTGGGTGAGGGTAGGCTATCTTTTTTAACATGGGTAATAAAAGTTACGAGCGAGTAATGTCCCCATAGAGACTAAAGAAAGTTGGACTAGAAAAGAAAGAAAGGGGTGACTAGATGCTTGAGCAGACCTGTAGGAAAATGCTGCACGCGTCACGAAGCCCGGCTAGTTGAGTGTGCTAAATCGAATCAACATTTCTTCTGGCCAGATTTTCATAACTTGAAAGGGATAAAAAAAATAATATCAAGCCGTTCTGATAGAAAACTGCAGCCATTTTAGGTTGGTTCATTGCATCTATAACTAGGTCAAGTTTAATCTCTAAAAGGCTGAACTTTTTTAACTTGAGAAAAACAATTGGGATTTGAAGACAGTGGAGCCGATTCTAGAGTCAACATAGGGTACGGGAGAGGCTACAGACAACTAGTATTGAAAGTGGAGCCAATCTAGGAGTCACTATGGGGTACAGAGGAGGCTATAGATAGTGTTGAAAGTGGAGCCAATCTAGGAGTCAACATGGGGTACAGAAGAGGCTACAGATAGCTAGTGTTGAAAGTGGAGCCAATCTAGGAGTCACTATGGTGTAAGAGAGAGGCTACAGATAGTGTTGAAAGTGGAGCCAATCTAGGAGTCACTATGGTGTAAGAGAGAGGCTACAGATAGTGTTGAAAGTGGAGCCAATCTAGGAGTCACTATGGTGTAAGAGAGAGGCTACAGATAGTGTTGAAAGTGGAGTCAATCTAGGAGTCACCATGGTGTAAGAGAGAGGCTACAGATAGTGTTGAAAGTGGAGTCAATCTAGGAGTCACCATGGTGTAAGAGAGAGGCTACAGATAGTGTTGAAAGTGGAGTCAATCTAGGAGTCACCATGGGGTACGGGAGAGGCTATAGATAGTGTTGAAAGTGGAGTCAATCTAGGAGTCAACATAGGGTAAGGGAGAGACAGGGAGAGACCGCAGATAGCTAGTGCTGAAAGTGGAGCCCTCAGATAAATCTAATTCAAAGTTTTGGTACAGTCTAGCCACTGGTGATGAGAATAGTGAGCAATACCATACTTATAAGAACAGAAAATTTATAACTGTATGACGATTACAAAAGCTGAATTGTGAAAAAGTTTAGTTTTACCAACCTATGATTGACAGGTTTATGAAGACTACAGAAGTAGCTAAAGTTAGTTCTATCATTTGTGGAAAAGTTTCGAGAACTGATAAAAGGACGGGGTAGTTACAAAACAGTTTATCAGAGTACATTGGCTAAATATTTGATACGTTTAGCCTATATCTATAGAAGAATGTATCCTAGTAAGTAGCAAACAATCTAATATACCCTCTGTTAACACGGAGCCAATGTTAAAATTTGAACAGTAGTTACGATAAGGATGTTGTAGAGCTATTACAAAAACGATAGATTATAACGTCATACATAAATTGTTCAGTTTTAGATAAGAAAGAACGTGTTTCTTGCATAGGTTACTACACAGTATAGTTTATGATATAAAACAACAAACACGTTCATAGTAATGGTTTGACTATGGAAACAGCTGACGGTCCTATACTATTTGGTTAGGTAGAAAGGAAAAGTCACTTAAAAACGGTTTACTACACAGTATAGTTTATGATATAAAACAACAAACACGTTCATAGTAATGGTTTGACTAAGGAAACAGCTGACGGTCCTATACTAATTATTTGGTTAGGTAGAAAGGAAAAGTAACTTTAAAAAACGGTTTACTAAGACAATGGACTTAGGAGCTCATAAAAAAATGGGAAGCAAAGAGAAACAAAGAACAATACGGTTTTTTTGGGGGCCGTTAGATCCTGCCTAAGACGTATAGGGCAGGGCAGCCCCTGAGTCAATATACACACAGGCAAATGAGAAACTGATCAAAGAGTTCTCCCATGTATTTTATCAGCTCTTGCCCTGGCGCACACGCTTTCAGTGGAGGCGAGCCCGTGTTCTCTACCCTCAATTACACAATGACAATTTTTAATATTGAAACCTTTTGATTCGTATTGTTTATCTTTTCGTCAAATGAACAACAGCTGAGACGGACGAGGTTACGGCGACTATTAGGAGAAAAGGGAAGCCAGGCCAGGCTGCCCCGCCCACCAGAAATCACAGAGGTAATGGTTAAATGCATCAGTCGGCTTTTAATAAAGTTTTAATCAATGAATGGGAACAGCTGTAAATCTCAGATTAAAAAGAAATAATTATTTAACAATGAAACTTTACCGGCAGGGTCATGTAGCTTTTTAAGTCCCTTGTCTGCGGCGTGGAAGAGAGCAATGGAGCAAGAAAAGCGTTTCTCTTCAACTTGAAAGTTTACAAACATCTGAAACACATAGAGCAAAACATCTGAAACACATAGAGCAAGAAAAGCGTTTCTCTTCAACTTGAAAGTTTACAAACATCTGAAACACATAGAGCAAGAAAAGAGTTTCTCTTCAACTTGGAAGTTTACAAACATCTGAAACACATAGAGCAAGAAAAGCGTTTCTCTTCAACTTGAAAGTTTACAAACATCTGAAACACATAGAGCAAGAAAAGCGTTTCTCTTCAACTTGAAAGTTTACAAACATCTGAAACACATAGAGCAAGAAAAGAGTTTCTCCTCAACTTGAAAGTTTACAAACATCTGAAACACATAGAGAAAGAAAATAGTTTCTCTTCAACTTGAAAGTTTACAAACATCTGAAACACATAGAGAAAGAAAATAGTTTCTCTTCAACTTGAAATTTTACAAACATCTGAACCACATAGAGCATGGAAAGCGTTTCTCTTCAACTTGAAAGTTTACAAACATCTGAAACACATAGAGAAAGAAAATAGTTTCTCTTCAACTTGGAAGTTTACAAACATCTGAAACACATAGAGCAAGAAAAGCGTTTCTCTTCAACTTGAACGTTTACAAACATCTGAAACACATAGAGCAAGAAAATAGTTTCTCTTCAACTTGAAAGTTTACAAACATCTGAAACACATAGAGCAAGAAAAGCGTTTCTCTTCAACTTGAAAGTTTACAAACAACTGAAACACATAGAGCAAGAAAAGCGTTTCTCTTCAACTTGAAAATCTACAAACATCTGAAACACATAGAGCAAGAAAAGCTTTTCTCTTCAACTTGGAAGTTTACAAACAACTGAAACACACAGAGCAAGAAAAAAGATTCTCTGCAACTTGAAAGTTTACAAACATCTGAAACACATAGAGCAAGAAAAGAGTTTCTCCTCAACTTGAAAGTTTACAAACATCTGAAACACATAGAGAAAGAAAATAGTTTCTCTTCAACTTGGAAGTTTACAAACATCTGAAACACATAGAGAAAGAAAATAGTTTCTCTTCAACTTGAAATTTTACAAACATCTGAAACACATAGAGCAAGGAAAGCGTTTCTCTTCAACTTGAAAGTTTACAAACATCTGAAACACATAGAGAAAGAAAATAGTTTCTCTTCAACTTGGAAGTTTACAAACATCTGAAACACATAGAGAAAGAAAATAGTTTCTCTTCAACTTGAAAGTTTACAAACATCTAAAACATAGAGAAAGAAAATAGTTTCTCTTCAACTTGGAAGTTTACAAACATCTGAAACACATAGAGAAAGAAAATAGTTTCTCTTCGACTTGAAAGTTTACAAATATCTGAAACACATAGAGCAAGAAAAGAGTTTCTCTTCAACTTGAACGTTTACAAACATCTGAAACACATAGAGCATTGGCGTCGATAGGTCGGGTGTTACTCGGTGCGGCACCTAAAAAAAAAATTAAATTAAATAATTGTAGGCTATATATTAGTGCGCACTTTAATTGACTCCGCCTATTAATTTGCAGTTGGAGTCACCCCCCCCCCCCCCCCTGGTAATAGCTTTAAAGTGATCACAGTTTATACCAACGATGCTTATCTATAGTCGATTGTTAAAACAGCTAGATGCAGCATTGTTTTCTGTATAATTTGCATGTTTACGTCAACTCTCCCCCCCCCCCCCCTGTTGGGATCGTCAATGTGTACTTAAATTCTAATTAGCCATTCATTAAACTGGCAAAAAGTATAATTATTCTATATATTTCTATAGGTTTTGTTTTGGAGTCACCCCCTTAAATGGTGTCACCCGGTGTGGTCAGCACCCCCCGCCCCTGCTTCACGACGCCTCTGAGATAGAGCAAGAATAGAGTTAACTTAAAAGTATAAAAACATCTGTTTACAAACATCTGAAACAGACAGAGCAAGAAAAAATGTTTCTCTTCAACTTGAATGTTTGCAAATATTCGAAACTACGACTAGCAACTTAAGCTGGATGTATTGTAGACAAATTGGGCTAGAGAAATCACACATGTAGACCAAATAGAAAAGCAATAAAATGGAACCATAAAAGGCTGCTGAAGACTAGACAAGATTTAGTATGTGGAGAGTAGCCTACCCTTGGCAGGCAACATTTTTGTTTTGGTTATGTATTTTTTAGTCTAAGCCCTTCTAGTAATTTCTTGGGTATGCAGCTGAAAAATGTACATCCATTAATGTATAGAAGAATATCTGGTACAATCCAAGACACTCAAGAAAGATACCAAAAGAAATAAAGTCTTAATTTATACAGCCCAGGTACGACGTGGCCTAGCTGTAGAGAGCCTGATTGCAAACCTAATAGCCTCGAGTTTGAGTCAAGGTTCAAGTCAGTCAAACTTCCATGAGTTCACCCAATTCTGATGGGTACCTTAATCATGTTAGGGAAAGTAAAGGCGGCTGGGTATAGTGTTAACCACACTATTCCTTTCATAATCCGAGATCACAGAGACTGGTGAATAATTTACTTGCCCCATAGACCATCACGTTTGAAAAGGGAACTTTACTTTTTACTTTAATACAGGCTGATTCAATGATCTGAATCTTTCACTTGATTATCAAGAGATTATGAAGCAGTCAGTACCTCTTGAAGATCCACCATATATAACTGTCTTTAGTGTGTACACAAAACACATATACGTAACATATTTCATGAATTTTAATAAGAACTTCAACATATAAAACATCATATTGTAACATTTTTACCGCCTACTTAATTATTTACATGTTAGGTAAAGCCAACAATAAAAACATTAATCAACATTCCATAACAAAGTGGATTTCAACACTGCTGTTTTGTTTCTGCATGAAAACATCAGCACTTGTTTTATGCGGCATAAAAATGACTTCAGAACAATGTCATTTAGTTAAGGAAGGAAATTTTATGCCTTATAGAAAAAATTATCAAATAGAACAGTGTGAAACAAACAGCAGCATAAAATGTAAGAATTTAAATTGTTATGGTTATTAGGAAGAGATTAAGTAATAAAAAAGATTTATTATGTATGTATATATATACACATATATATATAAACACACACACACAAATTATTTGTATGCAAATCATACAAAAGTAAAAATTAATTTCAAATTAATGGATATTTGTTACTAAGAATTCAAATACTAGTAAAAAAACACGTTAACTTGGGCCTACAAAGAAATGTATTGGGGTTTGTGTATATTAGGCAAGTTGTTGGAATAAAGAGAGATAATCATTAGAACATGCAGACCAAAATTTTTACGTGGTAGTCGTTCTTAATTAAATTGATAGAAATAGAATAACCCCGTGAGTTTGACACTTTAGAGAAAATAGAATGTGGAATAATTAGAAAATTTTTTAAAAACTTCCCAAACTGTTAAATTATTTTAAAAAAAAGTAAACGATTAATTAAAAGTGACTTGCATACACTAAAAATGATTTTCATCTTTTACTTCTATTTTACCTGAAATATATAAAGTTTCCAGAGTTACTTAAAAAAAGAATCAAACTGTTCAACAGTTCTGCCTAATTTTTAAAAAAATTTAAAAACATTTGAATAATAAGATTGTACAAAGATTGACTAAGATTTTGTTAAAACATGGTTTATAACACAGTACAAAAATATAAATTCATGGTTCCGTTCATAATATAAACACACAAGGCACTTATGACATTGACTTTTGAACATGATAATAAAAAGAACCAATTTTAAAAGCATAAGAACTTTTTGGTCATATAAAATGGAATTTTGTGTTTTAGTTTACTTATGATATTGACAAGTATTTTGGGACATTACTGAACACTAAAATAAATTTTTAAAATATTTGTTTTTAAAAAAAGACAAAAATATATCCCGTACAGTGATCCTCAAAAAAGTCTATGTGTATTTTTTGTTATTTCTCTAGAAAGCATACCTTAAACATTGGATGAATATAGCCATCGCTGAATAGTTTTTTTTTAGTTATGAATAATTTAAAAAAAAAAAACAGAATCAATACAGTTAAGTGTTTTTTTAAACAGAAGAAACATAATTTGTTCAAACAGTAAACGATTCTTTAAAAATTATAACAAGTAGAAATTATATTTATAAAATATTAATACAGACAAATTTTTCTCTTTTTTAAATCTTTACATATACTATGACAACTAATGACAAACTCAAAAGTCTGAATAACTGTTCTGAAAGACTAACTATATTGCATACATATATTTTTGCATATAACTGATACACATTGTAAAAATCATGGATTTTTACAAAATACCCATGTTAAAAATTGAACTTGAGATGGGTCAAGCTCAATAATGAAAACAAATAAATAATGTTACGATGTTTAGAAAATGCTCATTTCTCAGAAGGTAAAACAACAGCATGTAATAGAATAAACCGGTATATTAATTTACAGCATTGAAATAATGTGATTTTAATACAACATTTGGAAAATGAATGAACTGATAAAACAATCATCATATTAAGATATTTTTAAAAAAGTATTAGCAACTAGTTATCAAAATTTATATAAATTTAAGTCATAAGTTAACAGCATACCTCTGACTTAAGTATGAGATTCATGGTCAGAACTTGTACTTTTTTTGTGTACAAATATTATTTACACACTTTAAAAATTATAATTATCAATATCAGAGTTTACTTGATAATAAATTATCACACTTTACAAGGTGACAATATCCCTGATGTGTTATTAAGTCTATTAAAATAAAGATTTAAAAACAGTATTTTGTATAGTATTGAAAAACAATGTACACATATATTTCAATGTCAGAATGTTGCATTAAAACTAATTAGTATTTTTAAAAGTTATATGCAAATTATAGTACATGAGTATTATGTATTATTTTTTTTCCCCTTACCCTTGCCTTTCCCGTGATAAACTGGAATTTCAGGAGAGTTAGTTACTGTACTTGGTCTTGATGATGCTTCAGTTCTCTTTAAACTCTCAATCATGGGAGTATGAATCTCAAAAGTTTTCACAATTTCCTAAAAAATAAAACATTACTTCCTGAAAACCATAAACTTAAAAATTCTAATTTATTGAATAGCTGTTATTAATGAAAAGATATATGAAAGATAAATGTGAAAAAGCTAACTGAGTTGAACAAAATATACAACCTCCCACTCAGAAGGTGTGATCGATATTATAATCTGCTGCTTGTGAGTTTGCTCTTGATTAGCTCCCCCATCAGCTTTCTGAATTGGCTCTGAAAGTATAAGCAATCATTCACTATTAATATACAGCATAATAATGCAATCCCCTCCCTTTAATTTGGAGAACCATCCTATTCTTAAAAGGCTGTTCAAATAACTAATCCTGCATTAACAATATATTTCACTACATTATAACAACTCAACACATGATAATTTTTCTTAGTTTGAATCACCCACTAATAACTAATTAGAATTTTAGGATAACAGCTTCATATGTTAATGTTTCATAATAAAATAATGTATTCAGCCTACCTATAACAGGTAAATCATCTGTATCAAGTGTAACACTAGCATGTCCATCCTTAAAATAAATATATGTATATTCAGTGAAGAAGTATTATGATAAAAGCTTTTGTTTACATCAATTGATTTTATCCTGCAAACTTTAACTTAGGTCACAACGTCTGCCAATCTGGTTAAATCTTATAACCTTATTTTGACAATTGTATTGCTTCAGTTTCATTCACACTTTCCAGATAAATTCATTTCTGATGTTGACACAAGAATATCAAATTTTCAAATCTGATTAAATATCAAATTAGACATAAAATGTATTTTAAAATATTTTTTAATAACAAAAGTGGAAATAAAAACTATACTAACAATCACTGGATTAATAAGCTGACACTCATTTTTGCTATAAAGAGTTGATCAATTGCAAATTTTGGATTAAGATTGTAAATTTAATAAGTGAATCTGTGTTTTTTTGGACCATTTTTAGTAATTTGGTGGATTGAATAAATTAAAAATGATCAGGAAGATTTTACAATTTTTAAAAATTTCCAAATCAACATATATCAGAAAATTAAACAAAAAATCTTTACAATAGCATTCTTTTAAATGCACTAAAAAGTAACAGTAAAACAAACATTTTTCTTTAATAAAAGTGTTGATTACACATATAATCTCTGACCATCAATTTCACTATTTAAAAAAACAATTGTTTTAATTCTTTTAATTGCAAATGCCTATTTTTAGTGCATTTAAAAACCTGGTAAAATAAATAAAACAAATCTTTTCATTATTAATTGATAAAACAACAATTAAATATTTTGTTTTATAAAGACTGACATTTTTTAGCAGCAGACCCATAAGCCTTAATTAGCTCAAACTTACCCTGACTAAAAATGAAGTATAAAATATATTTTCAACAGTCTGGCCAAACGAGTGGGGATTGGTCACAAACTCAAAATAGCATAAGGGAGCTGTGAAGGATAAATATGTATAAGTTATTTCTTTTTCAATCAAAATTAAACATAAAAAGACATTCAATTAGAAGCCAACATGTCACTTACCCTTAATTTCATCATAATACCTCCATAATGTGCTGAGAATATGCTCAACATGGGCTGTGGTTAATTCTCCTCGATCTGTGTCTTCAAATGATGACAGCTAAAAATAATGTATAACAGAACTTTATAAAGCATGCTTTATGACCGGTTCTATCAGCTTTATAGGACAGTGTTGTCGCATTCTAGAGAATGAAAGTTTAGAGTTTGGATCATGTCCCAAGTCTACTAGTTATCACTGACTCATGCTAGGAAAAGTAAAGGTGGTTGGCATAATGCAGACCACACTAACCCTTTCTATGCTGAGGTCACGGAAACAAGTGAACTCTACCTAATACTGAACAAATTTATATTAAAAAGCTAATTTCACGAAGAAAAGTAAACACTTTAGAAAATTACTATTTAAAATTCTCACTTGAGTTGGTTTGGAAGCCTTTTGACTTAAAACATTTTCTTTTTCCTTTTCCCGTGTTGGCTTAGCTCTCTTTAAATTCACATCCCCTCGCTCAAAAGTACCGCACCTGAAAACACCTTTGAAATTAATACACGTTACACATACAATAAAGACTGAATTGACAATTTATATACATGATTGAAATTTGCTTATTACTTATATTTTTATATTTGATTTATAATGCTTGCTGAAGTTACAGATAACATTTCAATTTTTTGTAGCAGCTTTATAATGAAAAAGTACAGCCTAACAGAAATGAATAGTTAAACAAGGTCATAAGAAACAGAGCACAGCAGGGGTATATTAACAATACAAATTATATTACTTAAGTACATAAGAGGTTATTTACTGAATTTACATGTATTTTAGAACTGGTGTCCTTTTGAAAAATGGAAAAACAGCTTTTCCAAGTGTTTTCCAATTTTCATATGATAGTCCTTGTTGGTCAACATCTCCAGCAATGATTACTTTCTAAAATACAAGAATTTTGCTATTATTCAATTTAAAAAAACTTTATTTAAATACAGAAGATAATATATGCTGAACAGATAATATCTACAATAAAAATAATGCTAAATAAACTATAAGCCTATTTAATATTAAGCTATTACTTTCTATATTGAAAAAAAAACTAACTTACAACTTTTTCACAAAAATCTACTGGATTAAACTGAATAAAATCTGTTTTCAAAGCTTGAGCTTTAGCCTTTCCTAATTCAGATATGTTTGCAAGACTTGCTGAATCTAAAGCTCCCTCTCTGGTCATCTGAACTGAAAAATTATGTAATACCAGTGTAATGTCAAAATTACAATGACATGAATCAAGTAAACTATTTTATCAATGAATGTAACATAATTGGTAATTCTATAATGTTACCAATTTCACTTTGATTACAGATGTCTTGACAGAATTGGAATAAATGTTTATTAAATGGGTGATATACAATCTTTATCTATCACTTATATTAAAATTCTGCTTCATTTTCTAACTTTCAAATAAAGTTACACATTCTTCCATCAAAATGAAATAACTAACAATATTTTACCTTCTTTAAACATTTGGTCAACTTTAAAGACATTCTCTTTTAACAGGTTCTGCTCATCAGATGGATCTATCATTTCCCGTCTGCGTTCTGAAAGAAAGTTTAAATGCATTACTATTTTTAAATATCGCTAAAGGCTTAAGCCTAAAGGCTACATACAACTTTTTTCTGATTTATTATGTGACAGCCACTTTTGTTAAATGTTTTTATGATTTGAAAGTAGCCCTTTGCTACCTTACCCAAACAGGCCCTTGCCTGAATAGTATTCACTTACCAAGACCATACCTTAATCCTCTGAATGTAATCCATCACAGCTCAATAGTAAAGTTAAGTAAACTAAAACACTAATTTATTGCAAACCCAAGATCTCATGCTCAGTTCCTGAGTTTAAAGCTATATAGGGGAAACAGATGTGATGTCTACTTCAAACAGAAGACGATATCATCTTCTCAAAATGTGGACTACTGGGAAAGCGCTACTTTCAAAATTATTTTTTTCATCGTAGGCCTATGTCTATGTGTATGTAGAAGATTCTAGGTACTAGATATAGTAGTATTGCATTACCAACTTCAGAAACTCATAGATCTAAGCCTTAAAATTAAATAAATGGATCTTGGTTTTTAGATACTTATGCCTATAGGCTTTTTTTTTTACTTTTACTTATAGACATAGTTTACTACTATTACCTAATACTTGGTAGGTCTAGTGCTACTAGATCAACAAAAACAATTGCAAACAATCCTTGGTCCTAACACCCCCCATCCCCCCCCCCAAGTAGGCAATTACTTATGATTATGTATTACTTAGGGGTGTTGGTAAATTGTGAGACATGAAACGCAAAATGGCGAGGGGTGAATTTCAAGACAAAAATGCGAGATATAACTGCAGAATCAAGGGTAAATAGTGAGACACAATTTGCGTAACTTTATTTTTGTTTCATGCTTTTGTTGGTTTGTTTTTCCACCAGATGTAACAGAAAAAAAGATATAAACTCTACAAGTAAGAATATCATGAGTGTTGCATGCCTTTTTAAAAAAAAATTCTTGATCTAGATTAGATTTTTTTTTAATAATAAAAAATCTTTACATTGTTGCTCCTATGATCATCAGTTTGTTTTCTTGTCAGCGGAAGAAAAATTCTGTCTCAGTCGATGGGTCAATGTGAGTTCATGAAGAGAATATTAATTAATCTAGGGCCTATATCTAGATCTATATTTAAAATTCTTGACATTGTTGCCTGCTTCTACTTTCTTGTCTGCACCAAAAAAAATACCTCTGTTTGAGGGGTCACATTCAGTGCATATAAAAACGTAAGTCTTAGCCTGACTAACAGCAATATGATACACGTGCTTGGGGTCATTTTGAGTTCATACAATAATATAGTGTTAAAGCTCGGAAGGCCAATATCTTCCGGTCTTCTTTAACACTGAACTGCTATACTTGTAGAAAACATAGAATTATAAATAAATTATAGGCCTAAAGCCTTATTTAAAGCGTTATTTATTTTTTATACGATGAATAAATAAATTGTAGGCAGCGGCAATAACACAAACTTTCTTTGAAACAATACAGAACATGTTTGTTGTGTTAGGGGCTTCGAGATTAAAGGCGCTTTATTGGGCAGCTTCAATGTTCCACATAAAAGAAAGAAAAATCGGAAGTTATAACAATATTATAAATAAAAAAAACATCTTTGAAGTCTGCATCAAAGTTGTCAATTGGGTGCTGTATAATTTTTGCAGACATCTTCTATTTTAACCACACCCAGCATAAGTATCAGGTAGGGGAAAGATGCAAGACAAAATGTCCTGTGACCGCCGGTTCCTTCCCCCCCCCCCCTCCCCCCATTCTCGCAATATACTATTACTGCCATTACTGCATTCTGGCATCTCACAATTTGATTTACCAAGCAAGACCCATCAGTGGAAAATTCAGTGTCAGTCAGTTGTAATTAATTAAAATAAACTACCTAACAAATCATCTTGGAGCTTTCTATAATTTTCCCTTATTCTTCTTCTATCGTCTTCGTCTTGTGGGTTGCGAATGGAACTTATAACTTCTGTTGCTTCTTCCTTCGAATCGAAAAATCCTTGCGGAATATTAACGATTTGATTTCCGTTTGCAGCCATTTTTATATGAAAGAATAGTGTTGATCTAAAATTTAGTCTTCACTTAACTATACAGACTAGAATCTTGCTGTTAGAATCTAGAATTTATAGATCTAGATCTAGAATCTAGAAGTCTAGTTCTTGTCTGGAGCGAGCCGATTATCAATCGTTTATCCAACAGCAGACCATTTTAAATTTCAGAACAAAATAATCGATTAGGAAGTAGTTTAGAACTGGCAACTAATTCGATACTGTTAAAAGGCCAAACAGATCTTTGGACGATATTTCGAGCCAACCCTTTGTATCCCTAGAAGAACGAATACTCGGCTTCAGCCAAAATTTGTAAGGTTGTCTCCAACAACCAAAAACTGGATTGTTTTGTCAAAAACTAAAATTCAGATTATCTACGTGTTAAGGCGGACAAAAAAAGTCATCGTGGCACACAGACCAGTTGTATTTAATTCTTGATCGCTTACTATTCCTTATAGATATATGGATATTTTGCAGTTAATTATAATGTTAGACAATAAACATAACGTCTAACACATTAATAAATTAGCCCCTGATTCGTTTACTGTCTTAACGTACTGTAAGTCAAACGTTTGATATGAATAAAAAAAGCATATCAAATCAGATCAAATTTATATTATTGTCTTACTAGTGGCAATCCTCCCCTGCCCCCTCCCATACACACACAAACACACACACACAGAGAGACTTACACACAGGAATTTAGCATTGTTACGTTACTTAGCAGTGACGCGCAAGCATCGAATGAGTTGTTGATTTGCAATTTCCTAATGTGGTGTCATCCCAATCCGCTCCGGTAGACGGTGTATTTTTTGCGTCAATCACCCCACCTGGTCGTTGCTTGACGCATTAGTTATTGAAAAAATTCAACAAGGTTTTTTTTCCCTCTGTAAATTTTGTAGTTGGTGTCACTCCACCCCCTCCCCCGGGGAGATGATTATCTATAGTCGGTTATTAATACAGCTGGATATAGCATTGTTTTCTCTATAGTTGGCAAGTTTGTCCCCAATCCCCGTCTTTTTCTACTAGATGAAACTTTAATTAATCGTTAATTCAACAGACCAAAAGCATTTCTTTTTTCCTGTGTGTCACCCCTAAATGGTGTATTCCGCTACCCCCCCCCCCCCCCCCCCCCATCTCCGTTCGACGCCTCTGCCCGCACAACGTGTTATTTCCCTCTCACAACAGCATTTCCGCCCACCATCTTGAAGAACAGGGATGGTAGAGAGCTAGACTGTTAACCTGTAAGTCTCAAGTTCAAATCAGTAGACCGTCCCTGAGACCACCCAGCTCTGATGGGTATCTAACTCACGTTAGGGAAAGTAAGGGCGGCGTTGCATAGTGCTGACCACAATATCCTTTCATATGCCAAGGTAGCAGAAACGGGTGAACTCTACCGTCAAGTTTGGAAGGGGAACTTTACTTTTACTTTTAGCTTGAAGGACACAAAGCACATAACCCCTAAGACACGACTCTAAAAAAAAATCCAACCCCCCCCCCCCCCCCCTATAAAATTAAGTCACGCTTTAACCTACTCCCACCACCGAGCGTCAATTTCTTTTAAACCAGCTATTTATTTGTACATTATTAATTAATCATGTCACAATTAGAGCTGTTGACAAAATAATAATGTAAAAATTGCTAAAATTAAGCAGGCCCACATTTTTAAATCAAATTATTTTCCACGCATAATCAGTTACAGACAAAATAGTGTGTAGTATAGTTATTGTACACGTTTTGAGAAGCTGGGTAGGTTGGGTTTGAAAGTGGGTGGCTGCTGGTCAGAAGGGGGTGGGGGAGGATCATATAGAACCGATGGCGAATAAAGCTGGTGGGGGACGAAATGCCTGCGTGGGTAATGAGAGATGGAATTGGAACTGGTCAAGACGCGGGGTGGAGAGACAGACAAAAGAGGTGGGAGGGAGATGATGTACATGACATATTTGACAGCTGGGCGCACATGGGCACAGATTAAGGGAGCAGCCCAAAACCGAGTCCGCTGGAAATGTGTAGTTGCAGCCCTTTGCTCCCAAGGGGCCACAAAGGAATGATGATGATGATTTCATGAGACAACTGTACGTAAAACAATTGTAGTTGTGTAATAATATACGAAATATTCGTGTTATTTGACACGTGGATGGATAAATCAGTGAAGCCAACAAACGATCTCTGTAAATGTGTTACCGTAGCATGTTCCAATCTACGTTATTTTGACAAGCTGTCCGTCCTTGATTTCAGCCTAGCTACATGTTTCGCGATAAGAAAATCTCTCCGTTCCACCATTCTTTCAGCTTCTACAGCTTTTAGAAGATGCGGGTATTATCTGGTATTTCACAAGGCAAGAACTCAAGGCCACGATTTACACATTGTTTTAGTGACCGGATCGACAAGTAAGCGGCCTGGATCTTGCGCTTAATATTCCATGAAAATCTATTTAAAAGTGGAAATCTGAACTGAAACGAAAGAATACTTATTTTTAAATGTGGCCATAAACTCACTACATTTACGAAATACAGACCGTGTTTACATGTCTTTCTAGCCTAAATTTAGCTATTCATTAGATCTGCATCTTATTTCAACCTCGCCGCGAACATTAATTTCTCACCATACAATTATCTTACAGCTGCATTCAGTTTCCAAAGAAATTTGTTATTCCCATAAAATTTATGTTGTTTCTGTTATTTAACTTTGAATTCCCGTCACATACTAAGCTTTACCCGCACATTTAACTATTGCAGTGCATTAAACCCCAGCTAATGTTGCACACGTATGCACTTGTATTACGAGATATAATTTTTTATGAACTATATTGTCGGAAAAAGGGATGGCGTGGTCGGATGGTAGAGTTTAAGACTGTTAATGCATATGTCCCAAGTACGAATCAAGGACTCGAGTCCGAAGAATGTCCCTGAGTCCACCCAGCTCTAATGGGTACCCTACTCAGGTAAGGTAACCAAAGTCGGCTGGGCATAATGCTAACCACGATATTCCTTTATGACAAGGTCATCAAAACAGATTAGCTCTACTTCATCTGCTATGTGTATCTTGGACATTAATGGGAAAATATGAGGATGCTTTTGCCGGAAGCCAATACGTATTGGTCAAATGTATGTGCCCTGTTGTTGTAGCTATGTTAGATTTGACCGTTTACCTGGCAACAAACATGGTAAAATGTCTCCCGGCTGTTGGGTGGATAACTCATCTCATAGTAAATTGTTTCCCTTTTATTAATTTGTAGGGGTGGGTATTTTAGGGTAACATCACTGTCACAGTTTACGGTATTCAGGGCATAGTGGCCATGAGAAATCCCATCAATGTTATTGTCAATGGGAAATCTGTAATATAATACTACAGGTTAATGGGATGTACAAGCAAGAGTCAACTTGTCGGAGGACAAATGTAGTGATTAATACTCTTTTTCTGGAGCTCTGACTTGCAGTTACTGACTGTAGTTTAGAGTTACCATAGGTCAATGAAATGTAGGCGTAAGATAGAAGAGTAATCATTAGAGTAGGATTACAACTGTGCCTCAAAACAATAGTCTCTTTCTAAAGTTTCGAAAGCAAAACAAAATGTACGCGCAATGTTTGTAGAAACTAGAGCAGGGGTCTCCAAACTTTTCAGTCCGAGGGCCGCATTAACTATCAAATTTCAGTTCAGGGGCCAGTTTCTTCCAGGTATGTCTTTGATTTTTCTGGGCAAAGTTCCTCAGCCATCACCAACAAACGTTTTTTCCGTGGACAAAAAGATCGCCGCGGGCCGGATGAGAGGACATCGCGGGCCTCGTCCGGCCCGCGGGCCGTAGTTTGGAGACCCCTGAACTAGAGGAAAGTGCCATGCTTCAAAGTATAAGTAAAATTAGACTGTTGTTTACCATACTGTATCGTGTTTATTAGTCATATAGAAACAACAATGCATAGATAGTCTTTGTTACTGTTTGAAGTATACGAGTAATAAATATTTTCTCCATTGTTGTGAACTATAACATCCACGACGGTCCAAATACCGGCACTCACAATTAATATTTTGGTTGACATTTTTGTCGTTTTTTAAAATTTCGAGTTCCCACAAATCGTTAGCATTTTAAATTATTTTATCGGGGCTTTTTTTCTCGATGCTGCTTGTTAAGGATCCGTTTTCTAAAGTCTAGGCTAAGTCTGTTATGCACTCAGCGGCGTCTTTAGGTCGTGTGTCACCGGGTAAGGAAATATTGGGTATTATCCCCCCCCCCCTTTTTCAATAATTCTACATTTCTTGTTTTGTGTCACCCCTTTCTCCCCATCTATTTTGTTATGTAAATGAATACAACATTGTTTTGGCAGTAAATTCGTTGGTTTTTCGTTGTGTTGACACCCCCTAAATGCTGTTGCCCCCGCCCCACGCCTTGTGACGTCACTGAACCCATTTCAAAGCTTAGACTGCAGTCTTTGTTCAATTCCTGTTGGAAAAAGAACCGATGCTTCTAACAATTAAAAAATAATTCATTGTTAGTAATAACCACAGAGGCGTAGCGACCCCTCCCGGCGCCCGGGAACAAACTTTCAATTTAGCGCGCCCTCCCATATGAGCTTTTAATATTTTTTCAACCCATTTTGGCGCCCCTAGGGTCGGTGCCCGGGGACATATGTTCCCACTTCGCTGCGCCTCTGAATAACCATCTAAAAATTATGAATTTAAAAAAAACGATTTACTGTTACTAATAGGTTAAATCTATTGTACAGAACAATATATATTCGACTAATTATTTGAATTATTTTTCAAACAGTTTTGGGTCATAATATTCGGCTTTAATTAAGCTCATCAGTGGCTTTTTACCCACAAAAAAAATGACAATCAAGGCAAATAGTACGAAATTGGAACCTAATTCTATATTTCGGTCGAATTCTGAATCTCATAAGCAGCCCCGGTATTTTCATTGCTCTAAATATTTCACGATATTAAATTTTTATGTCTGCCTTTTCAAAAGCTAGTCAACATCACGAAATTATCGCATCAACGACAAGTACAACAGCCAAATAAACAGACCCCAAACCAAAACCCGTTTTTGTTCAGTGGCTTTATTTACAGCCATTGAGTAATGGCAAAGTTTAACTCTTGTTTCATGTATTCAAGGAAAATAACAACACGCTCAGCAACACAAAATTAATTATTTGGTAACAAACAAACAAACAAATAATAGTATCTGCTAGTCCAATAGACATGGCTCATTCTTCTAGAACCGTGACCTCTAGCTCGCACGAGCAGCCAGACTTGACCCGGATGTAGTCCAACCGGAAACTCTCCGACACGTTGAAGTCTCTGACCATAGCGTAGACGTAGCTATACCTCTGTACGCACCGTGAAGCATCGTGGTAACTGCGTTTGATGAAGCGGCATGGTTGGTTTAGAGTTTCCTGTTTGCAGGAGGTTTGGTAGAATTTCTGCACGGTACGGTGGTCGCGGTAAAGTTCCAGAAGCCTCCCGTCACGCGCGATACCGCCGCGCGGGTGGATGAGGTGGGTCTCAGATGGACAGCAGTCTATGCGGTAAGGAACACCCACAACGGTCTCAGATCTTTTGGAGGTTTTTCGAGATTCTCTGGAAAAAATAAATAAATTTAAAGCAGTTTTTATTACAGTTGTCACTTTCATAAGAATTTAAAAAAGAAATAAATTTAAATGTAAGAACAAACTTTAAAAATAAATAGCAAGTTAAGACCAAACAGTTTAATATAGGGCATAGGCCAATATTAATTATTTTTTTAATAGGTAGATTCAAAGCTTCAGTAACAATGGAACTGTGTAGCTTTGCAAAAAACGGTAACTCTCGGTTACAAAAGAATTTTGATTATATTAGCCTCCCTTTAGTTTCAAGATGTATTTTTAGTTGTGGTTTTTTTTTTTCGTGTACCAAGCAGTGACGTAACTAGAGGGAGTACTTAGATTGTCGAAGAAAGATAACCCACTAAGCCAAGAATAGACCCATTTTGTGTGTGTGTGTGTGTGTGTGTGTGTGTGGAAGCATGGAGTGTGTTGTATGGAGTGCAACACTACCGAACTTTCTCGAGCCTCTTTTTCATTCACGAAATAATCATTACTCAACTCACCAAAAATTGATTTCATTAAGTGCTCAATATGTAATGTTTTATAAAAAAAAATGTGTGAATGGTGAATTATTTTGTCATCTTCAGCGGCAATTTTTTTTTCGTCATCTGATATACAACACTGACAGCAGGCCTTGTCAGTGAGACAAGAGGCATAGCAGCGAATAAAAGGTGTCGATGTTGCTGTCTCCATTACCAGGCGGTCGCTGACACGAGAAGAACAAAGAGACTGACGTGTTTTAGCTATAGCTGTCTACCCAGTTGTTACCACAGTCAGGAGGCTTGTATTACGGTTAACTTTCATTCTTTTAATGACAGATTGTCTATTGTGTATTACTGTCAGAAATCACACACTGGCAAACACACTCTGCAAGCAGAATATTGGCGCACACATATATTGTATGTGTACGTGTTCGTGTACGTGTATGTATTCACGTGCGTGTATGTATGTGTATGTGAGAGCTGCTTCAGAAGGTTCACTTGAATGGTGTATGATCAAATGCTTTATCACCGGGTCATGTGATTACATTATTGGAGAAGTGGATCTCAAGCTGTTTTCTAGCACACATCTCTTGTTTTAAGGACAGTAACCCTGCTGTCTGCTGTCATCGATTGCCGATGCTGTTTACCGTATTTAGATCCGCTCGATCGTCTCCAGATTTGTTTCGTTGCCTGCAGGTCATGTTTTTTTAAAATCTTATTAATATTTGTCTCAACTCAATAAACTTGAATAAACCATCTTCTTTTTTATTTAAAAATATTGCTATAAATATTTTAGTCTAACTGCTGCAGCTTATAAAATGACTATATTCTTATAGACAGTTTACAGGCAAACTGCTTTGAAAACGTTTGCTTTATCGATAGTCATTATGACCAGGTCTTCCAAGCCCATATAATCCAGTGTTAAGATATATGCCAGATAAACTGATACACTAGTTGCTAGAATTAGATTTGTTTTTCCCCAGGTATGGAATGAGAGACCCCATTAATGACTGGATACTTTCCGGCTGCGTGAGGTAGATTCGATCAAGTATTTACGAGAGAGAGAGAGAGAGAGAGAGACTGGACCAATTATCTGCGTGAGACATTGGACAAAATATCTGCGTGAGACAGATTGGACCAAATATCTGCGTGAGACCGATTGGACCAAATATTTACGTGAAACAGATTGGACCAAATATCTGCGTGAGACAGATTTGACCAAATATTTGTGTGAGACAGATTGGACTAAATATCTGCGTGAGACAGATTGGACTAAATATCTGCGTGAGACAGATTGGACCAAATATCTGCATGAGACAGATTGGACCAAATATCTGCGTGAGACCGATTGGACCAAATATTTACGTGAAACAGATTGGACCAAATATCTGCGTGAGACAGATTTGACCAAATATTTGTGTGAGACAGATTGGACCAATTATCTGCGTGAGACATTGGACAAAATATCTGCGTGAGACAGATTGGACCAAATATCTGCGTGAGACAGATTGGACCAAATATCTGCGTGAGACAGATTGGACCAAATATTTACGTGAAACAGATTGGACCAAATATCTGCATGAGACAGATTGGACCAAATATCTGCGTGAGACAGATTTGACCAAATATTTGTGTGAGACAGATTGGACTAAATATCTGCGTGAGACAGATTGGACCAAATATCTGCATGAGACAGATTGGACCAAATATCTGCGTGAGACAGATTTGACCAAATATTTGTGTGAGACAGATTGGACTAAATATCTGCGTGAGACAGATTTGACCAAATATCTGCATGAGACAGATTGGACCAAATATCTGCGTGAGACAGATTGGACTAAATATCTGCGTGAGACAGATTGGACCAAATATCTGCATGAGACAGATTGGACCATATATCTGCGTGAGACAGTCTGGACCAAATAGCTGCTGGACACCACGTTTTTATACACGTACGTTGTAGCCTGCTTTGTATTAATTAGCTAAACTAAGCATAAGTAATATTTAAAATGGTATGTTTTTTAATTCAATAAATAATGTAATATTCAGATACATTTGAATAATCAATAGCGGTACGATATTTCCGGGGGGGGGGGGGGGATCATTTTGGGGTGACACCAAATAGAAAAATCTTAAGATTCAACTCCAATAGCTTATCTAGTAGAAACATGAAGTACATGTAGTAGTAGTAGAGAGGTGTGAAACCAATAAAATAAAATGCAAACTTACACGAGGAGTGGGGGGGGGGAGGTGACACCCTGAGTCACCGTATCGGGTGACACCCAACCCTGTGACACCAAAGCTAATATCTGGCTAAAGGCTTCAACTCTTCAAGTGATGTAATAGTCTCAGGGCCATTGAAAATGTTACGCCACGGACCCCACCCTAGCTTAATCCGCCTATGCATACCACCACACCATCATATAAACATATTTCTCTTTATTTCTCGATTAAGTGACCACCGATGTTTTGGAGTTCACGTTTGTTTCGGTTAGCTAGAGAGACCTAGTCAAACGCTAGCTTAGTGGTAATAGGATTGTGTTTGTTGACTTCCGTTTTTAGACCACAGTGTCATTGTTAGGACCATAAATCAAAACAAATATCGTCGTCACGTGACCAGCGTCTTCGATTATCAATTAACTTCTTATTTTATTCCCTATGTGTTAGGCTTATATGGAAACCATAGTACATGTACACTTGATGGTGAAGAAGAGTACTGGGGTACATACATTAGTAGCATATGTGTACATTGCCATACAGTAGCACTTATAGGCTATACTTTATAATTAAATAGCGTTTGTACACATACTTAAACGGTAGCATAGGTATGCGACACACTCATTTATAGTAGAAATTGTACATTGTATCAGACAATAGCGCTTGTACACAGTAGCACATGTAAATTGTTATACAGTAGCACAGGTAAATTGTCATACAGTAGCAGATGTAAATTGTTATACAGTAGCATAGGTAAATTGTCATACAGTAGCACAGGTAAATTGTCATACAGTAGCACAGGTAAATTGTTATACAGTAGCACAGGTAAATTGTCATACAGTAGCACAGGTAAATTGCCATAAGTAGCACAGGTAAATTGTCATATAGTAGCACAGGTAAATTGTCATACAGTCGCACAGGTAAATTGTTATACAGTAGCACAGGTAAATTGTTATATAGTAGCACATGTAAATTGTTATACAGTCGCACAGGTAAATTACAGTAGCACAGGTAAATTGTTATACAGTGGCACAGGTAAATTGTTATACAGTAGCACAGGTAAATTGTCATACAGTAGCACAGGTAAATTACAGTAGCACAGGTAAATTGTCATACAGTAGCACAGGTAAATTGTCATACAGTAGCACAGGTAAATTGTCATACAGTCGCACAGGTAAATTACAGTAGCACAGGTAAATTGTCATACAGTCGCACAGGTAAATTGTCATACAGTCGCACAGGTAAATTACAGTAGCACAGGTAAATTGTTATACAGTCGCACAGGTACTGTCACGTGCTTCTTCGAATCTTACTTAAACCAAACCATGTAGGTTAGGTTAGGTTTGCCTGTCGCCCCTCCTGGGACATAGGCCACTGACAAGAGCTTTACAGACGTCTCTGTCCTGGGCTAGTCTCTCCAACTGTCCCCAGGTGTATCCAATCTTCTTGAAGACACCAGGTAGAAGAAACCATATACCTCAATCCTTTATGGATTAAAAGTTTTAAATATGAAATTGGCACTGCTTGTACTATCCCATCCAAACTTTCCTGTTTTGTGTTTTACTTACTACACTGAACGAGTGGTAGAACAAACGAATGCTACACACACACCCAGGGAGTTTCATGTTTAGTCCCCTAGCTGGGTCCCTGCATCCACCACGCTAAAGGTACCTAACCCATGTTAGGGGAGGTAAAGGCATAGATCTGACCACACTACCCGTTTATATCCCGAGGTCACAGAAACTCATATTGCCAATATCCGAAATGGGCAACTTTTAATTTTTTTTTTTTTACACAAACCTGAAAAAGATACACGTATAAAAATGTAGTGTCACTGGTCTAATATAGACCGGCGTCCTATCATGTGACAGATATTGGCAACCTAAACAGCAGATCTCGCTCTACACGAAACTGCCCGACCCACTCGGAATGATGGTTCCGAGGGCCGGGTTACACCAAGCGGATCTTAAGTGTTTGTTCTTTCCTTCAAACTGCCCTCGTCCATCGTTTAAGAAAAACGCCTACTACATGAGACTAAATTTGGCAACATCTATTTCAGATAAAAACGCTTCTTTTGTTCCGTTGATTTTTTAGCATTAAGAAAAACTAAACATGTTTCTTTTAATATTTCTGTCGGAATAAATACGAGTAGGCCTACCTTACATATCGTCATTGTTAAAATTCTACTTAAAATGTAATAAAAAGTCATTTAAGAAAAACGCCTACTACATTCGAAAAAAATCTGGCAACATCTATTTCAGATAAAACGCTTCTTTTGTTCCGTTGATTTTTTAGCATTAAGAAAAACGGAACATGTTTGTTTTAATATTTCTGTCGGAATCAATACGAGTACCTTACAAATGGAGATTGTTAAAATGTAATAAAAAGTCATGTGTAAAAACGCAACTTGTTTTGATTGAGATACGCGTGAAGCGAAGCCGAAATGAAATTGAAAGCCATCGCTAAGCTGATTGAAGTATTACGTTTTCACACTTCCATTTTGTATAGTGAATTCTTGCATTCTGTATCGAACGCTACTATAGGTAATGTACAAACGATGATTAAATTTAAAGATTGGTATTGATTTCAAATAGAAAAACTCTACCAATACTGATATTATTATTATTCACACTAGTCTAACCTCAATGAAAATAATGGTGGTAATTGAAAACTGCACTATTCTGCAGGATACGTAAGAAGGGGTTGCTATTTTTAAACATCGAGAAAGAAGTCAATTGGGTAGCCGGACTGGTCCAATGTGATTTCGTTTTAGGGGTGGTCAGGACGTCTCCCGTGTTGTGATATCGGCCATTTCGGTAAGGGGATTAGTAGAGGCTGTCGGTTGACCTTTTCCTCTGGAGGTCTGAGCCTAGGCTAGGGCTGTGAGTGGGCATAACCAGGCGTGATTACTAGTAACTGCTGCTATCACTACTTCCGTCGACCGCCGGCAAGATGACCCTAAAAATAGCCGCGGAGAAGGAAATTTGGTGGGGATGTTTATAGTAGCTAGATCTACTACAGCAGAGGTTCTAAGACTGTATTTGTTTGTTTGCATCACTTACTGCAACAGAGGTTCTAAGAATTTGTTTGTTTGAATGTTTGCATCAGCTACTGAAACAGAGGTTTTAAGAATTCATTGGCGTGGATATACAACAACAACCGCAGAGCCCCAAAAGGTTTCGATGTTTACAAGTTTTAAGACAAAATAAACGTAGCTCTTAAGCTACACACTAAGCATATTTAATATGAGCCAATACTATAATATGGTAAGTCGGATACATTTTGTTATGTTAGAGGTAGGGTTTATTTCAAGCATTCCTGTGGGGGGGGGGGGGGAGCGCACGATGACCGTCCCCCAGACAAAATAGAAAACTATATTTTACCCAGTGACCGTCCATCTAAACCGTAACTTTCAATAGCCCCCTCCCCCGCCTCCCTTCTGAAAGAAACCTTGTTTAGAGATAAGCTATAAACGAATCCAGTTCAAGTCAGCAGAACATCACTGAGTCCACCCAGCTCTGATGGGTACCTAACTAACCTTAAGGGAAAAAACGCGGCTGGGCATAGTGATGACAATATTATCCCATTGTATGCCGAGCTAATTTGAAACAGATGAGCTCTACTTCACCTGCCCCGTGGGTCTTGGGCACAAACGGAAAAATAGATGATGATAATATAAATTCTATCACCATACTTTGACCATAGCCAAATGATATAATCTAACAAATGATTTTTATATGGTATTTAAAAACATATTTCGGTACCCAATTTTTAATCGGTTTTTTATTTTACAGAAAAAAATATTTATATATATTTGATTCAAATAAAAAGGATTCAATTTGTGTAACGAAAAACAAGTGTAAATTTAGCATGGTGGAAATCTCCGTTCTCGTCAGCTGATCTTGATATTCCCGAATGTTTGGTGGTGGAAAATTATCATCCTCTAGTATTAAGTCGTATACACTGGTTTAGAAATAATTAATTTCATCGTGCGGCTGGAGGGGTCTTCAACGATACTTGATTTACGTGATGTTGTTTTTAAGGTAGTGCTTAATTAATGATTTGTGATTGTGTCAGTATGAAGGTGTTTCACGATTTGAATGTAAGCTTGTGGAATGGTTGATGTGATTGAGTCAGTACGGTGTGCTTTGTGATTAATGTTGGATGATTTATTCTACATGATAGTTTTGCTCTTTCTGTCAGTCTGTTCGTCGTAGTGGAACGCTTTGTAAATAAAGCGAGAGTGTTCTCCCCTAAACTTTCTCGAATTTTCTTATATAACACTGCGGGGGATGGCAACTCGGGATATAGACATGTATTTTAATCAATTTTTAAACACTTTAAACTATTTAAAATAGAATAGAATTTAGACGAAAATATTGCACATCAAGTGAACAGCAAACAATGTGTGTGTAATAGTGTGGAACATATGTACATGTAATGCATATGCGGTTGTGTATTATCGTTCTTAACCACCTACTGATAGTGTTTTAAAGCAAATATTTTCAGTGGCAGCATTGGTACTGTCAAATTCACAAATTATGAATTACTGAAAAGTAGAAAATAAAACAACTAAATAGCGGCGTATGATATGCCGCGGGTCGGTTCGTATATCTATCTATCTATCTATCTATATATATATATATATATATATATATATATATATATATATATATATATATATATATATATATATATATATATATATATATATATATATAGCTTACTCTAAAAACTTCTTTCGTCCCCAAAATATGTTGTTTTATTTTAAAAAATTATAAAAATTTGTTTCTGAGACTTTGGCGTCAAAGTGTGTTTAACTTTATCAAAAAAAAAGGGAAAAAAAAAAAACAAACAAACAAACAACAATAACAACATTAAAAAAAATAAAACAACATCCAATGGTGTGACTATCGACCATTCTATCGCCCCGTACCAACAAAAACTGTGTGAGAAATAACAGGCACTACTTGGTCCCAGAGTTCAGTGCTGGTTGCGCATTGTGGGTAATTTATTCATAGAAGTCGGGACAGACCGTCCACTTGTTCGCTGATTTTATTTCGATCATGTTTAGAGATTGTCTGTACCGAAATAGTTGCTTCAGAAATAAAAAATTTAGTCCATAAACATGGCGGTATAATAGTAATTCTACCGTTATAAATCGGTTGCTTAAAAAATAAAAAATAAAAATACAAAAAGTGAAAACAATTTTTTTAATTACATTATATATATATATATATATATATATATATATATATATATATATATATATATATATATATGTGTGTGTATGTATATATAAATATATATATAGGCCTATATGTATACATATAAAGCCTATGTATATATATATATATATATATATATATATATATATATATATATATATATATATATATATATATATATATATATATTTCGAAAAAAAAAGGAATTGAACCCTCCCCCTCTCTCGCACATGACTAATTCATGTCTATGCCATTGTGTGTATGTGCAGTGTGTGTATGTTGTCTTTTCACGACATACATTTTCTATATGATTTTCGCTTATTATAAATTATTATTTTAAATCATTATAGAAAAAGAAATTATGAAGTTACTGTTAGTTAAGGGGTCATCCATAAATGACTTCACGCTTTTTGGATGGTTTTTACCTCCCCCCTCCCCTCCGTCACACATCGTCACAAAAAGCCAGACCCCCCCCCTTAAATGATGTCACACCTCAGCCTACAACCCACCTCAAAATTGAAAATTGCAGTTGAATTTTTCTTAAAACCGATATTTTTCCAAAATCTTGTCTGAACATAGTGTATTTTAATCAATTCCTATTACAATTTATTAAAACCGTTTTCAAAAACGCGAAATAACGGGTAAAACTCATTTTTTAACATAGCTTTCATATAATGCCAAAGTGTGACGTCACACCATCTGACCCCCCCCCCCCCCTTCCCCCTCATCACACACCTTCACAAAATTACAGACCTCCCTCCCCCTATGAGTGTGACGTCATTTATGGACAACCCCTAAAATCTTCGTTAAAAAAAACAACACGTTGCGAAACTTTTAATTAGTACTAGTTAATTAACACGAAGACTTGTGACGCGAACGGAAGTAGATAAAATCCGTTTTCCGTCACGTTGCTTATGTGCTAATCTTCTCCACCACCGCGTCTTTATCCGGGCCGGACTTTTCACTTTTCCGATGGCGGACCTCACGTGACCGCCAAACCCCCCTTCAATTGGCCAGATAAACTTCAATACCGAGGTATTTCCTGGTTGTCGCCCACGCTGCCAAACGGATGCACTTTTTTTTTCTTCAGTCGATGACGTCACGGTTTACATTTCCGTTAGAGAATCGGGGATTACCTATGTCCAAGAGGTCACCCAAGTATTTGCCAATCGCAACCTTTGCCATTCTCATCAATCGCACGTTATTGTCTGACACTTGAGTTAGTTCAGATTTTAGTTCATCAAAAAGCTGACTTGCTTTAAACTGGAGATGTTTCTGTGGTACCCTTTGAAATCAGAGTTTCTTCCAGGCATCTCTTAGGGGGGGGGGGGGGGGGGCCCGAAAAATTTTTACCGCCCCCCCCCCCCCCCCCCCCCGAACGAAATGAAATTTATATAATTTATATAGAAAATATATACTTTTAACAGTGTCCGCCCCCGCCCACCCCCCCAAGAAAGTTTACCGCCCCCCCCGAAAATTTCAAGTGCCCCCCCCCCGGAGAAAAATGTCTGGAAGAAACACTGTTTGAAATACTGTTTCTACACATGGCGTGGTTTAAATTGTGAAATAGTACACCACTTTAACAAAGTAACCCATGGCACGGTAATGTAAATATGTAGATGTAGTGTCACAATCACAAACATCAATCTAATGTCAATACAGTGACATCTCAGCTAAAAAAATCGTTTTCCAGCTCTACTCCATTTTTTTTATCAATGAACAAAAAGTTAGAGAAGTTATCTTGCACTAGGTTGATATCGCACAAAGAAACTCTAATAATAAGTGTGGAGTCTTGCATAGTTGATATCACATGCATGACCTCTAATTATAAGTGTTGAGTCTCGCATTAAGTTGATATCAAATGCATAATCTCTAATTATAAGTGTTGAGTCTCGCATTAAGTTGATATCAAATACATAATCTCTAATTATAAGTGTTGAGTCTCGCATTAAGTTGATATCAAATGCATAATCTCTAATTATAAGTGTTGAGTCTCGCATTAAGTTGATATCACATGCATAATCTCTAATTATAAATGTGGAGTACTCAGACGCTATACGGTTCCGTTAGGGTTAAGCTAAAACTTCACCTCAAAACTAGCAGTTAAGAGCTACAAATAATATCACAACCGGAATTTTCTAGAGCAATATTTCAAGCAACCGAGTGGTGACTGCTCAGCAACCAGCACCAGTGTACGTTGTGTGCAGTAGAAGCGATAGACTCTATGTTTAAAAAAACCCTCACATTCTCATCAAATTACGGACTGATTCAAAAAGTTTACACCAGATAACTGATAGAGTTCAAGTTACCAGAGCTGTGAACAATTATCTGGATCTGGTTGTTTGACTTTACAATAAAATGTAAACAATTCACCGCTTCAAACTCAATGTTAAAATTATATGGAGGGTCAGTACTACACGGTCAAGGTAACATTACATGAAAAGTCAACATTACATGGAAGTAAAGTTAACATGAAAAATCAATATTACATGGAAGTCAAGTTAACATTACACAAACAGTGTAACATTTAATGGGGTTTTTGTTAACATAAGAGTCAAAATGACACGTAAGTTAAGTTACTGCTAGTCGAAAGTCAACATTACATGAAAGTGAAGTTAACATAACACGGAAGTCAAGTTAACATTGGTCGAACAGTCCCCCCAATGTATCTCAGCATTAGCCCCCGTTTACCACTGTCAGGACGCCATTTAAGCAGGACAAGAAAATTGATCTCTCAAACAACACACAGAGTTATTTTTAAAGTCACACAAGTTGTCTGCTCTTTTAGGATTACCTCCCTCGTGTACTTCTTATTGAATCAACTGTGTTGGTCTTAAATATAAAACTAGTCTTAAATTTTGTCTTAGACTATGCAGTGCTTGCCTTTTATATTTAGGTCTTAAAAGTGAGTTTGCCCAAAATTATATTTTGCTTATAATGTAGCGTTTTGAATATTTTATTGTACTTGTATAAAACATGAAAATAAGTTGAGGGTGCTGAATCATGAGAATGTGCGTAGTATGAGAGATATATTACGGTACATAGACGATACATATAACGGTACTAAAACGGAAGAAATCAGACATAATCCTTCAACCAACAAATGCTGAAAAAACGAAGCGGGATGACCGCAAGAACAAAAGGTCAACAGTTCTAGATTAAAGGAAAGAACTCATGGACATTAAGCATAGGGTAGAGGTCAGAAATACATGGACAACAAGCATAGGGTAGAGGTCAGAACTCCCGAGTACTTAACAATGAATGACAAGAGACATAGGTTTGTGCAGTAGCGGAGGTAGGATGACAGAACTCGCGAATGTCGAAAAACCCACTCACCGACGGTCTCGAAGTATCGCTTTGAATATCTGTGACCTGTAGGACTCAGACTGTGCTGTCACTGAGAGACTTGTGAAGGTGGGTAACGAGGCGATCATTATCTGAAAGTAGAGAAAACAGTTGGGGAGGTGGGTAACTTGGGGAGGTGGGTAACTTGGGGAGGTGGGTAACTTGGGGAGGTGGGTAACTTGGGGAGGTGGGTAACGAGGCGATCATTATCTGAAAGTAAAGAGAACATTAGTGATTTGGGGAGGTGGGAAGGTGGGTAACTTGGGGAGGTGGGTAACTTGGGGAGGTGGGTAACTTGGGGAGGTGGGTAACGAGGCGATCATTATCTGAAAGTAGAGAGAACGTTTGAGATTTGGGGAGGTGGGTAACTTGGGGAGGTGGGTAACTTGGGGAGGTGGGTAACTTGGGGAGGTGGGTAACTTGGGGAGGTGGGTAACGAGGCGATCATTATCTGAAAGTAGAGAGAGCAGTTGAGATTTGGTGAGGAGGGTAACTTGGGGAGGTGGGTAACTTGGGGAGGTGGGTAACTTAGGGAGGTGGGTCACTTGGGGAGGTGGGTCACTTGGGGAGGTGGGTAACTTGGGGAGGTGGGTAACTTGGGGAGGTGGGTAAGTTGGGGAGGTGGGTAACTTGGGGAGGTGGGTCACTTGGGGAGGTGGGTCACTTGGAGAGGTGGGTAACTTAGGGAGGTGGGGAGGTGGGTAACTTGGGGAGGTGGGTAACTTGGGGAGGTGGGTAACTTAGGGAGGTGGGTAACTTGGGAGGTGGGTCACTTGGGGAGGTGGGTCACTTGGGGAGGTGCGTAACTTGGGGAGGTGGGTAACTTGGGGAGGTGGGTAAGTTGGGGTGTGTAACTTGGGGAGGTGGGTAACTTGGGGAGGTGGGGAGGTGGGTAACTTGGGGAGGTGGGGAGGTGGGTAACTTGGGGAGGTGGTTAACTTGGGGAGGTGGGTAACTTGGGGAGGTGGGGAGGTGGGTAACTTGGGGAGGTGGGTAACTTGGGAAGGTGGGTAACTTGGGGAGGTGGGTAACTTTGGGAGTGTGGGTAAGTTTGGGAGGTGGGTAATTTGGGGACGTGGGTAACTTGGGGAAGGTGGGGAGGTGGGTAACTTGGGGAGGTGGGTAACTTGGGGAGGTGGGAAACTTGGGAAGGTGGGTAATTTGGGGAGGTGGGTAACTTGGGGAAGGTGGGTAACTTGGGGAGGTGGGTAACTTGGGGAGGTGGGTAACTTGGGAAGGTGGGTAACTTGGGGAGGTGGGTAAGTTGGGGAACTGGGGAGGTGGGTAACTTGGGGAGGTGGGTAACTTGGGGAGGTGGGTAACTCGGGAAGGTGGGTAACTTGGGGAGAAGGGGAGGTTGGTAACTTTGGGAGGTGGGCTAGTTGGGGAGGTAGGTAACTTGAGGAGTAAATAGGGGGTTGTAGCTGGGTAGATCTACCGATTTAAAGTTACGCAACAAAAAATATTTTTTTTACAACATTCCCTGTCATACAATGAATGCATGTACTACAAAATTCCCCTCCCTCACATAAAACAGATACACAGCACAATCCAGGTAGCGGTCAGCAATGAAGAGACGAGTCAATCACCTTGAGAGAAGAAATACCCCAGAGATGAAAGAAATCACACCCTAGCACGCAAGTGTCAGTCCCGGTGTCAATTAAATGAACCTTGATGTAAGTAAATGTACACAAATAGCCTCGTTACAGTGATCCGTTGCTGCTGAATTAAACACCAGAACATTGATTGTTTATTTTTGTTTAGATTATAATTATGCTAAATAGTAGGATTATACTGGAAGATAATCCGACAAAAACATGGTTTAATCCATATAAATTGCGTTTAGTATAAACGATAGTTGATGTACTTCCCGTGTTTCTTCCAGACTTTTTTCTCCGGGGGGGGGGGGGGGGGAACAACGACACTTGATAATTTCGCGGGGGGGGGGGGGGGGGGGAGGGGCGGTCAACATTTTCCTGGGGAGGGGGGGCAACACATGTAAAAGTATATGATTTCTATATAAATTCCATTTCGTTCGGGGGGGGGGGGTGGGGTGGGGGTGGGGGGTGGGTGGTGGGGGGGGGGGCGGTAGATTTGTGCGGATTTCTTACAATGCCATTTTATAACAGTCGTGTTGGAGAGTTGCGTGAGTACAAACATATGAAGACAGTCATGGGCACAGTCACATTGTGATAGTCATATTGTCACATTTATATGGTACTGGTCATATGGTGACAGTCATAAGGTGACAGTCATATGGTCACAGTCATGTCGTCACAGGCATATGGTCACAGGCATATGGTGACAATAGTATGTTGACAGCCACACGGTGAATAATAATATAGTGACACTAATTAGGATTTAATTGCGTGTACATAATATTGTAAAGAAAATCAAGAAGTTTACAGTGACCAGCCGTGCATACTAGGCACCACAAAAAACACTAGAACCCTCTAAATGTGATTTAGGATGTTTATTTCCCCATTCTAGTGCATTCTAATGGGAAAATTATAAACTCGACAGTGTAAAAACAAATAGAACTTTCAGATATTTAATACATTCTTGGAGTGATAAAACAATTCTGTTTTCAGACTTGAAGATAAAGATAGATATGTATCGAATACAATGTTCGGTTTTTTACGTTTATTTGTGTTCCCATGTCAATCATTTCAATTTTTCGAGCCTAATTTGTACGTTAACTAGATTGTTATTCTTTTTTTCACGTGTGAATTCTTGTTTTATTCTAAAGAGTGTAAATAAATTCTATTCGTTTGTTTACCGGCTAACACGATGCAACGTGGCAAGAATTACAAGAAGCGCCTCTGGCGGTGCTTGAAATAGGTCTAAGATGACAGAGCGCTTCCCACGGTTTGGGCGCCTACATGTATGTGTGGCCCGATCATTCAACAAATAGAACACACAACAGAGAGAACACACAACAAATAGAACACACAACAAAGAGAACACAACAAAGGAGAGCACACAACAGAGAGAACACACAACAAAGTGAACACACAACAAAGTGAACACACAACAAAGAGACAACAAAGGGAACACACAACAAAGGGAACAGACAACAAAGAGAACAGAAACAAAAAACAACATACTACAAAGAGAACACACAACAAAGGGAACAGACAACAAAGACAACAAAGAGAAAAAAAGAAAGAGAGCACGCACAACAAAGAGAACACACAACAAAAAGAAACACAACAAAGATAACACACAACACAGAGAAAGCATATAACAAAGAGAGAACACACAACATAGATATAACACACGAGAGAAAAGATAACAAAGAGAGAAAACTAAACAAAGAAACAACAATAATTTGATTCAATCATCATTAATCAAGCATATTGAAATAAACATGTTTAGACAACCCTAATATGAATTCATTAATGTATTTCGCCTATTTTAACTAATTATTTGACCCCAATGGCGTATTAAAATAATTGATTAATTTGGTTTGAATAGATCATTCAACTCAAGGCTTTTCCGGGACTGATGTATGGACGTAAAAAAATATTTTCTAATGATTATCACTGTGTCAAGGCCACGGAAGACAGACTAGACAGAAAGAAAAAGTTCGAGGTTACAAATACTCTGTCACAGTAAAAAGTATCAGTTTTCATCTTGAGTCAGTAATTTCTTGTCATGTAATGTGTGGATGGTCTAAATAACGAAAGATGGTTCAATTTGTGAATCGTCTTAATATCGAAAGATGGTTTTTATTTGTGAATCGTCTTAATATAGAAAGTTAGTTAAATATGTGAGGATAGTCTAATTATCGAAAGATGGTCTTAGATTCAGATTTAGGGTCAGCGTAGTTGAAATGTATCCACAGGCACATTAATTTGAAGCTGAAAGATAAGCTCTAGAGTTAGTTAATAATACTGGTTATCTTTAAGAATTTTGTTTTTTAAATAATAAATTTAAAGACACCAATCGTGTATACGTTGAAAGTGTTAACAAAATCGGCATTGGAAGAATCTTACTACATTCCCGAATGTCTGTTTTTGTATCTTAACACTTTGATGAAGCACACGTAAGATCAGTGTTTCTTCCAGACTTTTTTCTCCGGGGGGGGGGGGGGCACTTGAAATTTGGGGGGGGGGGGGGGTAGACTTTCTTCGGGGGGGGGGGGGAGGGGGCGGACACTGTTAAAAGTATATATATTAAACCCTCAGTGACTTAAACTTTAACACCCTAACCCTAACAAACAACGGCTTTGCTTTGTTGAACAACCCCCGTTTCTTCCCACTGGGTAGAATTAATCAGATCCTCGTTACACTAATCCTTGTGGCATTTCCTGTCAAGGGCTGCCATTTTACTTTAAAATTAAACTTATTAGAGTTATCTATCCTTGCTTATAATTAGTTTTGTTAATCGCAACTGTCAACAATCTAGGCCTGTATTTCTGATTTTTCTAACTACCGGAAGATCTACTCCTAGTTCAAAACAACAAACAGACTCACGCACAAATCACATTGTCTCCAGACGCTTGACTTTCAATTTATAGCTGAAGAAATAGGGGGTGGGGGAGGTGTTTGGCTTAGGTGCAAGTGTCTACTCGCATAATTCAAAAACAATGTTTACTGTCAATTTGATCTTCTCTTTCTTTTTAATTAGATGCTTTCTGACAGTTCAGGTATTTCAAAATGCGAATTTTGAAAAATAATTTCTCCATGACGCGAAATATGTACAATTATTTAATTATCAAAACACAATACTAGACTACATGTTTTTTTATATGTTAGTTTAATGAAAGAACGTAACAAGAAAATAAAAACATAATAGCTAAAAATCAATTTTAAAACAGATTAAAATCGGAGAAATTCGTTACAGCTGTATAAAAATTTAACATAGGCGTAATTTGGCGACTATGATCTAAACTAATGAGGAAACTATGAAATAATAAATGGTTATGTAAGAGGATGCTAGGTCACGATAACCTCCACATGACTTGAAACAATCTATCAAATACGAAAGGGAAAATAATTACCGACTATCACAATTTAAACAACAGTATCCGAGAGGCATGATTAAAGAAAAAAATTTTTTTTTTTACATTTTTTTAAGGCATGGAAGGTGTAGCACTGGTTACCAGGTGCAGACTGTCGTGTCCCCCCCCCCCCCACCCCATACCTCCCTACACCCACGTGTTGCCAGACGAATAGAATACCAGCCTCGACAGCCTGAAATCCAGATAGGCTGATCCCGTCTGTCAATGACAATATCTTAACCCTTGTAAGACGGCCATCTTTAGAATTATAACATTTACATTTACAGAACCAGATTAGCGGATTTTTTATTCGTATTTACGAAAAGTAATTTATAATATTTCTAATGTGATTTAATCCACTTCGCGACTAAGCGTGTCGTTAATATTTATGGAGCGATAATAATTAAATCCTTTTAAAAGAATGGCATATGACCTGAGTCTATATTTAGTCAATAATGTACGACATTGGCAATCAATCGTCTAAACTTGGCTTGGATCATCGAAAAAACCTGACCATCAAAAAGATGGCAGCCATGTTGCCACTTTGGACAGCTTTTCTTGCAGCCGACAGAAGCGGAGATCAAGGAAGACAAAAAGTCAAACGGGAAGTTATAATCACCAGGAGATGAGTATATTAGGTCCACATGACGTCATGTGATTGGCCTTGCATGAGAGAACTCATTAATGGCGGGGGCTTTCATTAATTACCCGCAAGCGTGGGCAGGTGAGGCCGCTGCACTAACAACCAGAATAACGGCGATATTTCAAAATAACCAAAATACGACACATAATTTTTTTAAATGCATTCTTAATTGTCTTTTTTTTTTTATTCCGAGGAATTTAGGTCTGGAAGTATTCAATATTTAGCACACAAAATCTCTCTATCACTACTAAATCGGTATTGAGCTAAAAATAACTAATCTCGGGGTAACCGCGTTTTCAAAAAGTATGCTTGATTTTTAAAATTATTGTGTTATGGGTGCAGGGTATTTAGAAATTTCAAAATACCATTTTCATCAGAATGATTTCACAATTATAGTGGTAATCGAATGGTAGTAGATCTATACGAAAAATAATAATTAAAGAATGACATTACTGTATGCAGAGGGTGGTTCTATAAAGTGAAGCTATTAAAATAGAGTGCACTATTTGATGGAAGTTTGCATAGGTCAAGCTGAACGTAAGTTCGATTCTATGCTTAACTTAATAGACGCAAATACTCTAGATTTTGGTGGGATAGTATTGCACTCAAGAATAAAACAGTTTTGCGAGTTATAAAGTTTTAAAACCTATTAAAAGTACGCTTGATAGAACAGCATTAGAACAGAAATGTATTTTTTAAAAAGTCTATTTAAATTTTTTAAAAATACTTTAAAAGTATAAACGATATAATTTAAGTTGTTAAAGGTCTGAAGTATGGTACGTATGCATTGTTTTATATCAGGAAGTTTCTAAATAATTTTGTCAAAGGTTTGAAGTATGGTACGTATGTATTGCTTTATATCTGGAAGATTCTAAATAATTTTGTTAAAGGTCCAAGGTATGGTACGTATGTATTGCTTTATATCTGGAAGATTCTAAATAATTTTGTTAAAGGTCCAAGGTATGGTACGTATGTATTGCTTTATATCTGGAAGATTCTAAATAATTTTGTCAAAGGTTTGAAGTATGGTACGTATGTATTGCTTTACATCAGGAAGTTTCTAAATAATTTTGTTAAAGGTTTGAAGTATGGTACGTATGTATTGCTTTACATCAGGAAGTTTCTAAATAATTTTGTTAAAGGTTTGAAGTATGGTACGTATGTATTGCTTTACATCAGGAAGTTTCTAAATAATTTTGTTAAAGGTTTGAAGTATGGTACGTATGTATTGCTTTATATCTGGAAGTTTCTAAATAATTTTGTTAAAGGTTTGAAGTATGGTACGTATGCATTGTTTTATATCAGGAAGTTTCTAAATAATTTTGTTAAAGGTTTGAAGTATGGTACGTATGTATTGCTTTATATCTGGAAGTTTCTAAATAATTTTAGATCCTGATGTATGACGTGACTAGGTGCCGTCGTTCGATCGCATGCTATTTCCATCCGCTAAACGATTTTTGAACATCAAGTCGTTGTCCCCCACCGCTGTGGGAAAAAAAAACACCAAGGAAAAAATGGCGACTAGCTACCCTTGTTACATGACAAAATAAAATCATCACACTTCGTGTTTACACCACCCCCGCCGCTAACCAATCAGATTACAGCGGTTTCCCCCGAGTGCGAATTGTAATGCTATTTTTATCTTGATCCAGTGATGCCCATTTCTCATTGGTCTTGTACTAAAACCTAGCTATATTTAACACACATAGCTAAAAGTGAACATTGAAAAAGTGTATTAATTTACTCAAATAAAATATGTAATCTTATCTTGTGACCGGATTTCGGCCTGTTCCAAAATTATTAAAGCTAGTTAACCTCTAAAGGCTGAAAAAAAAATGAGCAGCTCTATTTCCTAATCATGCCGTTGGACTGGAAAAATTAACCGGCGCATTAATTAATATTTAATTTTCCGTATTCAATTATTACTTAAACCACTCCACGTCATTTTTATAAGATTTCATGGTTTACATTATGATACAATCGTGTGCATTTACTGTTCAAAATTGTTTTTGTTGTAGTTGTGGTATTTGGACCGACCATTTTAGTAGCTTTTCTTTTTCCCTCGCATCACATACAAACGTTTTTATAATAGCATGTTTTTTTTTTTCTAAATTATTTCTATAAACTAGTTAATGTTGTTCCCTTAATAATTTTCAGAAAGCAAAAGCTTTGATTGAAAAATGGGGCTTAATCTAACGGATACTCAATTCATTTACTTACACAATACACAGCCAAATGATGCCGTACATTATTACTTTAAACATATGACAACTAAAATGCCTGATACCGAAAGAGAACTAAGAACAAATCAGTATTGCATTAAATTAGCTTAGCTTTGACTTAGCGTTATCCGAAATCATTGGTTAAAAACTGCTTTAGTAATTTATCAAATAATGCGTTTCTTAATATTTCACACACTGCAGAAAATCAATATAGATAAATTAGCTTGATTTAATTACAAGCCGTCACCTTTTTTAGCACAATATTTTGCATAATATATTATTAGGCAAGCGTTTCATCTGTTATACTGCGTCTTTCTCTACCACCCACATATCTGCCCTACCGCCCACCTATCTGCCTCACCGACCACCTTTCTGCCCTACCCCCACCTATCTGCCCTACCCCCCACCTATCTGCCCTACCCCCACCTATCTGCCCTACCCCCCACCTATCTGCCCTACCCCCCACATATCTGCCCTACCCCCACCTATCTGCCCTACCCCCACCTATCTGCCCTACCCCCACCTATCTGCCCTACCCCCACCTATCTGCCCTACCCCCCAACTATCTGCCCTACCCCCCACCTATCTGCCCTACCCCCCACCTATCTGCCCTACCCCCACCTATCTGCCCTACCCCCCACCTATCTGCCCTACCGTCTACCTAACTATCCTACCCCCACCTATCTTTCCTACCGCCCACCTAACTATCCTACCCCCCACCTATTTGCCCTACCGCCCACCTATCTGCCCTACCCCCCAGCTATCTTCCCTACAGCCCACCTAACTATCCTACCCCCACCTATCTGCCCTACCGCTAACCTAACTATCCTACCCCCACCTATTTGCCCTACCACCCACCTAACTATCCTACCCCCCCACCTATCTTCCCTACCCCCCACCTATCTGCCCTACCGCCCACCTAACTATCCTACCCCCCCCACCTATCTTCCCTACCGCCCACCTAACTATCCTACCCCGCCCACCTATATGCCCTACCGCCCACCTATCTGCCCTACCCCCCCCCCCCCCAACTCACCTATCTACCCTACCCTTCTCTTTGCGCTACCGCCCACCAAGGTCCTCTACCCCCCACCTATCTACCCTACCCCCCACCTATCTACCCTACCCCCACCTATCTACTCTACCGCCCACCTATCTATCCTACCGCCCTCTATGTGCCCTACACCCACCTATCTACCCTACCACCCACCTCTGTGCCACCCCCCTGCCTTTTTGTGTTTACTTACTCTCCCTAAGATAAACCCAGATATTTCCAGCATCAGTCTAGTACCTGTTGTTTTAGTGACTGTACAGTTCAGCATCCCAGCGCTTAATTTTACGGAGCAACCCTTGAAAATTCCATTAAATCTCTTGCGACACTTCATTTGCTTCACAGATTTCCAAGAAAAAGTAATAAAGGGACATTCATTTGTCACCCAGGGGGTGAGCGTGGGAGGGGATTCAAGAAATCTACCCGTCAACTTCACCCCCCCCCCTTCTCTGTCGTTTTGTTTTCAAGCCAGCAATTTTTAACTATTTATCGTTACTGATAGAAGACGCTACGACTATGACTATGTGAAAACAATTTTCATGACGTAATAACTATGATCACGAAAAAAAGCAGTTTTTATGACGTAATACGATGATCAGCCGTGAAAACAGTTTTTAGCGCAATTTCTATTCGGGAGAATTGCGTTTATTAACCCGTCATTTCTGGATGTATGAATGTATGAATGTATGAATGTGTGTCCGCAGCTTTAAGTCGTATCTCCTCCTCAACGAAGCAATATCGAGGACTAGTTCCAAAGCAATTATGTTAAGCAAGTTACCAGGATGATAGTGGGCCAAAAAAATTCCGGGTTTCTTTCATGGATTTCAATGGCTGCGTCATCACGTTCAGTAGCTAGGCGCGCAATGGTTTTTAGTCATGTAACTCTATTGTAAATAAAACATGTATTTTAACCAATGGTTTTACTAACCCTGCTCTTGATTTACGCTACGACACAGCTATTTTTAGATAACATAAGGAAATTGCGCTAAAATTGTCACTAGACTTTTTAATTATCTTGTTTATTCACAAAAACTATGACCACGGGTGAAAACAGATTTTTTAAACTAACACATAAACATGACCAGTAGTGAAAACAGTTGTATGGTGTCATAGCTCTAACCAGCCTTAAAAATTGTTTTCTGGTTTAAGCTCTATAATGTACAGCCAAGACATTTGTTTACAAAATTAAATACACATATTCATATTATGTAGTATTTAAAACTAGAATCTAGAACTAATTGAATCTAATAAATAGGCTAAATAATGGACACCTATGTTGATGTTTAGATAGGTTTAAATCAGAATTAAGAATTTGTCTTTACCTATACGTATTAGTTAAGCAAAAATCGTAAGCCTCAAAAATTAAAATAGTAAAAAAATGGGCTACTAATGAAGTAAATTTACGGGGGAGTTAACATTTTGTAAACATTTTGTAAACATTTTGTTAAAATTTTGTAAACATTTTGTAAACATTTTGTAAACATTTTGTAAACATTTTGTAAACATTTTGTAAACATTTTGTAAACATTTTGTAAACATTTTGTACACATTTTGTACACATTTTGTACACATTTTGTACACATTTTGTACACATTTTGTAAACATTTTGATGTAACAGTATAGTTTCATGGAAAGTGCTATTTTGCTAATACTATTTATTGTATTTGGAGTAAACAATTCTGAAAGCAATGTCAAAACTTCAAAATCGATGATTCGTACCTGTTGTAACAGCTTCAAATCTAATTTTATCTCTTACATGTTCCGGTAAATAATTTTAATAACATCAATTAGATCCAATAATTTTAATGACATCAATTAAATCCAATAATTTTAAGGACATCAATTAAATCCAAAAATTTTTAGGACATCAATTAAATCCAATAATTTTAAGGACATCAATTAAATCCAATAATTTTAAGGACATCAATTAAATCCAATAATTTTAAGGACATCAATTAAATCCAATAATTTTAAGGACATCAATTAAATCCAATAATTTTAAGGACATCAATTAAATCCAATAATTTTAAGGACATCAATTAAATCTAATAATTTTGAGGACATCAATTAAATCCAATAACTCTAAGGACATCAATTAAATCCAATAATTTTAAGAACATCAATTAAATCCAATAATTTTAAGAACATCAATTAAATCCAATAATTTTAAGGACATCGATTAAATCCAATAATTTTAACGACATCGATTAAATCCAATAATTTTAAGGACATCAATTAAATCTAATAGTTTTAAGAACATCAATAAAATCCAATGATTTTAAGGACATCAATTAAATCCAATAATTTTAGGGACATCGATTAAATCCAATAATTTTAACGACATCAATAAAATCCAATAATTTTAACGACATCAATAAAATCCAATAATTTTTAGGACATCAATTAAATCCAATAATTTTAGGGACATCAATTAAATCCATTAATTTAAAGGACTTCAATTAAATCCAATAATTTTAAGGACATCAATTAAAATTAGAAACTATTTTTCAGGCTCCGTACTCTTGTTTGAACAAATTTTACGCGCCATCATTATGTGGGGGAAAAATCGACTTCTTGTTTGGGTGTAATCTCTGAGTCAACATAAACAACCGCAGAGGATATTTCTACTGAAAATCGTTAAATAAGTGCCGAGAGATTCATAAGTTAAACGCCGGTCTCTCGTTCCGATTAGGCTATAGTTAGCAGGCCAAACGGGAGTGATGAAAATTGAAATATAGTCCGTAATGTCGAAATAGTATTAATGTTAGGATGTTTTGTTGTTTACACAAGTTTCTTTCAGGTATCTCTTGGGGGTGGGCGGAGCGTTCACTGCCCCACCCTACAGAACGAACTAGAAAAACCACAGTAAGTGTGGACGTTATAAATGGACATGATTAGTAACCTAATCAAGCTGCTTGAAGCCGCTATTTCTATTGAGTGAGGGATCTTCATCAGAGTGTTGAAATTATAGTGTGTGTAATGCAAAGATTAAAATTAATATGAGAGTAAAATAAAATTAGAACTAAATCAAAGCAAAATTTTTAACAAAATATTTGTCATGATTTGTTTTGTTTACATTCTCTAATAATAATCATTAAAAAAGTTAAAAAAAACCCACGTTTTCTGATTGAACTAAAAAGTAGAAAATAAATGCTATACATCACAATAATGCAAGCGATCACTCTACTATAAGCGATCAAAAACGTGGGGCGCCGTGATTTTCTTACAGTTTCTAATACTGTTGACTCTCTACAAGCTCCCTAAAAAAAGTCAATAGTATTATCTAATCAATAGTAATATAACTTTTACTTCGGCGCCCCACGTTTTTGATCGCTTATAGTAGAGTGATCGCTTGCATTATTGTGATGTATAGCATTTATTTTCTACTTTTTAGTTCAATCAGAAAACGTGGGTTTTTTAAAACTTTTTTAATGATTATTATTTTCTACTTTTTAGTCTTTGTCTGTTTGTTTGCATTAAAATCTTTCTATCGATTTTATCTTTTCACTTTTTTTTGTGGGTAAACGAAGACAACTCGTAAAAAACACGTTGTGTGAATACGTTACTGACTAGAACACATAGATTTGAACCCGTGTCGAGTGGGATAGCAATCGTGTGCCCAACCACTCAACCATATCGTCTCCCCCATACTGGCCACCAGTTGTTACGGTTGTTTGTACACAAACACCGCGTGAACACTACTCAGTAAGCAAAGAGGGAGAGTACCGAACCTTGTTTTCATCAAATTACAGTTACTGGGTTATGTCCCTTTTTCCCCACGTTTTTACTACAATTATATAGCGCTCTAAAATGCTCAATAAAATGTTTCCATGGATCAATTTAGTAATAATAACAATTGAATATTCTATTGTCATCCAAAACAAAGCTTCCCTGAAAATTTCAGCGCGCTAGCTAACTGGGAAGTGCCAGAAATTTCGATCGCAAGATTTGATTGGAAAGACAGAGACGAAAGCAAGTTAAAGAAAACGTGGGAAAAATACAGCATCCTTGCACAGCATATTGACACGTCATACATGACAAATCATATAACCAAGCGAAAAAAAAAGCAAACGTAAAAAAAAGTACAGTTTCCGATCTTTCCATAAGAGCTGAATGAACAAACCGAGAATGGACCAAGATCCTTCAAGCTAGTAGTCGAGTGTTATATTACCCAACCACGCCGTCCCACAAATAAAACATGATCATACAGATACACAAACTGACTTCAGAACACACATCAGACTGGCGTCATGGGATTACTGACCAGACCGAAACATCACACTGACGTCATGGGATTACTGACCAGACCAACACATCAGACTGACGTCATAGGACTACTGACACCAGACCAACACATCACACTGACGTCGTGGGATTACTGACCAGACCAACACATCACACTGACGTCATAGGATTACTGATCAGACCAACACATCAGACTGACGTCATGGGATTACTGACACCAGATTAACACATCAGACTGACGTCATGGGATTACTGACACCAGATTAACACATCAGACTGACGTCATGGGATTACTGACCAGACAAACACATCACACTGACGGCATGGGACTACTGACCGGACCAACACACTGACGTCATGGGATTACTGACCAGACCAACATACTAGACTGACGTCATGGGACTACTGACCGGACCAACACACTGACGTCATGGGATTACTGACCAGACCAACTTACTAGACTGACGTCATGGGACTACTGACCGGACCAACACACTGACGTCATGGGATTACTGACCAGACCAACATATCACCTTGCACTAGAAACACAGAGCACGTACACATGTACAATTTCTAGCACTAGCAACACAGAGAATGTACACATGTATAGTTTCTAGTACCTTGCGCTAGAAACACAGAACATGTACACATATACAGTTTCTAGCACCTTGCACCAGAAACACAGAACATGTACACATGTACAGTTTCTAGCACCTTGCACTAGAAACACAGCATGTACACATGTACAGTTTCTAGCACCTTGCACTAGAAACACAGAGCACGTACGATTGTACAGTTTCTAGCACCTTGCACTAGAAACACAGAGCATGTACACATGTACAGTTTCTATGACCTTGCGCTAGAAACACAGCATGTACACATGTACAGTCTCTAGCACCAACACGACAAGTACCATACGACTTACTAGACATCCGAACTGGTACTTTTTATATTACTCAATCGTAAGACCAACTTCTGTCACCATATTGGGTCACTACATATTGTTGCCAAAAATATTTCACCAAATTGTGAAACCAAATGTGGAAACCAAGATGAGTCACCATATTGTGTCATCACATTGTATTCCCACATATTGTGTTACCATGTTTTGTCACCAAATTGTGTCAACAACATATGTCACCAATTAGCGCATCACCAATTTCTAACAAAACTGACTGAAAATTTTTAGTGTTTGAAAAAATTAAAAAGGATAATTGTGTACCTATCTTAAATGTAGCATATAGGCATTTTATAGCGTTTTAGCATTTTTAGCGTTGGTTTTATTTTTCGGCGTTTTTGTTTTAAAATCTAAAACTTGTGTTAAAATATTGATAAAACAGTATTAAAAATGTTGTTTACTCATCCTAACTGTTGAAGAAATTGAAGTAAATACCAAGTAAACACAATAATACTTGGGTGCAATTCTGTATATTATGGCCAATCCGTAGCTTAAAATGTAGCTATTCGCCAAGAAATTCTAGATTCTAGCTATGTTTATTCTCCAAAAAAACTTCTCTCCTTTATACCATTATTATATAATTTTCACAAGAAAGTTATGTTCTTCAATTTATGTTTCATTATTAGTCTAAAATATAGTAGATATATTGTATGTACGGTTGTGAATTTATAAAACTATTGAAACTAGACTTTGCATATCTCAGTATCATACCTAAGATTAAGAATTTGGAAAGCTGCTAAAACCATGGAGTATATTTCAGTACTATAAACAATCCTAATCTATAAAAGGCCCTGTGCGCTCTTCTCTCTCTCTCTCTCTTTCTCTGTCCGCAAAAAATTTTCGCCGGACATCACGTCAGAATCGGCAGCGATATATCGAGAACTTTTTACGGACTTTTGTTGAAAATAATATGATAGATGTTTTAAATGTATAACCACAATTTTATTTAAAGAAGAAAAATAAAAATTAAAGGCGTATTCGAATGTAGAGAAACAGTATTATTTATGCAACCGGAAAAGCATTAATACATGTGAAAAAGAACGCATAAAACTGTGACGTCACTATTGCTTATACATTAACTAATGACGTCATCTGCTGTGTTTAGAATAAAAAGAAACGTGCGGCGTCAATTCGGCCAATGACGAAACGGCCCCGTCAAAACGACCACGACAAAACGACCCCGTCAAAACGACCCCGTCAAATCGGCCCCGTCAAAAGGGCCAGCGACATATGGACCCCGTCAAATAGGCTCCCGACAAATAGGCTCCCGTCATTTAGGCTACCGACAAATAGGCTCCCGTTATATAGGCTCCCGACAAAAGGGCTCCAGTCAATAAGGCTCCTGACAAATAGGCTCCCGTCATTTTGGCTCCCGACATATAGTCTCCCGTCATTTAGTTTTTTCCACAAAACGGCCCCTGTCATTACGACTCTCGACAAATAGGCTCCCGCCATTTAGTTTCTCCACAAAACGGCCCCCGTCATTACGCCTCCCGACAAATAGGCTAGCGTCATTTTGGCTCCCGACAAAAAGGCTCCTGCCAATTTGGCTCCAGACAAAAGGACCCCTGACACAGTGGTGTAGCTACCGTAAAGCTAGCGTAAGCAAGGCATGGGGCCCAAGGCACATAGGGGCCCTTTTCCCTCATAAAAAAATTAAAACTTTTATAATGGAATTTTAATATTTGTTACATATAAATAATTTTAAAAAAGAAAAAGGTTAAAAGTTCCAAAAAGCCCCCCCCCCCCCACCGTTTCGGCAGTGGGATTCAGTGTTTGTGGGTCAAACAGAGCCCAATCGTTATAATAACACTACAGGCTATATCACTTTGTCGTGCAAGACATTGAGAGATTCAGCCTATAAATAAACTTTTTAGCAGTAGTAGGCAAACATAATAATATAGTATAAATACAAAATCAGGACATATAAAATACAAAATGTTGCCTTCAGAATATTTATATATTAAAAAATATCCATCGTAAGTACAAGTTGATCTCTTCGTTTAACTCCTCTGTAGCCTAACGCAGAGGCGTAGCGAAGGCGAGGCGGGGGGTGCGGACCGCAACGGGTGACACCATTTAGGGGGGGGGGGGGGTGACACCAAAGGCAAAAAATTGTAAAATTTATAGAATGAAATGCCATTTTCCAGATCCATTAGTTAAAGTTAAATAGTCTTCTAAGTACAAATCAAAAATTATATCAAGAGGGGGGGGGGTGTGACACCACGACGTAAACGTAAACTATAAAGAAAACAATGTATTATAAACAGACTGTAGATAAACATCGTTACTATTAAGTCAGCAGTGATTAAAGCTTAAACACGTACGTGTACCAGTATGTGGCATATATATAAATTTTAGGCTTATGTAGGCCGACACACACACACACACACACACATATATATATATATATATATATATATATATATATATATATATATATATATATATATATATATATATATACTTTGTTTCCTGGGAGGGGGTGACAATACGAAGTGCCGCACCGGGTGAGACCCGACCTAGCGACGCCACTGGCCTAACGGCTGACGAAGGGGCCCACTGATAATTTTTGCATAGGGGCCCAAAAATCCTAGCTACGCCACTGCACTGACAATACCGTTTCTGTAGAGACTAAGTCTCCCGGCAAAGCGGTCTCATTGAATATGACATCTGCCAGTGGGACCCCTTCATCAATATTCTTTAGAGTTAGCTTATCCAACACTCTTATGTAATACAACGTATGCATCTCTTGTTCGGCAGGCCTTATTTTTATACTAGTTTATCTATTATAAAATATAGTATGTTTTAATTTAAGGGTCATCTATCTATGACATCCATAATTGAGTCGGATATAGGCTGTTCCAACTCATTGTGTGGGGAGAAGGGTCCACGCTGTACCTTCCTAACTGCAATATGCCTGTACAGGGGCGTAGCGAGGGGGGGGGGGGTGCGGACCGCACCGGGTGACACCAAGGCAAAAAATAGCAAAATATATAGAGAAAAAGTTGAGGGGGTGGGGGTGCAAATCGAAAGTTTGGGGGGGGGGTGCAAATCGAAAACTTGAAAGTTTGTCCCCGGGAAGGGTCGCAACGCCTCTGGGGGGGGGGGGGGGGGTGACACCATTAAGTGCCGCACCGGGTGACACCCAACCTCGCTACGCCACTGTGCTTGTAGGTTATCAAAACAAAATGCTGTTATCATGTTAACATCATGTATATCATACATTTACACTTCTGTGCTCGCTTTTAAGCAACAGATCTTTTCTGTTGTAAATTAAACATTATCAAAACTTTAGAATTGGTGGAATTTAGCTGTTAAGGGCTCGATTTGTTTGTGAATAAATGTTGGTTCATGAAAAAATAATTTCATTTGGGCATTAAAAAGAGGTTATGGTGGTATTGGAGGTAGGACACAATGGTTACTTTTATGCCAATAGTGGTCATATCATTCATTTTTCTGGAGCCAATATGTCGGGAGTCATTTTGTCGGGAGCCCAATTGCCGGGAGCCAATATGTCGGGAGCCCATTTGTCGGTAGCCAAAATGTCGTGAGCCCATTTGCCGGGAGCCCATTTGTCTTGAGCCCTTATGTCGGGAGCCAATATGTCGGGAGCCGCTTTGTCGGGAGCCAATATGTCCTGAGCCTATTTGTCAGGGGTTAATATGTCGGGAGTCCATTTGTCGGGAGCCTAAATATCGGGAGCCCATATGTCGGGAGCCTATATGTCGCAAGTCAATATGACGGGAGCCCATTTGACGGGAGCCAATAAGTCGGGGCCCTTTTGACGGGGCTATTTTGACGGGGTCGGTTTGTCGGGAGTCGATTTGACGGGGTCGTATTAACGGGGCCGTTTTGACGGGGCCGATTTGTCCCGGGCCGTTTTGACAGGGCACCAAAAGAAATGAACTATTTCATTCAAATTTGATTTAGATCTACGTACACTAAATCTACAAATCTACGCAATAACTAGATCTAGATCGAGACGTAGACGCTAAGATCTAGATTTAGACTCTAACTTCTCCAGAATCTATTCCAAAAATAAATGTCTATATTAGGACTAAACTATTTCAAGACATAATTATTTTATACAAAGTCTTTGTTTGGAACTGGCTAATTTGGGATGAAAAAATTAATTTGAAAAAATAGGCATATTCGCGTAAGTTAAGATTTTAAAATACGTCTTTTATTCTCCGTGTTTTATAAGGTGCTTATATAGCGGAGATGATAGTGTACTTAAACCCACGCAGGTGGTGCGGGTTCGAGACGCACCAAGTCTACTTGGTAAATTTTTTTTTTTATTATTTTGCTCGGGGTAAACTTAAAAAAAAAATTCTATTAGGATTCTAGATCTAGATGATCTAGATCTACGGAGAAACTAGACTTACACAGATGTAGACCCTACCTAGATCTAGAATCTATTCAAACAATACATTTCTATACTAAAGTATTTCAGGCCTTAATTACTTTATTGAAATCTTTGTTTATCTATGCAATTTGCTAATCTCTATAATATATAAAGCAAAGTTGTCGGGTGTTCGATAGGGTACTTCCCGGCGCCGCAGGCGCTTCAAATTTGGCACGATCTTGCCTTGGGACGACAGAACACGAGGGCCGGTTGGCCGAAAAGTCTACGATGAGGGGGTCAACACTGACCTCGACTGACCGGCGCCTTATATGAGCTATAAATCGAAAAAAATGTCCACGGAGGAACCTCTTCATAACTCCTGAGGTCGTAGACCGACCCTCTGGCGAATTAATTAAGCATTCAAATTCTCAATGTTTTCGAAAGCCTAAGCGAAGCTGGGCAGCATGCCTAGTCAATTTAGAAAACTCCTAAAAGCCCGGTGTATATTTCAGTACTATTATCAATAAATTTAGAAAACTCCTAAAACCCCGGTGTATATTTCAGTACTGTTATCAATGAATTTAGAAAAATCCTAAAACCCCGGTGTATATTTCAGTACTGTTATCAACGAATTTAGAAAAATCCTAAAACTGCGGTGTATATTTCAGTACTATAATCAATGAATTTAGAAAAATCCTAAAACTGCGGTGTATATTTCAGTACTATAATCAATGAATTTAGAAAAATCCTAAAACTGCGGTGTATATTTCAGTACTATAATCAATGAATTTAGAAAAATCCTAAAACCACGGTGTATATTTCAGTACTAAGCGCAATGTTAAGAATGTCGAAAGATACTCAAACTATGTTGTATATTTCAGGCAAACTATGTAACGTACTCACCCCAAGCATCAATATCATGCGCATACTTCAAGCATGGGCAGCTAGGCCGCGGGTCCCGGGCTACAGTCGAGAAGAGATGGGGCGCCAAGAGTTGTTGGAGAAATGTCTGCTTGCCGTGAACATCAAATCTGCCTTATACGACCAGACCGCCCACACCAGGAACTGCTTCCTCCAGCCCCAGACTCCGTTAGACGAGAATATGCTTTCTTTAGCCACAGACTCCGGTTAGACGAGAATATGCTTTCTTTAGCCCAGACTCCGTTAGACGAGAATCTGCTTTCTTTAGCCACAGACTCCGTTAGACGAGAATATGCTTTCTTTAGCCCCAGACTCCGTTAGACGAGAATATGCTTTCTTTAGCCCAGACTCCGGTTAGATGGAGGTTTGCTTTGTTCTAGTCGCAGACTTTGGGTAGATGGATATCTTCTTGTCTAGTTCGAAGACTCGGTGTAGACGAAAATATTTTTTGTCTAGTCCTCAGACTCACGTAGACGGATATCTTCTTGTCTTGTTCCTAGACTCTGTATATCTTCTTGTCTAGTTTCCAGACTCTAGTAGAGCTCCTTCCTCTTGTCCTAAGACTCCTGGTAGGTGGACGTCTTCGTTTAGTTCCTAGACTCTGTGTAGACGGAAATCTTCGTACGGACTCCAGGTAATATAGAGAACTGCTTCAGGTTGTCGAAAGTCTTCAGTATTATAAACCGATTAACCAGGTTAGGACATCAACAGCGTATCCCCCATGCCAACATCAAACGTAGATCAGATTTTTAAAAACCCAGTCGCTAGTAACTGCATATGATAAAACGTTCAATCATAACTGTCTTCAAAATATTTTTACTTTATTTTTCAATAATAGTATTTTTTTTGTTGAGATTTTCTAATTTAAAAAAAAAAATTCTATATAAAGATAAAAAAATTGTTTTTATAAAATAAATAGATCTAAATACTTAAATAATATAACTTTAAAATCTTTGAACAAAAGAAAACCGAAACTACAAAAGAGTTCCTCAGATGTGAGGAACTGTGTGCTGAATGTTGCGAGGTCTCTGCTGAAAAAGATCAGTTTTGTTGAGCGGGGCAGCTAGCAGCGCGTGCGACAACTTGGAGAATCAAACTCCGTGTTCCTATCGATTGGCCCCCACAGCTTGTTTTAGTTACACCCCCGCACGCGGCCAAATATTGATAATGGCGTTGTTTTACTTTGGTCTTTGGGTCGTGGCGGGATGGTGGAGCTACTGCCTTGGAAGAAATTTTTCCAGCATACACATTTTTATGAAAATGAAAAATTCGGGTACACGATTAATGATTTGATCGATAAAATGCCAAAATTTTTCAAATTTTTCAAATTTTTTGAAGTGTATTTTTAACACGAAAGTATTATTATTTTCCAAAATTCAATTTATAATGCAAAATAAAGTGTTGTGTTAACGCTTAAAAATTTGGTCCCTATAAAGTGCGAATATTTTAAAGATTGTGGCCTATATTTTATAAATTAATTTAATTAGAAAGATTGGGTAAAAGGTTAGGGAATTCATCCCGTCGCAATTTGAACTTTTAGCTAAATTAAATCCATGCTGCAAATTAATATGGCGTATAATTTAAAGAAAAACACACAAAAAAATCGCAAAACAACTTCTGCACAAAATCACAGTTCTACATTAGCTGAACGAATCGTCAATAAATAATTTCACGCATTTTTTGGTCGATTTTTACTCTTCGTTTCTTTCGTCGTAAAAATTCAGACACCCCCCCCCCCCCCCCAACTCCACGCCCTCCTAAAATTAATAACATTTCAACCTAAAAAAGCGATTTCGTTCTAAAAATGTTATCTAGTTTCTTACTTTAAAATATTTATTTACCTTGGTAGAGATTAATTGTGTTGAATTAGGTTTAATTAAAATTTACAAAAAGCCATAAATTGCCAAATAACTGCTAATACCTAGTTTAAAAAAATACTTTTTATAATGCAAAATTGTGGTGTCACACTCCCCCCCCCCCCCCCTCCCCTCGTCAACATTTCACTTAAGTCCGACCCCGCCTTCACCAGAAGTATAACATATCTATATCATTCTATAGACGTTTACTTGTTGTTGTGTAAATCTTTCGTATGCGAAAATTTTTTACCGCCCCCCCCCCCCCCCCCCGAACGAAATGAAATTTATATAATTTATATAGAAAATATATACTTTTAACAGTGTCCGCCCCCCCCCCCCCCCGAAGAAAGTCTACCGCCCCCCCCCCCCCCCGAAAATTTCAAGTGCCCCCCCCCCCCCCCGGAGAAAAAAGTCTGGAAGAAACACTGGCCTATAGCCAGCAGAATCTATAATCATCGCAAACTGATGAAATATTGTGAAACAGCATTAGGGGCGTTTTGAAATTGCTTAAGTCTTGATATGACTGTTATAGAATACCGAATACATAGTATTCCTGCTATCCCTACGTGCTATTTTGATAGACACTTCAATTTATTGATTGAAATCTCACATCATGATCATTTTTTATTTTCGTTCCTTTCGGAGCATAGGGTCTCTGTCAAAACTTTCCATTCTCCACTCTCTTCTGCCAGTCCTTTCAGCTCTTCCCCAGTTCCTTCCTATCCGTTCATCCTCCGCCAGCAAGCTACATTGCCATGTCTTCCTGTGTCGACCCCTGCGTCGCCATGTCTGTCGACCCCTGTGTCGCCATGTCTTTCTGGATCGACCCCTGCGTCGTCATGTCTTTCCGTGTCGACTCCTGCGTCGCCATGTCTTTCCGTGTCGACCCCTGCGTCGCAATGTCTTTCCGTGTCGACCTCTGCGTCGCCATGTCTTCCTGGGGCGTTCCACTCCAAAGCTCTATCGCCATCGTCCTCCCTTAGCGTGTGCCCGATTCATCGCCATTTCCTCTTTGTGTTAGTATGTGTGTGTATGTCTGTGGACACGATAACTTGAGAACGGTTACAGATAGGTTGATGAAATTTCATATAAGAGTATTATATCAGAATGTGCATATCTGTATCAACTTTTTAGCGATTTTCGGTAACCGGAAGTGGAATTTATTTTACTTTTGGTTTTTCAAAAGCCTATAACTTGAGTACTGTTTCACATAAATAAACGAAATTTCACATATAAGTAAAAGATCTGTCAAATTTTGAGTAATTGTCGTCGACCGGAAGTAGTACTTTACGATATTTCCGATCAAAAAACGCATATGAATTAATGAAGTACTAATACTACGCACTATTAGAAACATATTGTTTGCCGTTCACTTGGTGCGCAATTCTTTTTCACCCGAGATTCTATTCTATTTTTAAAAAAGCTTAAGTATGTAAAAACTTATCTAAAATCATGTCTATATCCCGAGTTGCCATCCCCCTAGCGTTATATAAGAATATTCGAGAAAGTTTAGGGGAGATCACTCCCGCTTTATTTAACTAGGGGCTAAAGGAATAGGTAAGTAAAATGCTCGTACATCGGTGTGTGTAGAATTTAAAATGTGTTCTTATTTATTAAAAAAAATAATTCCGTTTTCCGCATTTGGTTGGAGTCGTTGAATGATTTTTTTTTCAATAATGGCAGTTAGTTATGTACTTAGACCAGATGCATGCCTTAGAAAGCATGAAAAATAACGATAGGTGCACTGTACACTTAAAACCTGACAGTGCATGGTGCACGTGGAATAGAGTTAACCTTTTTCAGTGACCTAGACATATGACGAGGTAGTGTGGTCAGCACTAAGACCAACCGCCTTTACTTTCCCTAACGAGAGTCAGGTACACTTCAGAGCTGAGAGTACACTGAGTACACGCTTTTGTCATCATCAGGATGTAAGTACGTAAAGGTGAGATCGATTCAAATATTCGTCTATGATAATCACGAGATTACTGGTTCACATAAGGCTTCATTACATCAGATGGGTGACACAGTAGCTGAGTTCAAAGTACGGTTACATTATGGTTTTCAATGGCTTACTTGTTTACGTAATGCTAATCGTTTAATAACTAATGCAGTATGACATTTGTAAATTTAAAAGAAAAACGATTAAAGTGCACCAGATTTAAAAAAATTTTTTTTTTGGACAACGACAATGTTGACGGGCAAAGAGTTCGTGTGTAACAGGTGGCTGTGAATAACGGGCAGTGTGGTGTAGATGTGGATGTGCATGATGCTGATGCCGCGCAGTGTGGTGTTGATATGAGTATCGTGTTCTGTGTGTGTGGATGGTCAGTAGTGTGGTGTGGATGTTGATGATATATAAAGCGGTGTAGACTCGTGAGAGTAGATTGTGTTGTGAGTGTGTGCTAAAAGGAAAATTATTAAACACTAGATACATGCAGAGTTTCTTCCAGGCATCTCTTCGGGGGGGGGGGGGGGGGGCGAAGCCCCCCACGAAATTTTTTTACCGCCCCCCGAACGAAATGAAATTTATATAATTTATATAGAAAATATATACTTTTAACAGTGTCCGCCCCCCCCCCCCCGAAGAAAGTCTACCGCCCCCCCCCCCGAAAATTTTAAGTGCCCCCCCCCCCCCGGAGAAAAAGTCTGGAAGAAACACTGGATACATGGCCTGTTGAGGGAGACATACAACGGGCGCTATGTTGGTGTTGTCTTTTTCTCTAAACCGAAACCAAAACTAAAAGCACTACCTAAACTTCAAATTTAACTGGAAACGGAAAATATAACTGAAAACGGATTTTTATCCAGAATCGGCACTTTAACCGGATCCGGATATTTAACTTGAAATAAAACGCCTAATAATCCCAACCGTAATACTGATACAAACGCATTTTTTTTTTACTTTTCTGGCATTTGTTTTCTGTATTTAACATTCACTTCTAAAGTTAGACAATTAAATTAGGCGTTTATTTATTTTTTGTCTCTATTATCAATGACGTTATTATTATTGAGTATCGTTTTCGGAATTCGATTCTTAATTCTATATTTTATGCAACCATCAATGACGCCATCCTATTCTATTGTATAGACGCTAAATGTAGACATTACCACAATACTTTATCTGGCAACCTTGATCTATGAAATCTATACGTAATTAATGCACATGGATAGTAAATATAGTAACCTTGTAAACTTGACAAAAGTCGAATTCTGAGTTTCTTTCAGCAACTCTTCAGGGGAGGGGGAGGGGGGGGGGGGATGAGCACCCTGTAGAATGTCTACCGTCCCATCGAACAAAATAGAATTTCTATAGAAAATATTTACTTTTACCAGTTTCCGCCCCCCTCCCATCCCCGTAAAATTTAGTCCGCCCCCATCACCCCCGAAAATTTCAGCGCCCCCATCCCCGGGAGAGAAAAAAGTTTGAAAGAAACACAGGTCGCAAAGGCTAAACGCAGACCCGATATCTATAATTTAGACCCGTTTTCTACTTTTGGCCGCTAATCCTCAATCATTCAGACTGTTTCTTTCTGACTTTTTTTCTCCAGGGGGGGGGGGGGGGGGGGTATGGGCTTGATCACTTGACATTTTCGCAGCCTGATTGAATTCTCAGGGGGGGGGGGGGGGGAGGGCTGAAACTGGTAAAAGTAGATATTTTCTATTTAAATTCTGTTTTGTTCGGGGGGGGGGGGGCGGCGTGGTTAATCTATTTCAAATACAAAAGCAGATGTGTTCAACGTATTCTAATTCAATCAGGTCAGAGAACAATGTTTGGCATTGTATTTCCCTTATTTTATTATTAGAGAAAAGATAAACTTAACAATTGGAATGTTTTCTATTATTGCTATTGTGAAAAAAAGGCTAAGTTAAAAGGTTTAATTAAAAGATTAGATATATAACGTTTACATTTGCTTTAAAATCTGACAGAGGGCATACAGTAAAACAGTGAAGTTAATTATTAAAGAGAGGTAACTCATAATTTTTTATAATGATCGAGGACAGCACTATCGCTCCAGCTGATAGTTCAAAGGTCGTAAAGATGGCTCCCAAAACAGAAAGAACGGTGCAACTTTCTTTCTTCGTGTTTTTAACGTTTATCGAAGCAGTGAGTAATTTACGCGATTTTAAATTTGTGTTTTTAAAATTAAAACCCTTTAACCTACATAGTTAATAATTAGTAGGGCCTATTTGACATGAATATTGAATATAATAATAATATATTTAGGCCTACTCGTTTGAGTGTAAGAAAGAAAAAAATCACAACTGACCTCTTCCTCTTTCTTTGGTTGGGTTGAATCAGTTTGACTGAGTTTTTCTTTGTGCTCTTTGTTATACTTTTAGATCTAGTAATTAATTGTAGGTAAATGACCCAAATCTAGCAGTGTGGCTTAGTTTTATCCTACCACCACGGCATGCCTAACTAACTAACTAAACTAATGATTAGGCTACTAAGTAAACTTACTAAATACTAAACTACTATTACTAAGCTTACTAAACTAAAATACTAATGATAACTAATGACTCAATGAACTCAATGACTAATAATAATTGTAATTAATGACTGATCAGTGTTCACTGTTCCTTCTGTCTTCTGTGTTAATAAGTATTAGTAATTATAAGTTGATGACTTGTTGACTAATGTTGCCTTTTCTGAGATCTATACTGGTGGATACTTGATCTGAACAATAGTTCGCTAGGAGAATGAACTCCGGGCTTGTCCTCAACTAACCACCTTGCTTTTTGTATGAATTAAATATTATAAACTCAAAACAATAGGGGCCTTATATAAACAATCTCATCAAAAACAAAAATGTATTCAATACAGACATTTTGAGTGATTTTATCTTTTATATAGGCCCTAGTTAAAGTAAAGAATTAGCTTCCATTTGACATTAACAAATACTGAAATCGACAGTATCTAAACTGAAACCAAAACTAAAATTACCTCAAATTCAAATTTATCCGGAAACGTAAAATCTCCTTAAAGAAATGCCTGAAAGAAACTGTATGCAGATCACTTTTTAGATTAGACAAATAAATTAGGTGGTAATGTTAGTGTCTTTATAATCAAGTATAGATGATGTCATTATTATTGTGGATTTTTTTAAGGCAATTACTTTTTAATTATATGTTTACTCTAGAATCAATTACATCATTTAATTGAGTGTACTTTTTTGGCTCTAGAACTGTATATATTTCGTTTTGTTTTGAAAACTTCCTATATGTTCTATGTGACGTCATGGTCTTTGAAATTTCCTTATGTTTTCTCTAGAGCTTTCCCAACAGTATAGCAAAACTATTATAGTTAATTAACTTAAATTATATGATCATTTCAGTTAATTTCAAAATAAAATTGAAAATGGATTAATAAGCCTATCAAATATTAGACCTAATGTTTTAAATTAATTTTTTTGGCCCATATATTATCGATCTTTAGCCTACTCTATAGGTTTAGTAGGCCTTTAATTATTAGTAATATAATAATATATAATACTTACTTGGTGACCAAATCTAGACTCATTTAATTTACTAAGAAGGCCTATCAAATTAACTATAGGGCTAATTCTTAATGTACGTCTCTTAAGCTTAAAAGAATAAAATTATATGGTAGCATACATATTGTCTTGGCTACTGCCTAAATAAGTTTAGTAAGTAAAAAAGAAATATACTGAATTAAGGCAAGAAGAGTATTCGTTTAGAATTATTAATTATAATTATTCATAATACTTTAAAGCACAAAAATAGCATTTGGAAATTAGTCTTCAATAGTCAATACATAATGGTGTCACATCTCTTAATTGTTAATTACACTTTCGCTGTACACTGTTCTATACTTTTTCATTTGACAATTATTAATAAGCCTATAAAATATTTTTATCTTTTTCAGGTCGATTGCTATTATTGTGACAATGATAAGTAAGTAACTGTATGTGTGTGTATATATATATATATATATATATATATATATATATATATATATATATAATAGCCGTCCTGGCCAGGCCCTGCGCTGGCCTAACTATAAATCTTAACTTAACCCTAACCACAACCAACTAAACCCCAAATGTAAGGCATTTAGGCAAACATAACCGCAGACACAAAACATACACAAGCATAAACTACAAACATAAGTTAAATCTTGAAACAGGCAAGTTTAATGTTTAAATTTAACACCCTAATGTTTTGAAAAAAATGTTAAAATTGCCCTTATATTCAGATGCACTGAAGAAGAATATTGCTGTGGAGACAATACATGCTGTCCATCCTACAAAGTTTGGGATCTTTGGTATTTCTGGTAAAGAATGTTCTAAACTTCAACTACTTCTATACAATCTTTAAAAAAACTATGTAGGCCTACTTATTTTAAAAATTACTGCATATTATTTTTGTAATGTAGGTTTATTTTAGTTTAATTCAATTAACTATTAAACATTATATTGTGGATATAAATTATTGCATTGGCTTTAAATTAATTACTGTGTGTACGGTCTTGTATAATTTCAGTTTGAGACTTACTCTTTTCAAAAAATTTTATCACTTTAGAATGTTTTTATAAAATCAAGATTAAGATTGTAGGCACTACTATATAGCCTATCATATTTTCTTGTGTATTCAACTTCCATTTTCTTTAAAATAATAAATTTGTATTGATTATAACTTATAAATTGTTATAAATTAATAAACTCTTGCAGGTGTGGAGTTCTCTTCTTCATGTTTCTTTTATCACTGTGTGCATGTCTGTGGAGGTACAGACTTCTTTCAAATGGAACTATAATAATAAGTGGCTACAGTTATTCACCCCTGCAGGAAGTGGACTCAATGGTTAGGAAAACTAAGCAATTAATTTGTATTTTAATATTGTTCTGTTCTATTTGTATGTGTTACTTTAAATGATTGGCTACAGGACATTACCCCCCCCCCCCCGTATTTACCCCCCCCCCCCTCCCAGAGCAAATACACCCCTGTCAATTACCCCACACAAAACCAATGCTAGACACAACCCTAACACTAGCTCTAGCCCTAACCCTAATCTTAGCCCTAACCCTAGCCCTAAACCTAGCCCTAACTCTAACCCTGTCCCTGGGGGGTAATGTCCTACTGGGCAGGGGGTAATTGACAGGGGGGAAATGTCAGGGGGGTAATTGACAGGGGGGAAATGCCCTGTTCCCAAATGATTAACATGTAGTTTAAAACTTGTAATTATAATTACTTCAAATTTACGCTAGCCTACATGTTTAATAACATCAAATTTACGCTACCTGTTTGATAACTTAAAATCTACACCCTGTGTTTAATAATTTTTCGTGTTTGTTTATTCAAGGCTGCGCATCAAGACTTTACGACTATACGATTTACACGTAATGGTAATGAAATGTATGAGCCCCACTTAGGCACCCCACCACCCTACAACCAGGCATCAACTGGAAATGTCAAAGTTGCAGGACTACCACCATCATATGCACAAGTAGTTGGTATGAGGGAGACTCATTAATTACAAACAGTTGGGATATGTAAAGACACATAACTTAAATTTGCTTAATATCCTGACCAAGTGAACAGAAAGGAACGTTAATGTTTTTTACCTAGACTGTTGAAAACTAAGAACTAAATTAGATTTTAAAGCTTTAAGTGTGAATTAAATCATATTAATTTTAAAGAATAATGATTAATCAAATTAATTTTATGAAACTACATACATTTTGATTTATAAGTGAAATACATTTGTGTTTATTTATTACCAAATATGAAGAATTAAACCGATAGCAAAGGGAAATACACGTATAATTTATTTAGCTAATTCGGTAGAAATGAGATACTGCTTTTATTCTTTATTTTTAAAAAGGGAACTTTTTTTTCAACTATGCTGTTGTGATTAAAGCTTGTATGAATATATTAGAAAAATTACTATAAAGAATTTTCTTAGATGTTTTTTATAAACAGTGTTTTGAATGTTATTTTTTTCCAGTTAGTTTTTGTACTTTGATAAAGTGGTATGCATTTTAATGTCAGGGATTTTGAACTCATATTTTTATTTTAAAGTCACATCATAAAATGATTTTGCAATTAAAGTGTTAGCATTCACTTTAGTTTTGAGAAAGATATATTCAGCCATTTATGTTATTAAAAGTCTTAATGATTGATATCAGGTACAGTTCTTTACTTTGATGTCAAAACCTTTAGGTTTGTCATTGTGTAAAATTTGATGAACCATGATGTATGCATGACAGTTATAAAAAAAATTTCTTTTAGTAACTTGATTGCATGAAGCGTCTCATAATAAGGTGTTCAGAAATTTTTTTAGCTGCACGTATCAAATGCACAAGAGCACACACTTATTTTTTCTGTGATTACTTTTAATTTAAAGCAATTGTTTGTCTTTCTGTTGTATTGCAGACTGTTTGCAATGTTTTTAAACCCTAATCTGGGTAGCAGAAAGCAGTTAAAATTTCTTTTAATAGAGTATGTTGTAACTTATATTGTAACCATGACGACGTTTTGAGTTTTAAAAATAGAAAAAATTCTCTTACGATTTTAAAAACAAAATAGACATACAAAAATGATCTGATATAAGCATATTGTGTATAAAATTATCCTAAACTTTAAACTATAGTGAGAAAATGTTTGTTATATATAATTTATGTTAAGTGCTTGCTTTAAACATGTACTAGAAGTGTGATTTACTGTCACTAGAGCTGATTGCTGAACTCACCCACTGCATATCATTTTGTTTGTTAGTTACAGTTCTCAGCTTCAGTTACTTCACATTTCAAAAGCTGTTCATTTTTAATTTAATGTTTTCAAAAAGCCAAATGGATTTTATATTTGGCCAAAATATTGTGGTACTAGTTTGGAATTTACTATTTTTAAAAAAAAATATATGTGAATATTGTAACTATATCTCAGCAATGAGAATTTCTGAAGCGTTCCATGATTTTTTTCTCCATGTTATCAAGTAAGAAAATGTAAACATGAGAATTACATGTTACTGTTATTACATTTTTTTTTGCTAAATGTTTATAAAAAGTTGTTTAAAAAAGAATTCATATAAATTCAGATAAAAATATATATTGGATTAATGCATGTGTTTGTTGAATTTTAGCTTATGAAGTTAATTTTCTCTAAATATTCTAGAACACTTTTACCAAACTAAATTTTAGCCTCTGAAGTGTATTTACTCTAAATATTCTAGGATACCAAATGCATTTTTTCCCATCAGTAATAGAAAAAAATTGAAATTTCTTTGGTTCACAAGTTAAATTAAATGCCTAAAATTCTAATTTAAAAATCCACAAATAATTAACACATTGCCAGCTTCAATACTATGTTGATTTAAGAAATTTGTTTGAAATTAAATTAAAATTTTGTGTGTGTGTATATTCTAGATTGTATACTTTGTAACCTAGGTGAAAATACAATGTTAGCATTAAAATATATTTGCAAGTCCGTCCTGAATATGTTTTGCCTCTTTTCCCTAGATGGATTCTTATATACAATGTGGGGGAATCACTTGGTTTAGAAAGTGTGAATATATTTTTTTTCTTAGTAACTTTTTATTTTGATATAAAATATAAGAAACTGAACACGTCTTTAAGCATTCTAAACACACTATCTTAGACACATTTTTTGGCATATATACTTAAGCTACTACTTCTGGGCATATTCTTACAAAATTTTCAATTTATTTATGATTTTTAGTTAAAATTAGTTGGTCTTCTTTATTATAGTATATTTCAATTTTTTTTTCTCTTAAGACTAATTAGCTTGTAGCTAATATGCTAACCATTTTTTGGAAATTCATATTGTTAGCATCAATTTGAATATTGAAGAATTTCTGGTTAATTATGCTAAAAATGTTTGTTGAACACTTAAATATAGCAAATTAACTAGGGAGCATGAAAAAGAAAGATGTTTTTATTACTTTGCTAATCTTGATGTTAAATGCATTCCATAAAAACAAATTTAGTTTTTTTTTAAAATATAACACTGCATTTATTTTTTTGGTCTCATTTTCTTAGCAATGTTTATTGTTAACACTATCAGTGAAGTACACCATCACATAAATGTAAATAGTGCTGTACAATGTGCTTTCATATTTTAAATGTGTGTGTTGGTTACCAGCTATATACTTTATATACTTGTAGTAAGGCTTTATCAAAATGTTTGAATTAGTTAAATATACAATAGATTCTAGCTCTAGAAGATTATATTGGTTTCCAGATATTTATATAAGATTTTTAAAGACCATCTTTGGATTAATTTATGTGCTGTGATGTTTTAAAATGTTGAAATAATTTATAATGTAAAAGAAAATTGTGAAGGAAATTTCTGTAAAGATTTAAAAGATGCTGTTTTTAGTTATGTGTTAAGAAAATATTTTGACAAGTTTGTTAAACTTTAAGAAAATTGTTAATGTATTCAAAGGATATTAAATAATCTTTCTTAATTTTGCAGTTTGTTGTCCTAAAATGTGTTAAGAAAAAAAAAATATGGTAGATAGATAGATGTTGAATTCTTTTACTTGTCCTAGTAATTCTTCTTTTCTTCTTCTTTTTTAATTTTTTGTGTTGAAAGAGATTCCCTCCAACACAATTAAGTATACGTGTCAACTTGTTATGCGCCATTTAGGCCATGGACTCAGATTTCAGACGGCTTTTCTTTTTGGATTTGCTTCCATAGCCTTTGTCCAACCAAGAACAAACTACAAGGCAGCAGTTGTTTGATTTTGGAGTTGTCTCTCCTAGAAAAATTGCTGTCCCCAGCTATTGAGCCTCATTTGCCCGGGTTTTGGATAGAACTCTGGACTTATTGGTTTAGCAACCATGAGCTTAACCGACCCGACCACGCCGACCTCCTGTCCTAGTAATTAATAGTGGATGCATTTTTTCACCAATAGTTTTGGTTTGATCCAATCCAGCAATGTAGCTTAGGAAATAACATCTGATGCCATCAGTAACTTAAAAAAACTTTACTCACAAAGGTATATACAAGTATTTTGTGAGATACCTAATTTCACCATATCATATCAGCATACATATATTGATCATTGTGGAACAGGAAGGTCAACAAGACTGCCTGACCAGACAATTGAAATCTGTCAGCCATTCTGGGCTGGATTTACATGTTAAGTGTCCTTATAGTAGAAGAAATGGGCAGTGTATTGGTCACACAGTCCTTACATGTGGTTCCACACATAGTTTCCACTTCAGTTGTAAAAATTGATTATTGGTCATTATTTTGTCTCATGACCCAATATAGAACATTTTTTTTAAAGTTAGCTTTATTTTGTTTGAACAGCTAGCACATTACATTAAGGGGAGACTGCTCTTACTTAGAGTTCTTAGACGTATTTCTTTCTGTAAAAATAAATTATTGAATAAATCTTGAATAGCAATTTGAAAAATTCTTAAATGTATTAGCATTGATAAAATAGTTTGTGCCACATTAGCTAGCTTTTTAACATTATTTTTAAAATTACTGACTAAAATAATGTTAGCTTCAAACAAAAGCTAAACTTTTATTCTCTTAATCTATTCTTTAGCCATGTGTAAAACTATACAATTGGACCTGCACACCAGAGGCGTAGTGAGGGGGGGGGGCCGACGACATATGTCCCCGGGCGCCGACCTTATGGGGGGCGCCAAATTGAAAGTTTGATGGGGGGTGCAAATGAAAAGTTCGTGGGGGTGGGTGCAAATGAAAAGTTCAAGGAAGGGGGGGGGGTGCAAATCGAAAGTTTGTACCCGGGTGCCGGGAAGGGTTGCTACGCCTCTGCTGCACGCTATTATAAGTTTCATCATGTTAGGAGTTTTAAAAAAAACCAATGTAAATATAATTTCTACTTCTAGAGCCCTACTTATTTTTAATTATTAGGCTTTAATATATATATTATTTTAAACACAAGTCTTGCTGGATAAACCAAATTTTTTGTAAGCCTAGAGACAATGTTAGAACAATATGCAGTAGAAGTAAAAGCATCCCTGTTGAAGTTAGTATCAAACAGAAATTGGGGTCTATCGTTAAGCTTACATTTGGAATTGTGTTCTTGAGTGATTGGTTAACTATTTTTTTCCAGCTGGAGTTTTTAATTTTAATAGTGGTCAATACAGCTGCTATGTTGATTCGTTTAAAAGAGATAATAGAAGTGGATCTTCCGCTTTGATGAAAACCAAACAACATATTTGTAAAAAAAAAAAAAAATCAGGCAAAAGAAATCTTTTAAAGTTTTATTGAACTGAAAAAATTCTCTAAACAGTATATTAAAGTGCAAAAAAAGTCAGAATAAAAAAAGGAAATATTTAAAAAAAAAATTCTCAGTGTCTGAGCAGATCAGCATAATTATAGCAATGCAAAATGTTTTGCAGCAAAACTTAATATTTGTCACAATTGGCAGAGGAATACTGAGTACATCTCCCATTGTCTGTTGCTTCCTTATAATTTGCTGTCAGATCTAGTCCAGAGCCTGAATTGACAATTTGGAAAAAAAAAAAGTTTAATTCAATTGTATTTACCGATTAATTCATTCAATTATGTTCTTATTTTAAGAAAATATGCTTTCAAGGCGATACAAATAGTCAGAGTATCTTACTCACTTCAGGCATAATTATAGCTTACAACAACAAAAGATGTTAGCACATTTTTTGAAAACATGATTTAACTTATGTGTGCATTGATGAAATAGTTTCTTCTCATTTTTCAGTTTTAATAATGTCACTATTTGACTGACCAATGTTCTTGACTATAGAATTCAGTACACAAGACTCATCATGGAACTATACAGTACAAACTCACTAATTATCTGACCATTAAACTTACCAGTAATCAAGTTGTGTAGATTGCAGTAGTTGGTACCATAATCTAGAACTGCATACCAAGTCTCTGAGGTGCTGAAGCCCTATCATTATCAAATATTAAGGTAGTTTAAAATATTTATATTTATGTGTGCATATATGCACATAAACATATATATAAATATATGTATATATATAAATAAGTATATTATTAGTGGACATATTTTATTTTGTAAGTAACGTTATTTAATACACTATTTTACTGGAAAATTTTCAATGATCTAACAATAACAGGGAAACAAAAGGAAAAATGTACTATGTATTTGGACGCTCTAATTTAAAATTTAAATAAAACACACAATTGCTTACCAACAATAGTAGAAATTATAACTGTTGACCTTTTAACTTAAAAGCTGGACAATAAACATGTGTGCCATTTTAATACTTACATTAACAACACAGCTTGTTGTACTATTGGAGTTGAAAACAAATGTTAGGTCATCAACATAGTTCTTCACTGGAGTTGTGTGTGTAGCTTTTAACACTGAATTATCAAAGCTGATAAACTAAAAAAGAAATTATTTAATTATAAATACACAAATCAATTAGATTTGAAAGATGGTATTATAGGTTTGCATTTAGACATTTATGGTATTCGCACTTATTGTGAAAATTTGTTTAGAGATTTAGAGACACTGGAAACTGATACTGTTGCATTTTCAGAGTGATTGGCCTACTTAAAATGGTTAAGTACCCAAAATCTGTTTTCAATCAATAAATTACAAGCCTTTGCTATAAATTATTTTGTTAGATGTTTATATTCGTAGCTTAACGAAAGTTAAGTAGAGTTCCATTTTCGACCCTGAAGGTCCATGTGGCAAGTGAACTAGAGTTCATCAGTTTCTGCGACCTCGACATATGAAGGGATAATGTAGTCAGCACTATGACCAACTGCCTTTACTTTCCCTAACATGAGTTAGTTACCCATTGTTGAATCAGGGACATTTTACTTGAAATCAGGTTTCAACTAGAGATTTTTGTGTTTGCAGACTAGCATATGGCTTAAAGAGATACTTTCTATTCTTCTGATAGGTGAGATAAATATCTGATAAGTCCCAAATCCCAAATGTTTAAAATTACTACTGAAATTTCAATTTCAAGTTGCATTTTATACAAACATGCAAGACAAAGAAACCTGGTAATAATAACATTCACTGTAGGGGGAAAACAACTTACTTTGTATTTGCACTTTTCACCTGTGCCGCAGTCATTACCTTTCCATAAATCTATCTGATCAATAATTTTTTTGCTTGTCTCTGGACAACCCAGGCCAAAGTACCTAGGAAAAAAACAGATCTAGATCTAGATTAGTACATATGAGCTAGAGATCTAGACCTAGTATCAATTAATTATTAAAGCAAAGTAAATTGTAATTTTGAGACTAATTAATTTACTAATTACTAATTATAGTAATTACATTAGTCATTACCTATATGACATATGAGCCTATTCTAGGTCTATAAATTTGCATTTGGCGTAATTAATAGTTAGATCTAGATCTAGTATTAATTAGATCTAGCCTAAAGTAAAATTTTAAAAACAATTTTTGTTTTTACCAATCAATTTTGCATGAAGCATGCAACGGCATCCCAAAAGCGCCTCTGCTTAGCTCCACAATAGCAATGAGAACAATAAATAAATCAGTCAGCGCCATCATAGACATAGTCATAGTAGATCTAACTTGACTAGAATCTACTAGTGTTGTATAAATTTTAGTCTGTCGGACTCACAGTCAAGCAGTATTTTCGTGGCTTGACTTTCTCAATGTGAACAGTTTGTGTAGTTATATAACGTCTTTAGTACTCTTTAGCTTTATGGGAGAAATGATATCACATGACAGTCACGTGCTGAGTATTCTACGCTGTTCCAAAACAAAATTTCACGGCAAAACAAAGTTGACCCGGCCTTGACATCAGAGTAACAACGTAGAGCTTCAGAAAATGGCTGACAAACAAAACGCAGTCGTGGCTGGGCGAATTATTCAGTCGAAATATGAAGGTTCGCACAAGAAACTGGTATTTCGGTGCTTATGTGCATTGATTGGAGCCTTTAATTTTGGAATCGCTATTGGCTACAGTTCACCATCTATTCCTAGTATGATAAAAAGAGGAGTATTAACTCAAGAAGAAAGCAGTTGGTTCGGGTCATTACTGACGATTGGTGCATTGTTGGGTGCTCCGCTTGGAGGATGGCTTATTGAAAAAGTTGGTCGCAAACTATCCATGACATTTCTATCGATACCTTTCACAACAGGATTCTTAATTATAGCGCTTGCAACTGAAAGTTATCAATGCTATTTTGGTCGTTTATTAACAGGATTAGGCAGTGGAATGGTTACAGTTTGTGTCCCAATTTATGTTGCTGAAATTTCCACCACATCAATGCGAGGTGTTCTTGGATCTTGTGTTCAGCTTTTTATTACTATTGGTATTGCCACTGCATACATCCTTGGTGTATTTTTTGAATGGCGCTGGCTGGCTCATCTGTGCATAATTCCATGTTTCCTTGCAGGGGTTCTTACATTTTTCATTCCTGAAACTCCTCGATGGCTATTGAAGAAAAACCGCAAGACAGATGCCATTCTTGCATTGCAGGCATTAAGAGATCCTCATACTAATGTTCATGAAGAGTGTCGTGAGATGGAGGATGGATCTGACCCTGAGGAAAATGTGTCAATTATGGAGATACTTCAGAAAAAAGAGTTCTCATATCCATTATCTTTGGTTGTGTTTATCATGATCTTTCAACAACTATCAGGCATTAATGCTGTAATGTTCTTCACTGTTTCTATTTTTGAATCTGCTGTTGGGGATTTTGCCTACACTGCTACAGTTATCATTGGCATAGTTCAGATATTAGCAACTCTTGCTGCTGTGTATCTGATGGATAAGGCAGGAAGAAGAAAACTTCTCCATGTTGGTGGACTCATAATGGCTACTACACTGTTTCTCTTTGGACTGTATTACAAGATCTCCGCCAAAGGATGGCTGAATCCATTTTTGAATACTTGGATTCCAGTATTTTGCCTGACCTTCTACATTATTGGATTTTCTCTTGGATGGGGACCCATACCAATGCTTATTATGTCAGAAATAATTCCTACTAGATGCAAAGGAGCAGCTGGCTCTGTTGCTATAATAGCATCATGGGGCTCTGCGTTTATAGTAACAAGCCAGTTTTCTGCCTTACAGGCAGTTCTGGGAAGCTCTGGTATTTTCTATATCTTTAGCGCTTGCTGTGTGTGTGGGATTTGGTTTGTTGCTAAGTATATTCCTGAAACCAAAGGAAAATCATTAGAAGATATTGAAATGTACTTTGCTGGGAATTCAACACATCCTATTTAATTTTTCTTGCAATTAAAAAAAAAGAGCTACAATGTTTACTTCATTCTAAATAAATATGCTTTAATAATTTTAAATTAATAGAAAAAAAAAAGAAAAAAATGGAAGAACATGCTAATTAGATAACTTGCTAAATGAGCCCTTGTTTAAGACTGAGGTTCTAATTTTTATAATACATTAAAAAAAAAACATTTGCTGTCATGGAAAGATGACTATGGGAAATTTGGAAAAAAATTGATGTTCCAAATCTTATATTATACTTATATTGTTTAAGATGAACCAAACCAATCATGAAATAAGATAGGCCTACTTTGTTATAAACAAAAACTGAGTTTTGTACTTATTGTTTACATATTTTTCCTTCAACACTGACTAGACTTATTTTCTTATATAGTTAAGAAAAAACCAAACACACTTTTTATTTTATTTATCTTCAGAAATTTTCTCTCTCCTACTTCTCTTTTAGATGAAAGCTTTGAGGAATTTTTTTAGGCTTAGTTTGGGTCATTCATTTTTATTTTTCCATTTATAAATTCTTGAATTGATATTTTTTTATACTGGGAAATTATTAAATTGTATTTGCAAGTAGTCTATTTATTCAATATGTAATAGCCATGGGTTGTTTTTTTATTGACAGACAGATCTAAATACTTGTGCAAGTTTGCACAGATTATTTTAAAATGAACTCACTCCCACTTTTTTACTTAAGCCTTTGCATACACAAAAGTTAGGTCATAGCAAAACTTACATTTGGATCAAAGTTTCAGACATTTTTCTTCCGGCTATGGCACAAGTTAAAGTTTATATATTCTATATATATAGTTTATTTTGTTCGGGAGGTGGGGGGAGGGAAGTGGAAGTGGTGGATATTTACTGGGGGAGGGGGAGCCTCTCCCCTCCCTCCTTCATAGAGAGGAGTCTAAAAGAAACTCTGATTTAGATCCCCTTGAACTTTAATCAGATATAAACATAGATTACAGACCTACAGTTTTCCACACTTTTAAAAAAAAATGTTTATCTGTAAAAAAAAATAAAGACATATTTTTGCTTGGTGATTGATTATAATGGTATTATGCATTGTGTGATAAACCTAACTCCACTCTAATTTTTCACTTGAATGAAATTTTGGTAATTCAGGAACTTAAAATTTCATGTCTTTGTTGAGATTTACTGCTCACTTGCAGGTGAAATATATATTCAATGAACTGAATAATCCTTTAGAAATATGGTAGAAGTTTTGGTTCTGGTGGATACTGAACTCTAAAGAACTTTCTCACTACATATAGGTATTTTTGCCTTTATCAGATGTTGCCGTGTGATTTGTATTATAATTTTACCTTACAGTGTTTGTGGGATCAGCAGCTAATAATACATTTTCAGTTTATTAGAGTATGCAGAATATTCTCAATTATCTCATGTCTTTTGTTACATTCTTATATATAATTTTTATGTACTAGTAATTCATAACATTTCCATAAATGTTAATGCTTTAAGGTCTGTTCTAGAAATTTGAAGTAACTTTGAATTGAGAATGTTTCTTTTAAAATGGCATTTAAAATTAAGTATAATGATTAGACCCTATTCAGTCCAAGTTTGTCACAATAAATATAATGATATATTTTATCCTATAATGTTAAACTGTATATGGTATTTATAACTGTATTTTAGAGCTTTTGATAAAAATAAACCATCCTTACATAATGTTCAGTCTAACACTGAGCGTTAAGCTGATAACACTTTTAGACCAGATGTTGTTATTGATTAAATGTTATATAGTTTTAAAAGTTGTTTGAAATATTGATATACCTGGTGTAGTATAGAATTTAGTTTACTCATATAATTTATAATTAAAATTTAAAGGAAATTTAAAAACAAAAATCTGGTTGTTGTTTTTGGAAGTATTATTTCCCTTTTTCTTCAAAGCAATTCAAAGATGAGGATGATTGGGTACATAATTTTTAATGGTTAATCTTAATGATTTTAGAAATCTCCATTATATTTACTACACTTGAGATGGTTGTACATTTTGTAAAAATATATGTTTAAAATCTCATTGAAAATAAACACAAAAACTTGTATTCGGATTTGTTTTTCTAAAACAGATTAAGACGAATTAAAAAGTCAAGACAGATTTTATTAGAATTTTTAAAATCAGTGATTTCAATTCCAAAGATTGATCTATACAATTTGTTTTTTGCATTTGAATGAGTACACTCTGTTGAAATTGAATTTTTGTTAATGTAATTTCTAAAAGAATTTCAAAAACATCTATTTTTAATAAATAATAATTTATTTAATACAGAACGTAATGTTTGTTTTTGTTTGTGTATAAATGTGTAGTCAGACAGTTATCATAAAAGAAACATGACCGTTACCATTTCATTTTTTTTTGCTGTGATTAAGTTTATATTTTATTAACACAACTAGAAATTTTTAATTTAAGAATAAATTGTTTACACTGGTGATACTAGACAGTTGAACTAGACATTTTATTCAAATAATTTTGGTGCTTTTTATTATGTATCTTGTACAAATGTAACTTATTAAAATCATTTATGGGGCAAAACAATATAAAATGCTTATTTTTTTAAACAAATTATGAAACAAGATGTATACTAAGTAAATTGCATTTTTTTGTTTGATATTATATTACAATTACTGATGGTAATTCATGTTGAACTCTTGCATAAAATAAATGTATTGGGTTATTGCACAATTTTTGGTTACTTTGTAATAAAGAATTTTATTGAGGGTTAAATATTGTTTTTTTTTTTATCACTGATAAAAATAACATTTCTTGTGTGCATGTTTTGTACTGTTCTATAATTATCAACTTCACAGCTATTTGGTTTCTCAAACATTTATCTATGAAACTGGCTCATAGAAAGTATTGATTACAGTAGTAAATCAAAAGACTTATGAAGCAACAACTTTTTTATATTAATTTATTCATTGACACAACCAACACCCAAAGTATGAGGTGATATTTTGGTTGAAAACAGTTTAGTGTACACAAACTTAAATTATACAAAAAGTTAAATTTTAACATTAAAAACAGCTGCTGTACAAAAAAAATTAATATCCTGGATGCAACATTGAACTGTTCTCCAATAATAAGGTCCTATTTTTGAAATCAAACAGGAACAGCATAAAAACTAGTAACACTGACACAAGCCTAGAGTAATCTCCAGTTACACCATAATTTTATTAAAACTCATATTATGCAACTGAATTCTAATCAGTCTAATGGAATCAATTAGAACACTGTTTAAAAAGTAGTAATTTATAAAGAAATTTTACAATATTTCTTTTCATTAGTGAATGTCATTATGTGTCCTTTAGTCTGTGATCCTTACTTCAGTATAAACAGCAAGTTAATGTATAGTTTAATGTTAAACAAAATTCTGTAATTAGTACTATTAAAATGGGCCTACCATTGATGTGAAAGTACAAGTATTTATAAAATTTTATAAATCTAAATTTTGTGCATAAAAAGTATATTATATTCTTTTACATATATAAAAAAAAATATCCATTTGTAAATATAATTGCTTATTTTTTGTTTTGAAGTTTTGATAAATAAAAGTAAGAAATTATTTTTTTCCTGGAACCATAAACTCTCGCACTATTTTTGGCTCTGAGACATCAACAGTAAGATCAACTTTAAGCATGTTAGTTGGTAGACCAGTGCCACCACCTCTCAAACCATGCAGGAAGGTCTGGGGTTTGGAGACATTGCTATAGTTGTCTTGCTTAGTCTGTGTATCTTGTTCCCTTTGGTAAAATAAAATCAATGCATTTTTAATTCCATATCAATTTCATATACATAAACTTATTGATTAATTTCAAGACTAGTTTTAATCTGCTAAAGTTTGATCTAAGCAGTTTATAACAAAAGTTGAAGCTAGTAATTAGAGTGAGGAAACTTTAAGGAAATAATTAAAAACAAAAAAACAGCAACTCACTTGGGTAAATAGACTTGAGTTTCATTGTCTCTCCTCATGTTGCTTCCATTGGTCTGCATGGCATGTGTCACCTTAGTTCTTAAATTTGCCTAAATATTTCAATTAAAAATTGAGTTCTTATTTCCTATTGGTTTATAATATGTTAAAATAATAATATATTAAAAAAAAATAATATATTAAAATGTATGTAGGTGTTTTAAAATTTAAGCCATTCAAATCTGAGTATAGGGGATGGTAAAGTCAGAGCAAGTTTTAGAGAATTTGATAATATCCACACCAGACCAATATAATTTAAACATTGACACCAAAGAAACTTTGCAATATACTAAATATTGACAGTTTTATCTATACCAAAAAGTACCAGGTAATACCATCCCCAACAAGATTATCAGTTGGCAGGCTAAATAAGACCTTTATATTCTTTCTCACCATTATCAGAGTAATGGAGGCGAGCGAGTTGACGAGATTCCTTCTATAATGTTGTTGACATGGAGTAAAAACATGCTTTTTAGATTTAGACCGTAAAAAAAAATAAAAAATAAAAACTTAAGCCTAAAATTAATTTAGAAATTTTATATTTTTAGAATAAATGCTATAAAAGTTGCAAATCCAGAGAACTTGAAAATAATTTGTTGAGTTTAAGGCTACATCTCTATTTATTTTCATCAAGCCTAAGTTTAAACCGGATGTTTCACTTTCGTAAGACAAATATTGATTGGCTGTACAGTAACTTAGTGATCGATAACTATTTGTTTACAAAACTTTGCAGATCAAGTTTTTAAATAACAATGCAAATTTAAAACCCCATGACCGAGTTTTCTATTTTTAGCTTACAATGTGTACAATAAAATCTATGCCGGCCTATCCAATAGCAGGATGCCATTGTTTATGTCGCCATTACACGTGAAAACCAAATTGTTTTTGCTTTTTTTTTTAAATTTTATTTAGTTACCGAAAATATTAAAAACATCAAATACGTCCAATCTTTAGTAAAGTCCAAAAATAACCAGAAAGACAGGATTTTATAACCATATTAATTGTAACTACGCCGTGCAAGATTTTTAAATTAATTTATGCACCTCTCAAATACCTTTGAGACTTTTCTCGCTCGTGTCCATTAATAAAACTAAGATATTTGGCTGAAAACTAGACCATGAAACATATTTAGTGTTTAAAATTATAGTCAAAGGTATTTTTATTAAAAAACCATTACCAATTTGATTGCTTTCCTTCTCAATTCCCATTCATTCCATGCATATGTCTTGACAATGTTTGATTCTAAAATATGTGTGTCTGTTTGAGATCCACTGTCACATTTAGTAATAGGCTTTTCAATCATTTTACCTGCATCTCGACTCTAAAAGTATAAGAAATAGTTAAATTAATTGCTATTAATGAAAACAATCTAAATCAACCACATTTTAAATTGATTGTTAGGTTCTTCTATGATTATATAGTATAAAGTATCAGTCACTCATGAAATCTCTTTTACACATTTTAGCAACCAACCCTTTTACTAAATCAATAGAAAGAAAAATGTGCTTTATTTTCTTATTGATTAGTACATTAAAAAACCAGTAAATTTTAAAAGCTTTTTATTCTTACCTAACATTGAAATTATTGAAATAAAATTGGATGCCAACCTGTGAGTAGGGGGTTATTGTAGAAAACTGAGTATGAAGTTCAAGAAGCTGAATTAATTCAGGACTTTTTTTTGCAGCTTCTGCCACAAGAGCTATGTACCTAAGAGAAACAGGAACACTTTGATACCACTTTTAAATACAGTGAACAATTTATGGGTTTAAGTTTTTAAATAATTAGAGCAATAAAAGTTTGAAACATGCTTACTCTTGGGGGTTTTCAGCAAATTTATATGCTGCTTCTTTAGAAGAGAAAGCATAGTAATGTTCTCGGAATCGAAGAACTCCAATTTCAGGATTTCCGGGCACTAGAAGTCTGTCACATTTACCAAGAGTGTATGCACAGTAGCCCTGTGCAAATTGTATAACTTTTAACAACAAATTATTATTTAAAAATAAATGGAAAAAAAAATGTAATGGAATGGTTGAGTGTTCAACTTACCCTGTATTGAAGCAGCAGTCGAGAGAAATTTTTGGTGGTGTCAGAAAATAGCCAGTCTCTATTCTCAGCCCTGTAGTCTTTAGGATTTATCCTCTCACTGCTGGTCTGAAATATTGTATTGCTTAAGCTTGAAAATTAGGTATAAAGGCCTGCTCAATAAAAAAGGTTTTACCAGATAATGTACTTTGATAGAAATTTTTTTGACCTATTTCAACCTTATAAAAACCTAGCAAAATGTAAAAAACTACATGGTTCTTATTATTGCATCTGACAAGACAAATTTTTGCTGACATTTTTTGTGTGTATAGAGCTATTTAGGAAAAGGTTGGAGCCTTTGCCAGGGTAGTTATTTAGCAACAGCTCAGATTCAATATAATCAGCAAAGTATTTTTAAAAAAAGTTTCCCTTTCAAACCTAACGGTCTATGGGGCAAGTGAAGTAGAGTTCACTTGTTTCTGTGACCTCGGCATATGAAGAGATAGAGTGGTCAGCACTATGCCCAGCCACCTTTACTTTCCCTAATGTGAGTTAGGTATCCATCAGAGTTGGGTGGACTCAGGGACGACTTACTGACTTGAACCCGGATTCGAACTCGAGACTTACGGGTTAGTAGTCCAGCTCTCTACCGCTAGACCACTCCGTCCCATAAAGTATTTATACTAATGTTAAAATTTTCAAAGTGTATTTACCCTCTCAATCCGCTCTTCATCAGTTAAAACCTCTACACCTTCCAAGTATAAATTTATGATCTCATCACTGAGCTGCTCTTTGTGGTTCTGAATTTAATGAAAAATAGAAAATAAGTGTCAAAATTGTGTATAAAACTATAGTAGACTGATATAACTGACTTTTCTTCTGATAAACACTAAACACAATATTGATTAGAAGAAATAATTTGTGTTGATAAATTATCTCCCCTTTACAAAGTAAAAAAACATGACAACATTACTATTTCAAAAAGTATTGAAGTTGTATTGTATGTGGAAAGTTGTTTCTTACTCTTGTGAATGGCTCAAGACTTGCTAAAATGTTACTAAGCACACTCAGTAAAACCATTTCATCTTGAAAGCTGCTCCAGAGCTGAGCAAGGTGAATAAACTGAGGCTGTGAAAGATTCAAAACAGGTTAGACTAGGCAAACATTTCAAAATAAAACAGAATCTAAATAAATGAAAAGCATATTATAGAGTTGGCTGTTAGCTTTAAAATACACTGTTTACTGCTTTTGAAAGACCAACAAATTCAGTGATTTATTAGGTTTTTTTTTTGCTATATAATTACCCCACATTAAAACTTAATGATAATATTTTTATTTTTATGTTAAAAAACACCAATATGAATCAGTAGTTATAAAAACTTTAAGTTACAAAAAATGAAAAAATCAAATGGTTCAGAAGAATTGAACTTACATAGACTTGTGCAGTAGGCACAGCTGTTTTAGATTGAACTGTAGCTTGCAATTGCTCCATTCTTGTACCCAGCTGATTTTCCAACTGTTCAACTTGATGAGCACAACTGATAACATCACTCTGTAGGAAATGTTTTAAAAGTATTACTTGGCAACAATGTTCTCTCTGATCTGCATGATCGCATTGTAGTTGTTAACCTGTCTTATTTAATATAATAGGTAGTTCTGTACTAGATTTATAACCTTTAGATGCATTGCTACAATTGTTAATCATGATTATGCTAATTACTTTATGTGTACTTATCAAATAATCCTTAGAAATACTTATCTTATAAGTATCAAAAGTGTTTATAAAGTGGACAGAAAAAGGTGATGATCTAGATCAGTAGTTTTTAAATACATGTATAATTATACCTCTATATTATGCTAAATGCTCTAATTAATTACCAGTATTATCCGTAAAAATGTTTCATGTTGACGAGTGTTTATTAAGGCTTCTTTCAGCAACTGGATGGACAGGCCCTCTTTTGAGGGTTTTTTCAACATATCCTCTATAAGAGCTGTGTACTTGTAAGTACTTTGCAACGTGCTTTGAATCTCTTCATCAACACTTTGGGTTGTAGCTGGAACAGCTTCATTTAGAATAGCTGGCACTAAAATATATAAATAAATTTCAAATTAAATGTGCAAGCTATGAAAGTTGTATAGATCATTAAATTGATTACAAAATTTGCTTTAAATATCCGTATCATATAAATGTAAAATATTGAAAAATTGTACACTTTTAAAATAAAATAAGACAACTGAGTATTTGTCTGAAAGCTCTTGTTCATGAAACATGTGGTTACCTGCAAGATTATAAATAAATGATATAGATGCTGGGGCATCTATTACTTTTTTAAAAAGCATACAAATGGTAAGAGTCATACATGATTTACTATTATTCATTAGAAAAAAAGATTTAACTACTGCTTCTTAAAAAGCTTATTCAGCTGGTGTTCATTTTAATTTATAAAAATGTTGGATTAAGAAAATATTAAACTGGCATTGTGAATATTACCTTAAGAACAATGTATAAACATTTTTCTTTTTTCCTCTATTGTAAATATGCATTTAAATTTGTGACAGCAGATGTTATAGACATGTATTAAATGTCCTACAGAATTTGTAAAAATAATCTCACTCACAGTCATCAATGCCTTCTCCCCCTTTTCCACATTCTTTATTAAAAAGTCTGATGCCTGTTACTATCATAGTGAGCTCAGTCAGTTGTCTTTCTTTTTCCCTTTTGGTTAGAGTCATAAATGTGCCAAGTTCAGTTTGTGGAAAAACTGACTGAAGAGCAGCTGAAATAGTTTTATGTGGAGTTGATGAGAATAAATTACATACAATGATATTTAATATGGAACACTAATATTGAATATTGAGGTTTGTTTTTTACATTATATTTCTTTTTACAATCAGCTTTGCAACAACAGCTTACCAGTAGCTTCTCTAACAACTGCAATGTCTGTTGGACTTCCTAATCCTGATCTCAGAAGAACTGCAGACACTATTTTTCTATACAGACTTTCTAGTTCTTCACGTGTTCTTGCTCTACTGTCAGTAATCTCCCTTATTACAGGCAGCAACCGAGACTCAAGAACTCTTCTATGTTCATCCAAGAAATCAGCTAAATGATAAAATAAATGCTCTGTATTAATTAAACAAAGCTGTGCAGTTTGTTTTGCAAAGAAATTTGAAATTATTAGACTGGGATAAAAGTTTTTTTTTTGTTGATCTTAAAAAATTTAAGTGCAGAAAACAAAAACTGTAGGCTTTACCTCTTGTGGTGTAGTTCATGTCAAAATAAACTTGCATTTTGACTGTATCCAAGGCAGGTGACCGAGCATCCATGAGACGATCAACACATAACTGTGTTTATAATTTTCAGTAACAAAATAATATACAAAGAAAACTTAAGCAAAATTAGTTATAATAAAATAAACTACAACACAATAATAGATATTTAAATAACAAGAAAAAAAAACAATCATAAAACTGATAAGCAGGTAAGTAGATGATTAGAAATAATTTTAAAAGTACTAAAATACAGACTACATACTTAGTACACGACAAAACTATTACAGTAAGTATTTCTGATAGAAAAAATATTTCTCAAAAACTTACACGTATGAGTTTCTGAACATCATCTTTAGTTAGTGTGCGGTCAACATTAAATTCATTAGCTGGATCTAAAACAACAGCTTTCACCTAAAGTTTAAGTAAAAGGATAATTGAAATTTATTTAGAGTGTCAGGACTTCACTCTGTAATTTATCTTAAGTCTTAGGTCCATAAACATCACACTTTTAAAAAGATTTTGTCCTTTAACATCATCATAAAAAGTCAACCCTCACCCCAAAAATGACAAATCTTAACCTTCCCTCCCCCTCGCCCTAGGAGGTTGATGTTATTTAAGAATGGATGACCCCTCAGAAACACAGCAAACCATCTTTAGTCTACCACTAAAAGATTAAAACCTACCATAAATGCAACTAATGTTTCAGACACAGCTTGACCTTTACAAGCACATTCTTGCGCGATTTCTCGTATAATATTTTTAATTACACTTTCTGCTTGAGCTCGTGACATTTTTATTTGTTTATGAAATTACAGAAAACTCTCGAACCTAAAATCAAGAACACAAGTTAGTACAATTTAGAATATGCAAATTTTTATATACAAATATTTTTCTTTATGTTCACGACCAAGTACTGTTTGTTTACATGAAATTTAAAAACAGAATAGAGAGTAGACTCTAGTAGTCTATTGTAATTGCTGCATTGCAGTCTGAAACTAAGATCTACTTTTACTAGATCGTAGAGATGTTAATATTCAATTTTTTTAATTTATATAGACTCTAAGCCTAGTTGAAAGTCAAGTGCAATGCATCATGAGTAGTAAATAGGCCTAATAGTAATATATTAAATTATAGACATTTGTCTCTCAAATACTATAAAAGTAGTCAAATATTGGCCCTAAATAGTAAACTAAATACTAAATTAAAAAATAGGCCTACAGTAAATACTAAATAGATGTCTATATTTATAGGCCTATTACTAAGCTGTTATAATTATTATTTTTTAAACATTTGATTAGTTTACTCTGATTGATTGTGAAGAACATCTTTTACTACTAAACATAATTAATAATACTACCCTATTACTTATAAGTTATAAGCCATGATAGACATTGTTATAAAAGAGTTATAAAAGAGTAACTCTGGACTGGACTTTTACTTTAGCTAGATACAGATAGTAGATACTGGTTAGAGTAGGCCTACAGAACTGGACTGGATAGAGATAAAGTTGACATAAACTTAAATAAATATATTTAATTAATTTTAATTTAATAGGCCTAGGGCCTATAAAATTCATAATTTAATAGGCCTAATCAATAATTTAATAAGTTAGTAAGTTGAACAAGAAGGCCTAAGTATAAATATAACGTAGTAGGCCTACTGTTAACTGTACAAAAGTACAATCCTTTTTGTTTTTTTTAGTCTCTGCTCTTTTTGCGGCACTAGCTGTGACTAGCTAAACTACGCTCATGTCATAATTCATAATTTCATAGCCCCTGACCTAGCTAGATAAAAGATGTTATATTTAAATTAGGTCCGCCTTTAAAAGACAGACATGTACGATTTCTAAATAATCATTTTCATAAGTATGATAAGTACCTGTAAAACTTTATCCGAGATACACTTATTGCTTGCAGCTTAGCCACATTAGTTAGTAGTAGACAATTTGTATACATGGATCGCCATATTTATTATCCTTAACAACGACATGCGCACTCATTCGAATCATTTAAAATACAAAAATAAAAACGGTCACGTGACAATAATGGCACCTTGCATTATTATTTCCAAAACATCGATGTTATAAAAATGGTTAAATGACTGTTTGTGTATTGAATAAGTCTTTGCAGAAAGGATAATTTTAAAAAATGAAAATTTGGAAGCAAACAGATAGTCGTAGAAAACTTGGTGTGGGTAAGTTATTTGTAATAATTTGTTTTTATTTTAAAAATGACACGAAAACAAGGAAGTGCTAAACGAAAAAAACACTTCTGTACTGACTGTCACTGCTGCCGCAGTTAAAATTAAATCAGCCGTAGTTGATATGTATTCGGTCGATTAATCTAATAATAGTACGTTGTAGATCTAGATTAGATCTGCTTTATTTCTATTAAGCGTTTGCCTTTAGACTTAAGACCTCTGATGTAACATTGAAATATCTAGCCCAACAATACTTCAATTACTTCAAATCAAATAGAATAGATCAACAGTAACACTCAATTGACTCAACAACAGGGGGGGGGGGGGGGGGGAGGGCTAGCTAAGCTAACTGCATAGTAGGCCTACATACATTACATATACTATAGGCCCTACTACATAAATTAAAATCTGCATAAAATTAATATATTAGGCTGTTAAATAAAATTTTTAAATTAGGCCTGGGGGTAACTTAAATTTATTTGACTATTTGGCTAATTAGTAATTACTAGGCCTACTAATTAATCTTAACATATTAAATATTAAATAAGCAGTGTTTCTTCCAGACTTTTTTCTCGGGGGGGGGGGCACTTGATATTTTTTTTGGGGGGGGGGGGGGTCAACATTTTTCGGGGGCGCGGACACTAGTAAAAGTGTATGTTTACTATGTTTACTATATTAAATCCATCTCGTTGGGGGGAGGGGAGTGGTAGACTTTCTTCGGGGGGGGGGGACGGGGGGGGGACAGAGCCCCCCCCCGAAGAGATGCCTGGAAGAAGCTCTGTAAATAAGGTATAGGCAGCAGGCAGGCCTACTTAACTAATAAGTTATTAAACTATGTAGGCCTATATAAGTATATTGTATAGGCCTAGATCGTAGGTGATTTCTTATGCTAACCCAAACTCAAGTCTTATCATATATGCCTAAAAATTAGCCTAATGGTTACTATCCCACTTACCATAAAACTAGACAAAATTACAATACTACTCAAATATGCTATATAGTAATAACGAATACAGCCTCAACACACCTATTATCAATAGAGTCCATTAATGGACATTGACACCCTCTATCACCCTTTGGTCAATTTTTCTAATGGACCCTTTGAGTCCCTAGCAGAACAAGACTCTATTACATATTTAATTCCGACCCCCCCCCCCCCCCCCCCCCCCTCCCCGTCCTCCATCACTGCACATCACAAAAAAACGAGCCCCCTCCCTAACATGATGTTACACCTCAGCCTACCACTCCCCTCAAAATGGCAGAAACTTCGGTTTCTACCTTAAATATTTACTATGCTCATTGCTCTGTCAATATTGAGTAGATGATCTTTATTAATTATTGACATTGTTTATTGAAGACTGATGACTTACAATGACTAAGACTTTGTGACTTCTGGGCCTACAGACAAGCTAGTTAATAATTTAATAATCACTAATAGTAACATCAAGGGTGTGACAATGTTGGGCTTATAAACTTATAAAAAGTATAATATAGGAGGCATTAAATGTGATTTGACATTTTAAAACATCATTTATAAACCACCCTTAAATTAGTATGAATTAATAAGTAGATTTAAAAAGTAGGTAATTTTTTTTTAAAAATTATCTTTACCATTAATTAAACTTTGTAACTTTAACATGCTGGCTTTTCATTCAATGATTCAGTAAGATTTATGACCAAGAAAATGACTTTTGAAAAAAAAAAGTTTGTAAACAATTGCCCTCATCCCATACCAAACATCAAGTGGCCTCAAGTTTGTGGTTAATAGTTTGTGTTACTCTCCATGTCTCAGAATCTTAGAGGAGAACAGATTTCACATCGTATCATGGAAAGCATGTTTCAACATCTTCTGCAGGAGTGCTTGCACCATTTCTGCTGTTGCAGATGGCTCTATCTTAAGTCTCTCTGTTGGAATTCCATATCATCTATCTGAATTAACACTCTTAATTTTCTTGATAGCTTTAACGACTTCAGCCTTGATGTATTTATTATTTTAGCCCTATAAGTGACCATATCCAAGTGTCCAACAATAACTATTGTTGCAAAGTGAGTTTAAGGACAGGGTCGACACTTGAATGATAACATGACTTTGTAAACAATGATTGACGATACTAAAGGAATCACTTAACAGGACCACAATGAATTCCTTCCATAGTTTATTGCACTGTTACACAAAATGACTATATCTACGATGACAAACAAATACATCTGCCCATTAACACAACAGGACAAAGACAGTTCTAAACTATTTTCCCTTAACAACAATATCCTACTCCCACATGTCACATCCTTGTGTGCTTTGTCACATTCAGAATCTTTTATTCATACAAAACATTCCACTACACACATACTCTCATACCCCTGCAGTACACTGAAATACCAATTATAACAACAAGTAAGTAATAAGTAGTAAAGTTCCCTTTCAAACCTGACTGTCTATGGGGCAAGTGAAGTAGAGTTCACTTGTCTCTGTGACCTTGGCATATGAGGAGATAGTGTGGGCAGCACTATGCCCAGCCGCCTTTACTTTCCCTAACGTGAGTTAGGTACCCATCAGAGATAACAACAAAGTCTCTGACCATAACTCCTTCAGTATCCTAACCTTTACCTAACTATCCTTTACCTATCCCAATCTGTATCTATATCTCTTAACTTAATGTCCAGGGGTATTTGAAAAGGATTTAATGCCTGGCTGCATTTTTGTTGGGTGGAAGCTATTGTTTATGGGGGGAATGATTGGGGTGTGGGAATGACCAAAGGGGGGGGGGGGGGGTAATTGACAGATAATGTATTGCTCCTTTAATACATTAAAAAACAGTTTTTTGGTAAAATATTCTTTGAAGTGAGTAAAAATGAAAAAAAAAATTGTTAAAGATTCTTAAAGTTAAAGAATCAATTATTTATAGTAATTTTATTGTTGTGTACAACATTTTTCAATATAAATATGTTGTATTGAATTTTTGCGCTGAAGTTCACTATACTTTTAACACTTTTGTGTTAGTCTGTCAGGTCAAATATTAATTGATTTTCATTTTACTTCCTAACAACTCAGGAGTTTAAAAACAGAAATTCTTAATTTGAGACCTTAATTAATGAAGTATTTGCAGTGAAAAATTAAACATTAACACACAACTGTTCCGTTTTGTTTGATGTATTAATAAACACCAGCCCTTTTATGGTTTTTTTTTAAAGGGCATACAAAGTTGAACTATTGAAAAATTTTATTTATAAATGTTGAACAATTAAAATGCAAAATATTTAATCATCAATAATAAAATTTTCACTTTCTAAATGAAATTGAATTAGTAAAATTTTCACCTGATTTGACAGATCATATTGTGAAATAGGGGATTAACCACAGACATTGAGAACTAAATTGAGGGGTGATGTTCTATGAAAATGTTCAGTGTACAAGTAGATACAAAATACCACATTCATGGGTTAAAAAATGTAAATATGCACTTAGTAGGTTGTTATGCAATCATTGTCTCAACAGTATCAGCATGCATTCAATATTTTCCTGTTTCTGGCCCAGCAAAAATATAAATTAAAATATTTTGTATAGGCTACTAATGTTTTATTTTTTCTTCTAATAAACTGCTAATTGATTTGCTTTGCCTATACAAATGTAGTTTATGAAACCTGTAATTTACTTGCTATTTTAGATATTTTTTTCTGAGTGAGGCTAAGTACACAGCTAATTGTCCTTCTCACTTAAGTGTTGAGTTCAAATAGCTTTAATTATCTTTCAAAATCCTGGTCGAAATTTAATTCTTATGGTGAGACAAAGCCACTTAATGTTTCTATTGGATACAGCAAACGCTAAGTAGAGGAACACATATACTGTTACAAGCTCAAATCTAGTTCAGTTGGGCGCAAGACAAATCTAGTTCAGTTGGGCACAAGACTGAGAGGCAAAGATAAGTTGCCAACCAATTGTGATAGATAGGCACTTGATGTTTTTTGCTATTTTTAGACACATTTAACCATGATGTCTATTTTAGCCCCACTGCATGTAAGTGGATTAATACTGTAAAATTATAAAAAGCCAAGCCGCTCACAAAAGTAGCAGCTTTTTTTCCCTTCAGGTTTTTTTTAGTTAATACTACATATTTTCATTTATGAATGTGGTATATCAATAGTTTTCAATGTATAGAATGATTCATTCACTTTTGGTTAATCTTTCAAGCAATTTATTACTTTTAAGATGACTAAAGACATCCATTTATACCTTAGCTACAGCAAGTGCTTTTACTTTGGGTATTAATAGTTTTAAATTTCAACATATGCTTTTTGAAGGAAATTTTATAAACACATGAATGTAATCAAATCCAAGTAGAAGAACACATGCTAATTATATAATTCTAAATCTCATTCCATTGGTTGGAAAAAGTGCCACACTTCATTTTATAAATTTGAGAACTTAAACAAACATTAAGTAATGAGGAAGTTTTAGTAGTTTGATGCCAGGGTAATCTTGAAATGTCAATGGACTTGTGGCTGCGTGTCTGTTCATAGCTTGACTATTTTAATAGCTGTTAGGTCAGGCTCTAGTAAGTTAAAGTAACACGATCACACTAAGCCACACCCAGTCATTTATTATTTGTTGATATAGGTGTCCACTTTGTTTTACATCCTGAATAAAGTTCTCATTAATTTTTTTATTGGTAACACAAAAATTGTTGACTTTTCACATGTAAACAGAAAGGGGTTTACTTAGCTACCTACTAAGACCATTTCAGTTGTAGAGTTTATTTTCATGAAACAACTTTACAGCCATTTAAATTAAAATCAAATGTGCTTCAAAATATTCCAATGTCATACTTTTCTAGTACATTGTATTGTCTATTTTGTTGTTGCAAATTGTGTTGGAGATTGACAATAAAGAATAAGAATTTTGACTATAACTTGTGACTTCTAATTGACACTGGATTTTGAAATAACAATGTAAACAGACAGTAATTTCAAAACCAAAGGTATACATAGGTACATAATCTAGTTCGAGTAAAGACATACCCCTTTGTGTTGTAATATCCCTCTGCTATTTCATTAACAATGCCTTCTTCCAATGGAGTTTAGAATGTCATTCTAAATTTTAAATTCTTTTGATGAACACATTTTAAGAAAAGTAGTAGGCCTACTTGTAATGTTTTTAATTTAATATCCTAATTAATAACCTGTGATTGACTATAGGAAGGCAGGAGATGTCATAGACACATAGTTTTGATTCATTTTCTACTGTTTAACAATTCATTTTCCTTTAATAACTTTTTTGATATATAGATCTATACTAAAATAGTCTGAACTTTTTATAGTAAAATTTTCCACACAATCAGAAAGTTGGCATTTGATTTATTTTCTTTAGAGTTATTATTGTAAGTGATAAAAGGATGATTCTATTTCCTTTACTTTTGATCTTTCAGCCATTTACAACTACAAGGAAGATGGTGAACACAGACTTGCCCTTGACATTGGTGACACTGTCCACATTCTGGAAGAAACAGATGGTACGAGGATTCCTTATCTTCTTTAATTTAACAGCAAAAGTTCAATTTAAAAAGGCTGGATACATCTAATTTCTTCCTGTCTCCATTTACATAAGTTTAAATTATAATGTTAAAAATAGCTTGTCATTGTAAACATTAATTATTCATTTCATCATGTCATTATCTACATTTATCATTGCCACCTATCTGTGTCTTCATCACTCATATGTTAAAACAAAATTCAAATCTATTTCCAGATTGGTATAGAGGTTTTGTGGTTAAAAATAAATCCAAGAAAGGAATTTTTCCAAAAAATTACATATTTTTAAAAGAGGCATCAGTGCATGTCAGTGGGTAAGTTAACTCCTGCATTACACCATGGGGATGTTTATGTTGTGAGGCATCAATCTTTAAACTCTTCAGATTCTAATTTATTAAAGCCTTTTTTTTTTGTAACCCAGGCCCAATGAAACTATAACTAGCAAAGAGCCCCCTCTGGTGATTGAGTTGACAAATGTCCTTAGGGAATGGCATGCAATCTGGAAACAAATGTTTGTGGTGAGAATTTATTTTAAAAAAAAGGTTATGTGTTTGATTTTTAGAGAACAGTTGTATGCTTGATTATGTTTTTGACCTTTATTTATTTTTGTTCAATGTTTTTTAATAATATAGATTTACCTAGCTTTTCATAACTTTTAAAATTAATGTTCGCTTTAAAAACAAACTATATCTTCAGGAACGCAGTGAACAGCTAGATGAGGTTCAAGAAATGATAGGTGACTTAATAGACTGGAGAAATAAGATCCTGGCAAGAATTTTCACAGTGGTCAGTAGTTTTATTAGTTTATGTCATAGATTAACTGTTGTGATTTTTTCACTAGTTCAATCCATAAAATTGTTGGTATGTATTGTTAATACTTTTTTCAGTAATTTATGCTATATGTTAATTAAAGTTGGAATTAACTGTGGAGTAGAGAGTGGATTAATACTATTAAATAAATGTGATGATACTGGAATAATGTTCAACAAACACAATTTAAAATAATAAAATTGCTTTAAACGTTTAATCCCTTTATTGTCTGACCAACTGGTTTCAGGATGAGTTAAAAGAAGTCCAGCAAAAAGTGACTTCTCGTATTGACCAGGGCAATGCTTTACTCAAACTGGACCTTGTAGTTAGAGATGACCAAGGCAACATACTCAACCCAGATCAAAGTAGCATTATAGAGTTGTATAAAAGAGTACGGAACAAATTTTTACTTACTTTGTATTACTAATGAGTCTTCTGTTGAATTTTATAAAACAAAAGATTATTCAGTATGTTGAAATAATTGATTACATCTAGTTAATGATGATTAAACTTTTTTTCCCTTTCATCTGCACAGCATGTAGAGGCAGCAGATAGAATACAGAAAGAAACAGTAAGTTATTGTTGATAATTTCATTTTTTACCTGATAATTAGTATTATGTTGTTACCAGGAATTAGCAGCTATTTGTTTTATAGTGTTTAAAGTTAAAAGCAACTGTTTTCAAATATGGCTGATTTTTTTCCCAGTGTAATAAAAGATACAGTGATTTAGAAACTCGTCCAAACTGGCCATCATCGTTCAATGTTTATGTTATGTTAAGAAATTTTGTGTGTAAGATAGGAGAGGATTCCGACATTATGATAAATCTGTTTGATGCTAAAGAAGAAAAGTTTATAAGGTATGTCTCCTTTATTTAAGAAAAGCTTGTGGCATAATTTACTAAGCTGTTTGATATTTTATTATGATTTTTATATCTACCTTTATTGCTATAATACATCTTTTTAGAAATAATATTATTATTTGAGTATTTATTCTGAAGCTTTTTTTTTATTATGAATTTCTATTGTCTTGAATTTTGTTCACAACCTATTGTTGGTATTAGATCTAGATATGCATGAAGATAGTCCCGCTACTAAAATTCACAGGGTTCTGATCCCTATTCAGGCAAAACCAATATACATATGTAAAGATAAAAATGCATCTCAATGTTGAGACACAATAATCCTATCTTTTTATAAATATAGCTCTTATAAAAAAAGAAAATACTTTCATTGGATCTAAATTCAAGGATTTTCTTCACAGTGAGAATTATTTGGTTAAGTGGAGTAAGCAAGGTGTACCCAAAGATATTGATATGATAAATAATTTCAGAGTTGTTTTTACTGTAAGTACCCTAAAATTAGATTGTAATAGTTTTAGTTATTTTTTTTTTACTCATGCATGAAAGAGTTTTTTTCCATTTATCCTATTTTTAAAAAAATAAAGAAATGTGTTCAAGAAATAAATTTACTTAATCTGAGATTTATTTTCTTGTAAAATATGATGGAATAAATTAATATTTACATTAGGATCTTGGAAACAAAGACAAAGTAAGAGACAAGGTGTACTTAGTCTTCCAAATCGTTAGAATAGGTAAACATTTTTCTGTTATTTTTTTTTTAAGAAACTCAGTATCAGTTCTTTTTAATCTAAACCCTCTATTTTACTGGGTGTTTTTAATAATGGCCCTGGGTTATATTATTGAACAGAAATTTTTATGTATTTTTTATCTGCAGGTGTTATGGACCCTAAATATGTGGACAACAAGAAACAAACACAGGGAATCAGAAGACCATTTGGTGCTGGAGGTTAGTTTAGTTCTATTAATTATTTACTGTATGTTAAAGTAACTCATTGCAGCCAAATCAATTATATAAAAATAAACTGTTACCCTTATTTTTTAATTTTAACTAGTGATGGACATAACAGATTTTATGCAAGGAACTAAAACAAGCGTAGAGGATAATCAGTATTTTATACCCTTTCAGCAGTAAGTTTCATGCTTGTTCAATTTCTACACAGTATAACATTCGTGATTATAAATTTACAATCTGATAAATTCTTTCACTTCCTTTATATTACCATTCAAAATTGTATGCAGTCCATTTTAATAAATATACAACACTAAAAATGTATTTCAGTTGTAATGAGGATTTCATGTACAATGTAATTAAAAAAGTAATATCAGCAAAAGACATAAACCATAGAGGTCAAGGTCTCTGGGTATCTTTAAAAGTATTACCAGGAGATATAAAGCAAGTAAGTCACTTTGTACTTCTCATGTCTAACTCAGTTTTTTTTCTATGTTAATTGTTCATGCTTTTAGTATTATTGCACTGTGCATTAGCTTAAAAAATTAATTTTGGTTGATATTTTGTTAAAACAATTCCCTGGCAGTCCATGAATGATGAATTAGAGTTTACTAGTTTGTGAGACCTTAGCATAAGTCAGGTACTTACTAGAGCAGGATGGACTCAGGGATGTCCTGCGGACTCAAGCCCAGGATTCAAACTCAAGACTTTGGAATTAAGAGTCGATCCGCTCTACCGTCTGACCACGCTGCCCCATCTGATATTTTGTTAATTGAGGTATATATTTTTAAACATGTTAAACTTTTTTTTTTATAGGTGAGAGAATCTTATCCTCACCTTGTACTTCCTGGAACAGCAATTGCTAGAAAAATGGGATTCCCCGATGTCATTATGCCAGGTCTGTAGGCTTATTTATAGGTTTAACCAAATATAATATTTAAAAAAATCATCTTTTGATTATTTTTATTCAAATAGAGTAATGTAGTAAAAACTTTACTACTCTTGCATGAAATAACAGTTAAGAACCTATGTACCAGTTAGTATTCTACATAACAATGTATTGAGTTTAGAAATACTAAAAAAAAATGGGAAAAAATCAAGCTTTATGCAATAGTTAGTTTTGGTTTATTATATATAAAAGTTTGATAGCCTCAGTTTATTTTTGTATTAACCATAATTGGTCTAAAAATGGAGGAACTTTGATTTTTTAAATTAAACTTCAATTTATAATTAATATAGATTTTGTTTCTTCCTAATTAATATCATAGGCATAGAAGAGGGTAAGGTTAAAAAAAAAGAAAATTTGGGCAGTTAACATTTGTTTTACATTGCTTTAAATATTGCTTTTCATGTTGAATTTTTTTACAACCAAATTTGTTCTGGTTTCAAACTTAGGAAATTGATTTTTAAAAATATTGTTTTTAGAACAAAAGATCATCACATAGAGTTTTGGTTTTACTGCACATCATGAGATTGTTTGATGTTTAATATTTTTAAAATATAGAATTTATGCTTGGATGTTGCATTTAATCATTCTACACATTTATTTTATGCATATTTTTTTTTTCTTTTTTAAATGTCTATGTTCTGCAGATTTATCTTTTTCCAAGATTGATGACTTACATCACTGTACTCACACTGAAAATATAACTGTTTTATTAAGCTTTACATGTGATTTCTTTATGTTAATGTAGAGAAAAAACCAACATGTATGCCATAAACTTGTTTTACCAGCTTTAAAAAAAACAACAGTTTTTTGTGTGTGCCTGATTGCTTTATCAAAAATTGATTTGCAATCTTTATGAATTGCTTTTTTAAAAAAAGTATTTTTTGTCGCTATTTAAAATAAAACAGGTTTTATACATTGCATCATGTTTAACTTTTGAGAACACAAGTGAACTATACAAACACCCTCAAATGTTATATTGATTGCTAGTATGACTGTAAGCTTTTCCATTTCACATCTTATTACTGAACTCATACAAACATACTGAATTTTGAATAAGGGGTGTTTTAGTTATGTTTTTATTTCTTGAAAACTATGTCTAAAGCAGGATTAAATGTAAGAAAAATATGCTCAATTATTATGCAACTTTCAATATGTACAGAAAGTATTAGGCCCTTAAAATTTTAGCTCATTAGACAAATTGCTATGCTCTGTGAACAAAGAAATCAAAGCTAGATTTAGTACAGTTCCGATTTCCAGCTTTATATGGCAATATTAAAAATATTTAATAGGATATTAACTGTACCCTACATTGTTAATTAAATAATACTTAGTACCAATTTGAAATCAGATAGTGGAAAGGTTTATTACCTTTATTTATTGTATCATGCTTTATTCCTCACTTTGTTTCTCATAATTAGATTAAATGATAAAAACATCATATTCAAACCAAGAATGTTAAGAGCTTGCAGTGTGAATACTAAATGAGATTTTAACTTGAATGAATGTGGAAGATTAATTTCTATTGATTGACTAAATATTTAGTTTTGACATTTATTGCACTTGTGATTTTAATGCCTATTTTCTCAGTGTTGTTTTCTATTTTAAAGGTGATGTTCGCAATGATATATACTTAACTGTGCAGCAGGGAGAGTTTACAAAGGGACCCACCAAGTCAACAGACAAAAATGTTGAGGTTTCAATGGTTGTATGTGATGGCAAAGGAGAAGTCATGCAGGTGAGAGATCTATGTGTAGCCATTTTTTTTTTACTTAGTCTGGTATGATGTAATCTTGCTTAGAAAATTGGTGTTTAATCTTTCTTAAAATGTTGATAAAGATAGGTTTATAGATTCATTAGTGTAACTGTTATTAGGATTTTAATGTTGTAATTTTATCTTTCTTAGAATGTGATTAGCTATGGATGTATAGATTCCTCAATGTCAGAATTCAAATCTATGGTTTATTATCATCAAGATAAGCCCAAATGGTTTGAAACTGTTAAGGTAAGGTAGACATTTTATATGCTGCAAAATTAATTATAATAGAAATGAATTATTAATTTTTTTCACATTGCAGAAGTAAAGTATATATTTTGTATTTTGCAGTCTTACATTCAATAAGTTAATTTTTTTTAAAAATAGGTGGCCATTTCAACAGAGGTTGAGTTCAAAGGACTACATTTAAAATTTCTGTTTCGGCATAAATCTTCAACTGAAGGTATTATGTAAAATACACTGAAAAATTATGTTAGGATTAATAAAATTCATCACAATATAGTGGAATAATTTTTAAAGCACAACTGCAGGATGTAACATTTTTAGTAGAGTTTTAGGCTGAGCTGAAAGTTAAAAGGTGCATGTGTCTAAATGTTATTAATGGGAAAAAGTGGGGTTAGGATAATCTTTTAAGAGACACAGTAAGGTTAGCTTAAGTACAACTGTAATGCTTCTGTCGGATGGTGATAAACTATACTTATTATCTCTTATAATAGCCAAAGATCGATCAGAGAGACCCTTTGCAATGTCTTTTGTGCGCCTCCTAAATGATAATGGAACAACCATAGAAGATCAAATACATGAACTTCTAGTTTACAAGGTTTGTTACATTTATATTACTTATTTTACAACTCATTTTATTATATTTCACATCAAGTTATTTACTTATTGTATGAAATTTCAAGTTTTGTTCAATATTTAAAAAGAAAAGAATGACTCACCAAAACATTAAAGATCTAGTATTGGAACTAACAATTACATTCATACCAATCACATAATATATATTTAAAAAAAGATTCTCCTGTAAATGTGTTGACAGATTGAGAACAAAAAACATGAAGATGCAGCGATTTACTTGAAGTTACCATGTAGCAAGAGGGAACTTGAAGCCTCAAACTATGCTTCCAATCACAAGCAATCTGCAGGATTAGTTCTCAGTCACAGAGACTCCTTCTTTGTCTATTCTTATGTCTGCTCAACTAAACTCACACATAATGGTAAGGTTCATCATCATTTTTCTATGCCGATTCTGCATAGTTAAATTGTTTAAACAGTTAGTTTTAAAAATAAAATATAGCAATATACTTTAAAAAGTTAAATTAGTGTGTAGAAGGGTTGGAAGCAGGCTTTTTTACTGAAACAGCAATATTGACACAATGTGTTATTACAATGGCTAGAACAGTTCTGTCTTAACAAAAGGCTATATTGTGTACATGTGTCTATCTTTGGGGTTGGAATAACACCTTATGTCAGTGTTGCTATTTTAAATAAATGCAGACTGTAAGCACATTGGTAAATGTATGTTTTAGGGGTCTCCTTTAATGATTGTATTCACTATTTCACTAATGTTGCATTGTTGTGTTATAGCTGATATACTTATAATGATTGTATTTACTATTTCATTGATGTTGAGTTCATTGTATTACATATGATCTACATTTATAAATGTATTTCCCATTTCATTAATATAGAGTTCATTGTGTTACAGTTGATACACTTATAATGATTTTATTTACCATTTCACTAATATTGAGTACATTGTTTTACAGTTGATCTACTTTTATTGTATTTCCGATTTCACTAATATTGAGTTCATTGTGTTACAGTTGATCTTCTTGGTTTGTTGAAGTGGCATGAAGTACTCAGTGATACTAAAGCTTTGAAAACCTACCTGGAACATCTCATGAATGAAGAGGGAGAAGAAATTGTGAAAGTATGTACAATGTTTATCAATAAGAAATACTTGGTGCTGTGTTTAACTGCTTGTGTTGTGTTCTTTTTACTGCTTGCAGTTTAATTGTGAAATTAGCCATGCTATTCTAGAATACATGGCTGGCACCTCTTGTTGAGCATGACATTTTTTGCTTCTTGATAGTAAATTGAGCATTTACAGCTGTGTAATATACAACCATCCACCTGTTAGTGCAAACATTGGGAGTGATCTCCCCTATCCTTGAACTTTTATTTTTTTCATTTCTGTCTATCATGTTCAAACTGTTGAGAGAATTCTTTAAAAAATTTCAGTTTTTACAAGATTTGCTGGACTCACTTTTCAACATTTTGATGCAGCACACAAACAGTGAGTTGTGTGACAACCTGGTGTTTGATGCCCTGGTCAGTTCTGTTCTATTGAGTTTACTAAGTAATCTGTATTGATCAAATTATAATATGATTATAAAGAAAATATATGCACACAAATATGGCTTAAAATCTACCTGAAACTATCAAAGATAACTAAACATAAATTTAGGTCTAGTAATTGTTTGTATTTATTTTTTGTAAAACTATCTCCAGTTGTAAGTGAAAAAAATATTTACCAACTCAATTTTATTTAAATGTCTTTTACAAAAAATGTATATACAAAAAATGGGATGAGATTCAAAATTTATTCTTTGGAATTACATTTGTTTCATAGCAGGTGAAATATATTTTTAATACATTTGATATTAGTATCAGAAAATTAAACTCTTTAACATCTTTCAACTGCAGGTTTTATTTTCAGGAAAATTTTAAAATAAGTTAAAAAATGAACTATTTCCTCAATGAATGTATTTCAATTACTTAATAATATTTTAATAATACAATGAACATTTTTGCTTAAAATGAATATTTATTATCTCATTTTTTTCCAGGTGTACATCATTGTGTTAATATCAGACAGGAAATATCACCAGTTCCGCCCTGTACTGGATGCTTATATTGATTCAGCTTTCAGCTTTGCTATGGCATACAAGTATGTAATAAACAATGTTCTTGGGTAAGGGAGGGTTGCAGTCCTAACTGCATTTTTAATAATTTTTAAAAACTGTCGTCATTTATTCACTTTCTAGTAAACTGATGGTGATCTTAAAAGATTATGTGGACAAGGCCAATGAAAAAAGTTCTAGTGAAAACTCTTTGTTGCCTGCTATCAAATCTTTAGAATATATCTTCAAGTTTATAATCAAGTCCAGACATTTGTTTTCTATGTAAGTTATTTAATATATCTTTTTTAAATTCATAAATCTTCTGATAACTTTCCAAAAAAAGTTGTTAACACTTTAAAATAGATATTTTTAGATCTTCAGTCAAACAAAATGATTAATCTAACCTCTATGAATTACTTGTTTATAAACACAGGCTCAATGAAGGTCGAGGTAAGCAGCAGTTTGAAATCTCCTTGAAGCAGCTTATTACAGCAATCAACAATATGATGGTGTACAAGTCAGACAACACCCTCTTAGTTCAGGTATTGTTGAGTGATTTACTGGTCACTCTCTGTGAATCTTTTTTTAGGTAACTCTTTGTTTACAGGTTACTTTTTGGTCACTTAGAGGTAACTAGATTAATTTACATTGTTTTTTGTTACTTTCCATGAAATATTTTTTTGTTATAAAGAAATTGTAAAATAATTTTTGAGAAAATGTTTAAATTTGTTTTTATTCAATGTTATTTAGGGAGCAGCTTTAAAATACATCAGCTCTATTATTGGGGATGTCATGACCATCTTTGACCCAATTGAACTTAGGTATGTCAAGAAGTAGAACAACCTTGGTTATGGTACTCAAACATTGAAAACTTTGATTTTTAATATATTAACTATATTAATTATTATAATTTTAAATATTTGCAAGTACATTTCTAAATTTGTTTTATCATAACGAAAATACTTACTGGTCATAGAATAGCAACTAATGTTTATTTTTATAACTGTATTTAAACGATAGTACCAAATTTCTATGGATATTAAATTGTGGTTATATTTTGTTATAATGTAAACCTTCATTCTGTTTAGCCTTCTTCTAGTCCAGTTTATTGACAATGTACCCCCTGAAAGGCTGACAAAACAAAAGATGAAATGCATTGATCAGATCATACAAACAGATCTGTTCAACTTACCTGGTAGGTTCCTTAGCCCTAACTTCATAAACAATAAAACCTTTCATTAGCAATAAACTTATAGTTTGTAGGGCACATGAATAGAGTTAATCTGTTGAAGTGATCACAGTATAGATAAGAATCATGAGGCAAGATCAATGGCTGGCTGCCTACCTTGAGAACTGTTTGGATCTGAGGCTAATGATTAGTTTAGGACCAGGAGCTGGGACTAGTGAAATAGACTTGACCCCCTAGGTTAAAAGGTCAAGTGCTTGATTGCTGTCATGAGAATCACAGGTTTATTTCTGCATGTGTGTCATTGAGCTCACCCAGCTCCGTTTGGTACCTGACAAAAGTTGGAGAATTAAAAGTTAACAAAACTTAATTAATTTGCCTCTATAAATTACCTGGTTTGGAAAAAAAAAATTTATATTTAAAAAAACTTTGTAATTCACTCTACTGCAGCATTACTTTTATTATATAAAAACCTTATCAAATTGTTTAACTACCACAATTACTTGAAAACTTTATTCTTTTCAATTTTTAAAAAGTTTGTCTTCTATATTTATTGTTGTATCAATTATTTCCAAAAATCTGTTTATATGAACTGTTATAGTGCAATGTTTCTATCATCCTAGCCTGCAGACAGGTGCTGCTGCCCCCATTTTTGCAACACACCCATTTCCTGATGGAACACAATGAGGAGATGGAAGAATGCATATCTATACTCAGCCACATCATGGACAGACTTTGGACCTATGAGGTCAAAATTCATTACATAGTTGACTACTAGTTGTTTTGTGTAGTGTAAAGCATGAGTTTCTTACAATTTGTGTAAATTGTCTTTTGGGTGAAATTTTGTACAGGCTTCAAGAGATCAGGACACCACAATACTCATTGACAAGATTCTCCGCACTGTTATACAGTCTGTTATAGGAATGGATCAATCTTCCAAACAAACAGTGAGTGGATTGTTTTTTTTAATTTCTTGTTGCTAGAAAAAAACTTTTTAAATTATTATTTTTAACAGAGAAAATATTGCAGCCAATGACTGTATTATTTCCTTGCTTTTTTTTTAAATTTCATTTTTAATACTCCCACCTTTAAATAGTTTTTTTTTCTTGTGTAAGGTTATTCTCTTTGTAGTCAACTCTTATTGTAGACCTTAATAGTATTTTTAAAATTTTTACATCTATATTTTATGTGAAAAAAATGTTAAAACCATTTTGTCATATAATTTGTAAGCAGAGTTTGATGGTGATTTATGTGTGAAGAAATTATCAGATATGTTTGTAATATATCAGGTCTCAACTATGCTATTTTCTAGCCAAACAATTTTTAACGTTTTTTCAAAATTCGGTTTGAGGTATACCATTTTTTCTGACCAATGTCCTGATTTACCATTGACAGCAAACCATCAAAACCAAAAGCCGTAGATTGGAGGTAAAACAAAGGCCATGCAGCACTGGCATTATACATTTAAATTTACATGCATTATTTCAACTTTTGTTGCATTGTCAGAGTTGCTTTCTTAGGGGAAATAACTCTCAATATTCACTTTTTGTTTCATGGTAGTTATTGGTTTCACCCATGTATAATCTATCTAATAAACTGTAACAATATTTACTATTTATAATGCAAGCAGTTAGCTGTAAGATTAGGGACCTGATAATTTTCTTAGTCAAAATATTTTTATCTTGGCATAATTTATACCCAAAAGCTTTCAAAACTAAAAGTTTTGAGGACTTCAAACAGAAATAAAACTGAAATTTAAAAGTTGTAATAGTGTTTTAAAGAAACAATTCTTAATCTGTGAATTTATCAAAACTGAATGTCAAGTTGTGTTGTCAATGCTTCCAGCTGAACTTCTTGGCTTTCCACAGTTGACTTGTTTGTTGAATGTTTTACCTCATTTCATGGGTTCTTGTGTAACAATGAAGCATGTGTTTCCGAATGTTTTTTTTAACACCTATCTTCAAAAATCTAATGTTGACTTCAATTTCCGCAAAACAATTTGAAGACTGCATGCAAGAGTTCAAGGCATCTTGATATATTTTTTGTAATGTAATGCTGTTGAATTTTGAGCATGCAGGTGTTGCTGTAAGCTACATTTTATTTGGGTCATAGCTCTTAAAATAACTGTTTAAGGAAACATTTGTGGTCATTCTATGTGCGCATTACCCCTGTGCTGCTTATATAAATGGAGAAAGTCCACTCCCATTTAAAACTAATCAACAGGAGAAAGTCCACTCCCATGTAAAATTAATTGACAGGAGAAAGTCACTCACATGTAAATTTAACAGGAGAAAGTCACTCTCTTGTGAACATTAATTACAGAAAAATTCATTTTTAAGTAAAAGTTCCTTAATAGGATCAAGTCTTCTTTCTTCTTAATTGCTTTATAGTCCACCCACTAAAATAACTAAAAAATTAAAAACATGATATTTAAAAAATGTTTTTATATTTCTCAAGCTTGTGCAGTCTTTATTTTAAATGAATTTTTTTTTTTTTTTACAAGTTAGAAAACATAATTAAGTTCAAGTCAACAGCTTAGAAAAAAAATCTTTGATATTTTGTTCTCAGTTTTTACATTTGCTGCTTTAAATATAGCTTTCCACACTCGATTACAAGTTGTTCACAATACTTATAGATATTCACTGCAGAGCTTTAGAGCACATTGATAGATCAGATCATGATGTTAAATGGATGTTTTCTCTAATAGCTTTGATTTTGCATGATTTCTTGTTTAACTTTTAAATTAACCTCTTATTCATTTTTTTTTGTTGTAAATCATTTGTTGTCTCAAAATTTACATTTTAGAAGAATAGAGACTTGTTAATATATTTAACTGACTATTGAACTTTTAATTTTTTAAATTATTATTTTTAAATCTACTTCTTTTAAATACTACCATTCTTTTTAAAAAAATACCATTTAAAGGCAATTATTCTCCTTAAATTAAAGCCCATAAAATGCAATAAAACATGTCTTATACATTTTCAGTTACTTGATGATTCTAATTGTTAAGATTATTGCTTTAGATGTATTTTGCTTCTGCACACCCAGTAGTTTATTCGATTGTAAGGAGCAATTTACATAAACGGTTTCTGCTGATTACATAATGAATCCCCATAATAATGTTAGTTGTACCATAACTATTAGATTAGTTGCAATTTGAAAATGTAAATCAAATAGTACTAAATTTTGCTTTTGGAAATCCAAGCTTAATTTCTAAGTTCACCCATCCACAGAACTTAAGTTACATATACTAATGTCTAGACAATATCAATTAATAATTTAGAAACATTTCTAGAAAATAACCAATGTAATATTTTATCAACAAAATATTTTTTATTAGCAGGTTAAATTAGACATTTCTTTATTTCTTTTCATAACACTAAAAGCTAGTCATTTGAAAATCCATCACCATATTTAATACTACAAACACCCTTTGATGTGTTAAATATAATAATTTTTGTTAAAACAAAGTATCTTTAACTCTTTAAAAGTTAAAAAATATATTTCCTATGCCTTTACCGGTTATCTGTTTCTACACTTAAGGGGATATGCTATGTTTTTTTCTATTTTTTACAGTTTAAGATCTAAAGCCTTTTGAACACTTTTATCATATTTGGCATATAAAAGTAAGTATTACATAGCAAAAAATAGGGTCGAAAACAATTTTGGTTGTCATGGAAACCCAAAAAACCTCCGCCATTTTGAATTTTTTGGTACTTTTAAAAATACTAAGGCTTTTTTATTTATGCACCTATAGCAATCAAATTTAAACTGCTTATATTTCAGTATATATTAAAACTTTTGTCACGACAACTTTTTAAAATAATTACTAGTGAGAATTTTACAAGGTCTAAAAAATCGTACCCTTTTTAGTATTCAAAAGTTTCAAAATGTGCATATTAATTACCAAAATCTTTTTTTCTATGACAGCAATCACAATGCCCTCGTGACAAAAGTTGTATTTTTGCATCAAGAACATTTACTGAAAATATGGTGGCGATTGTTTGATAAATAAAAAAGTAGTAGGCTTTTTAGTGTTAAAAACCTGCGAACTGAGAAAAACAGCCAAAAGTAACGAAAACTAGGTCAGGAAAGTACCATATCTGTGTAAACTGCAAAGCCGATTGTAAGCTTTGTGTGTTTTCGAGATGTAGAAAATTAAGTTTATTAGATACATGAGAAATCCAGCTTTCCAATGATATCGAATACAATATAATGATGGATATAAAACTTTTCATAGAGAGCTTGTAAGATTGGGAAAAAATTATTATTTTTTAATTAATAGGGTCATAAAAATCGTAATTCAAACACTTAAAATATTTTTTTCTCTTTAAAGTTATTATTTTCTTTATACAAAAATGGACAAAGTATCCAAAAGCGCAAGAAACCCATCATGATGAAAAACAAGAAATTTTGTGATTTTTTTCCGCGCATATCCCCTTAATTAGACCCCTTTTTAATCACAATTTTTGTGTATGTAGATAATTCATATAAGATAATGAACCATACAATACAAGTACTATACCACAACTTAAAATAATATGTAGAAAGTCTTTGTTAAAAAAACAAGTATCTGATATTTAAGTTAGGATGGGTGAACATGAAACAAATAAGCCTAGTTCAAACCAAAAGTGATACATGTAAAAGCTGCATGCAACATTGTTTGTAACATATGTGGCATTGGTGCTATATTGTGCCTTGGTCTTGCAGCAATTCTTTGGCCATGAACCCCCACCAAGTGTTTCTGTTTCATTTGAAACATTAAATGTAAGTATGGATATTCAGACAATTTTCAACCCATAGTAAACACTTTAGGAATAAATTTAAAAAAAATAATTCTCACTATTACACTGACTACATGCTCCTACACTGTTAAAGATTTTAAGAAAAGCAAGTTAAAATTGTCATTTTTAATGGCAGACATAGTCATTATTTGCATGAGTTATCTTCTCCTTGCCCTGTTATTTTTGATGTGTGGAAATATTCTCCGTTTTAAAAAAATTAACGTGATTGAGATTTGCATGATTTACGTGTCTTAATTCCCCATGCCATTAGATGTTACATAGTTCTCCTGTAAATCTCAGTTCTGCATGCTTTTTGTTGGTGATGTGTGGGTCTTAGCTCAGTATTTTATCTTGGAGTTGTGTGCCTTTTTATTCTCATTGGGTGCAGGCATTTGTATGGTTTCATGCATCATTTTTTAAAACATCCTGCATAACACAAATGTATTTGGGGATTGTGTGCTTTGAAAAATGCCTTCAATAAACTGTAGAGTAACAAGTATTAGAACAATAACAAAGTGAATCTTGTATCGTGTGATTCTCAGACATAATGCTTGTGGTTTTTCTAACATCAGGATGAATTATATTTTTTATTGCTAGATGCAATGTAAGAAGAAATTAAAATGTGGTGAATATTTCAGAAATATTTTCTCCATTATCAGTAACAAGAGTGAAGAATTAGAAATGTGTATTGTAATGTGAGTGATGAATTAGAAATGTGTATTGTAATGTGAGTGATGAATTAGAAATGTGTATTGTAATGTGAGTGATGAATTAGAAATGTGTATTGTAATGTGAGTGATGAATTAGAAATGTGTATTGTAATGTGAGTGATGAATTAGAAATGTGTATTGTAATGTGAGTGATGAATTAGAAATGTGTATTGTAATGTGAGTGATGAATTAGAAATGTGTATTGTAATGTGAGTGATGAATTAGAGATGCTGTATTAAGTTATATAGATAAATACCTTGACACTGTGAACTCTGACCTTAAGGGCAACTGTGTGTGCGTGATGATCAGCCTGCTGCGGCAGATGTCAGACAATCACTACAAAACTTACATCAAAAGTTTCCCTACACACTTCGACCTGATGGACTTCCTCATGGAGATTCTCTGCGTCTTCCAAGACCTGGTGCACAGGAATGTCTACCCTACAGACTGGCTGGAGATGATCATGGTCCAAAACTGGTAGGCACACACTTTACTTACATTCTTGGTCCAAATCTGGTAGACACACTTTACTTACATTCTTGGTCCAAATCTGGTAGACACACTTTACTTACATTCTTGGTCCAAATCTGGTAGACACACTTTACTTACATTCTAGGTCCAAAACTGGTAGACACACACTTTTTACTTTCATTCTAGGTCCAAAACTGTTGGCCACACTTTTTATTTACTTTAATCTTTGGTGTGAAAGTAGATGAAACTTGTCGCTTATTCTGTTCTATACACTTCTTGATGTATTCAAGTTTTAAAAAGTTCTTTTTATAAGTGCTGTTTACAATGTATTTTGTTGCGACATATTTCAGTGTTATCCTGAGAGCCTTGAGGTTTTTTGCTGCCACTATTCATGAATTTTTTTCTGCACCTTTTGAACAGCAGGTAAATAAGACGCTGATGTTATAATCTTAATTTCTAAACGCAAATTTTTTTTTTTTCTGGAAATTTTTGGGCTGTTATTTAGTTTGCCCATCATTTCAAATCAATCAATATATAGATAACGAAAATATTTCTGATGTTAACTGAGAAATTATGAAAACTTAATTCCTCAGCTGTGGAATAACTTTTTCCATTGTGCCATTGCATTCCTCACACAAGACAGCCTACAGTTGGAAAATTTTTCTATGTCCAAAAGAAATAAAATCATCACCAGGTAAGTCTTTTTGGTTGCTACTCATTCATATTGGTAGCAATTGTAGGATGCGGTGGTTGCAACTCATTCATATTTACTTCTTGTCAGCTTAGCTGTTCTCATGTATGCATACTGGTATGTATGATGCTTCTTATTTTTGTAAGCTAATCCAATGGAATTTTTTTTTAGATACAAAGATATGAGAAGAGAAACTGGATTTGAAATAAGAGCCATGTGGTTCAAATTGGGTAATTACCTTTTCATAATCTTTATAATTTAATTTACTAATACATTTTGGAACAAAAAAATAAATACTTTAAATTGCTAGTGTTACCAAAATATTTTGAGTTAGGATAATTGATATTTAACATACTTCCAGGACCAAATAAAATCAAGTTTATACCTCAATTGGTTGGCCCCATTCTTGAGATGACCCTCATCCCAGAGCAAGGTAAGAATCTCCAATGAACCTAATTAGTTTTAATTGAGTTTTTTTTAATCAAACCAATTTGATTAGGTGTAGATACATGATCTTAAATGATTTTTGTTCACAGAGTTGAGAAAAGCAACAATTCCAATCTTTTATGATATGATGCATCATGAATTTGTTCAACCAATTCCCAATTCAAAAAACATGCAAAGCAATTTTCATGAGGTGAGTGAAATTTTATTATTATGTAGGCAATTTTCATGAAGTAAATGGAATTTAATGACTTCATAGACAATTTTCCATGTTTTAACTTACTGACTACAATATTTTAGAATTTTATTTTTATCTAAATCCTTTTCTTAGTTAAAAAAATATTTTTGGTAGTTTAAAAAAAAGCAATGTGTGCCGTCAGTTGTTAAAACCAAATGTTTATGTTGTCAGTTTGAAAATGAGATGATCACCAAACTTGATACTCTGATCGAAGGGGGAAGGGGAGATGAGCAGTACATGACACTGTTCACTGAGACGTAAGTCTTGCTTTATTTACTTTGTGTGAAGTGGTAGACTGCTTTAGTATTGGCACAGTAAACTTTCTTACCACATGTCTGTATTCTTTCTAGTAGAATGTTCAAACACCTGTCTTGCACTGATTGCATTGTCTCCAGTTCCATGTTATATTAACTGTACTATCTTAATTAGAAGATTGTGGTTTTTATTTTCTCCAAATAGAATTTTGAATTGTCTTAAATCTTTGATATTTAAGTTGTCTAGAAAAAATGTTAAAATATTTGATTGTCTAGTAAAGAATGTAGTATTGACTAGATGAAGTAATGTTATTTTGCGATTGTCTAGACGAAAAATTGTAATCTTTGAGTGTTTAATGAATGTTGTAGTGCTAAATTAGGCTGATGTAATATTATAATAGAATAAGTGGTGTTGTATTGGGATTGTCTCAAAACAAATTTGTAATGTTTGATTGTTTAGTAAAGAATTTTGTATTGATGTAATATAACAATTCTCTAGAAAGCAATGTTGTAAAATTTTATTGTTTTGCAAACGATGTTGTGTTGTCTAGACTAGCAAGATGTGACATTTTTCTTATACCTGGATCAGATTTCTAACCAACTGTTTCAGCATAAGCCACCTGTGTGAGGGCGATGACGTCATGCGTGAGTCTGGCCTCCAGTTTGTTGATGTGATCCATAACCTGCTGGAGAAGCTGCTGGTGTACCGCACCATCATACAAGATGAGATCAAGGAGCACAGAATGAGTTGTATAGTCAATTTGTTGGTGGGTTGTCTACCTTGGCTCATATACTACACAGTGTTGTTCTCTTGAATAAATAATCACTTCCCTTAAAATAATCACTTCCCTTAAAATAATCACTTCCCTCTCAACATTTACCTCCCCTAAATAGGCATTGATTAATTATGTTGTTTTCTTCAGGATTTCTACCATGAAATCAATCGTCAAGAAATGTACATCCGCTATCTACACAAACTCTGTGACCTTCATTTAGGCTGTGATAACTTTACTGAGGCTGCACATACACTTATACTGTATACAAAGCTACTGCAGGTAAATAGTGGACCATAATTATAGTTGTCAACTTTACACAAACTACACATACCTTTATACTGTATACAAAAAGCCACTACAGGTAAATAGTGGACCATAATTACAGTTGACAAACACTATTACAAAAATACATTCCCCCTTTATTATTGTATTAGTGTAATAAGCAAACAAAGTAGGTCTTTCATAAAATTAACAGCTAAGTTGCCTTGTTATAATTATCTTTAATCACATCTAATTAACTGGTATTTTTAATAAACTTTTTGGAACAACTTCTTCATGTTTTTACATGGTGTTATTTCTTTTGAATAAAAAATTGTGTTTACACTTTTAGTGGTCTGATGAGCCTTTGGTGCCAATGCTACAAAATAACAGCAAATATCCTGATGCAAAAACTAACAGGGAATTGAAAGAAAAACTTTACTATGACATCATTTCCTACTTTGATCAGGGGAAGGTAATTCTTGTTTAAAAGTTAGGGCTATTGTACCAGAAATCATTAATAAAAAAAAACCTGATAAGTCTTACAAGTGTGCTTAAAGTTAACTTAAAATCTGAATTTTCTTCCCATGCTAGATGTGGGAGAAGGGGATTGAACTGTGTGATGAGTTGTGCACCCTCTATAGGTTTGAGCTGTTTGATTACAACAGTCTGAAAAATATTTTGGTCAGTACTATTTTCTTTTGTTTCTTTGTCTAAGTAGTGATGTTTTTCAGTATTCTTTTCATTTGTTTTTCTTTCCTGATTTTATAAGTAACTTGTTTGTTGATTCACATAACATCATTCTGTCCTGCACCCCACTCCCTACCTTAAAGATACAGGATCTAATACAGGGAGGGGTGTCAAGTAACATCCCAACCCATGGAGAATGCCAAGTGTTGAAATATCATTTTCTGTTTATATTGCTAAGCTTTCAACTCGTGTTAACTGGTGTTATTAACCAGATGCTTTAAAGTTGAAACAGCTTTTTTTGTGTACAGAAACATTTGTATACCAACATAACTAAAAAAAAAAATGGTTTTAAAACTGGACCACAAGATCACAGTCTGCATTGATTAAACAATACAAACCTTTGCTTCTGTTATTCCAGTGCTTTTTGTACCTTTTTTAGTTTAGAAAAGACTGTATCCATCATTTTGTGTTTTATTGACATGTGTTGGTTGTTTCTTCAGGAGAGACAATCCAAACTGTTTAGCTGCATCATGAAACAGATGCGGCCAGAACCAGAATATTTTCGTGTTGGATATTTTGGTCTGGGATTTCCTATCTTTCTTCAGGTAATATTTACCTCTGTCATATCCAACATAGCCAAGCATTGTTTTGTTATTTGATTACAGCTAGAATAAAACTGCAACAATTTTAGGACAAAATCTGACATAGATCTTACTCATATTAAAATGATTTTATTGAACTATTTCAGAATAAAATGTTTATCTATCGAGGCAAAGAATATGAAAGACTTGCTGATTTCAATGCTAGAATGCAGACCTTGTTTCCTAATGCCGAGGTAATGTGACTTTCCCTAGTCAGACTCAATTTTATGACTTTTGTTTAATAAAAAAAACTAATTTTTTCCTTTCTTTATCTTTACATTTAGCTGCTTCGTTACTCGCTCTTTAATAAGCATTTATTCTTAACATTTAGCTGATGAAAACATTGGACACTCCAGATGAACAGATCATGACTTCTGCTAAACAATGTATCCTTTATTTAATTATATGCGTAACTACAATATTTTTCAATATATATTTTAAAGCACAGTTTGTGATGTTGTTATGCATTTCTTTTTTTATAAAATTAAATTGGTTAATCAATATTGAAATCTTTGCATCTTCATTTTTAATTTAACTTGTTTTTCAATAAACTACAAGATATCTTCTGATTCGTGTGTATTTATCAATATTAAAATAAGTTCCCGCATTACTTGACTTCCCTAACCTGACTGTAGACCTACAAATTAATGCAGTCACCCCAGTCATGAATTTAAAGGAATGTTTTCAAGGGAGAGAAATTAGTGAACAAATCCTCAAGTATTACAGGGTCAATGAGGTGCAGCATTTTACCTACTCCAGGAGGAAAGACGAGGGTTCAAGTGATGTCACGGTATGCGTTGTTTGATCCTAACTTTTACATTTTAGCCATGACATGGTACCTTTGATGCTAACTTTAACATTTTAGTCATGTCATGGTACACATTGTTTGCTCATAACCTTCTGCACATTCTGTTTTATTTAGAAATATTTTTGTTCGTGTTAAAAATGATTGGCAAGAAAGCCTATGCAGTTGTCCATTTTCTTAAATACTATTTTATATCACTTAAATGCATATATATCTCTGCATTTTATATAATAATAAATTTAATGCAGTAGTTAATAATTAGTTTTACATTAGGAAAAAAAAGTGTCTTAATACTTTTACATAGTTACACATGTTAAAAAAAATGTAAATAGTTCTCCGAATAAGATTTTCATTAATTTATCTGTAGAACATGTGGCTGGAGAGGACAACTCTAAAAACTTCATATTCTCTCCCTGGAATTGTTGGCTGGTATCCAGTCACAGAAATAGAAGTTGTAAGTACTGCTTCAACAGTCATATATTAATTTTAGTGAAGGAAATTCTTGACTTAATCTAACACAAGAGCATTTATATTCTTTTAGTGTATATGAAAATTGCACTCATAGATTTTTTTCCCCCAACAGATGGATGTGAGTCCTATAGAGAATGCCATTGAAACAATGGAAGAGAAAAACAAGAAGTTGACGGAACTGATAGAGCAGCACAAAAATGATTCCAGTCTTAGAGTCGACACACTGGGCATGCAGCTCAATGGCGTTGTTGACCCAGCTGTTAGTGGGGGCATTGCCAACTACAAGGTAGGAATTTGTATTGTTGGGGCATTGCCAACTATAAGGTAGGAATTTGTTTTGTTGGGGCATTGCCAACTACAAGGTAGGAATTATTGGGCATTGATAACTGCAAGGTAGGAATTTGTTTTGATGGGGCATTGCCAACTACAAGGTAGGAATTTGTTTTGTTGGGCATTGCTAACTACAAGGTAGGAATTTGTTTTGTTGGGGCATTGCTAACTACAAGGTAGGAATGATTGGGGCATTTCCAACTACAAGGTAGGAATTTGTTTTGTTGGGGCATTGCTAACTACAAGGTCAAAATTATTGGGGCATTGCCAACTACAAGGTAGGAATTTGTTTTGTTGGGGCATTGCTAACTACAAGTTAGGAATTTGTTTTGTTGGGGCATTGCTAACTACAAGTTAGGAATTTGTTTTGTTGGGGCATTGCTAACTACAAGGTAGGAATTATTGGGGCATTGCTAACTACAAGGTAGGAATTTGTTTTGTTGGGGCATTGCTAACTACAAGGTAGGAATTTGTTTTGTTGGGGCATTGCTAACTACAAGGTAGGAATTATTGGGGCATTGCTAACTACAAGGTAGGAATTATTGGGGCATTGTTAACTACAAGGTAGGAATTATTTGGGCATTTTAACTACAAGGTAGGAATTTCTTACACAACTACACATTTTCTGTTGGTATTGACCCATAGTACTAAATATTGTTAGGGTTAAGGAATAGCTTGTCCTTGTAAATAATAAACATATTTTTTTAATATCTTTCAGGATTTCTATATCAGCATGGATTATGACAGTTTGTTTCAAGAAAGATTAAAAGAAGTCACAATAGAACAAGTAAGTTCAACCGTGTCCACATTTTAAAAGACCTTGCTTATAATAATGCTTAAAATTACTTATCTAGTTTAATTATAAAATAATATTTGATACTTTTTCCCGATTAAAAAAAAAATTGTTACAAATTTCAAGATTTAGAAAGCTATAAAATTTTTCATTTTATAGAACGTAATAAGTCACCTAAAAATTTGAGTGTAAGTTTTAGACAACAATTTCACTAAATCGCAGATGAAAGCTGTTCCTTATTTTCAGATCACCATCTTGCGCGACGGTCTGATAGTTCATAAAAATAAAGCCCCAGAATCATTGCAGCCCTTCCACACCCATATGGAGCATCGCTTCTCACAAATGTGCAATATGATAGAGAAAGAATATGGCATCAAGGTAGGACATTTATATTGTAATATACTTACCAATTTTTTTTAACTTCAAATGTATGAAAAGCCACCATTGTGCGTCAGCACTAACATATGGTGACAATAATAATTGTATAAATTTTTAAAAAATCTTGTAAACTTTAAGTTTTTCATCTTCCAGTATGAATGTTTTCAGTTTTGTTCAAATTGGCACAGTTGATTTAAAATGAATTATTTGGTTTGTTAAATAAGTGCTTGTTGATCAAGCTTAGAAATGTTTGTACTTTTGGATAATGTATAACTATGTTTTTAGTGGCAAGACAATCAATAATCATAAAAATATTAAAATTAATTTAAAAAAAAAAATCTGTTTTTATTAGCTGCAAACATGAACAAAATTTCTAGTGTTTTATTGTTGCCACAATGTTTAACTTTCATACATTTTTGTTTCATTTATTTATTCTTTACTTTGTATTATTCATTGAAGTTAAGATAATTTTAAAGTAGAATCTTCTCAGAAATGTTTGAAAGTTTCACAAAAAAAAACCCTTTCCTTTGTACAGGTGGCAGATAAAGGATTCCTGAATGGCACACTGCGGAGGAACCAATCTCTCCCTAGTTCGTCCTCCAATCGGATGAGTGATTTGTCTCTCAACAGTCTCAACATCTCCAACGAGTGAGTTCTCAATCATGATTTCTAGTTACGCTTTACTTTTCATTATATAAAAGGTTTCTGTAACAGTGAAGTTTAATATTTCAACTTTTTGTAACTATCTTTGTATTATAGAAATAAATCACTATAAAATTTTTTTTTAAAATAACTATTTGCCAAATTAAAAATGTAAGCAAAACAGTTTTTTTTTACTATTTTATTACTAAAATGTAGAACACATTAATTGTGGCTCTGTGGCTCTTATCATGACCAACACAAAAGAAACAATGGAAAAATGAGAAAAGTCTTTTTAAAGTTAAACATTGTAGAGGGCAGTAACAAGATAAAGCTTTTTCCTTCACCTAAAGTTTCCTATGTTTGTCATGTGACTTCTATTCAAAACTGTTTGCAATTTTAATTATCAATTTTTAAATCTTAACTTTACCAGACTGCTGTACTTAATTTTCTGTAATTTAATAATCTCTGGCTACACAGTTGTACTTAATGTTCATTACTTTGGCTAGTGGGTAAAAACAAACAGAAACAAAATCAATCAATCCTGGGTAAATTTCATTTTTTTTTCTTTTAATTTATTAAAATAAATAAATAATAGCAGCGCAGGTATAGGGAACAGTTAGGTTCAGGGCCCAGGTATGGGGGACAGGTCCAGGGCCCAGGTGTGGGGGACAGTTAGGTTTAGGGCCCCAAGTGTGGTAGGGTTAACAGGTAAATCCTTTCTTGTTATCACTTGGAGTTATCATTAATTAAGGAAATGAGAATGTTTGTCCCTGTTGATTGAAAATATCCATGTTAGAAATAGCCCTGACAACTCACTCACCAGGTTTTTAACTAATCACACCAAGTTCATGATTATTAATTAATTAAGGTTCAGATAATGAATTTGATTGATGCTAATCTGCAGCCGGATAAAATATAAAACAATGAGGTAATTCTTTAATTGCTTTTTGGACTGGGCTTTTTCTAATGCCATTGGGCAGTGTTGTTTATCTACTCAAGTCCATGTAGTTTACATGTTGTCTGTGTGTCCTAGGGTTGTCATTGTTGTCTCGATCTCATAAGGTTGTCATTAGTGGTGTAGACTGCTTTAGTTTTCTTATAAAACTAAGCACATGTCGTGGAAAGACATTTTTCATGAAAATTCGGTATGAGAAAAAATTATGTCTTTGCATATTCAGGCATACATGTCCTGAAGTCCTACTGCCCTTGTTGCCAATAGCTACTGATGTATTTATTTAAGACTTGCAATCATTTGATATAAGCTATTTGGTAAATACAGCTTTCATATTCTGGCAAATCTTGAACCATGTTTTTATTACACACTTGTCAGGCTCCATCTCTTTCTCCAGCTCCATTTGTAGGAACTCTTCTGATACTGCGTTTACAAATGGATGGTGCTTTATTAAAAACTGAACAAATAATAAAAGGGAAGAAAGAATAACTCTACTATCACTACAAGTCTATTATTATATCATCTAAACAGTTCTATGAACTGACTATTACATTTCTTCATTATTTTATGAATTTGTTCTCTTCTCAAAACAGCCATCCCTCCTTTCTAAATGTTTTTTTAATGTTGTTTTGTAAGATATTGTAAGGCACATTTAAAAATTATTATTATAGCAAGTTGAACATGCCTCTACCATTGACATTTAACATATTATGAATTTTAACAACCAATGTTTTAGTTCCCTTTTTAAAAACACAATATAACATTTTGCCAAGTAATTTATGAAAACAATTTTACCCAAAGTTTCATTTTATGTTTGTGTTGTATATTCTTGTATATTTATTTATCATATTACTCCAGAGCTGTTTAACATTTATATTTACTGAAAAACTATTTCTGGTACTGTTAAATTTTGACATTTTTTTTGTATTAAATTTGTTTTGATTTCTTTCTTTCTTTTTTTTTTTTTTTACATATCTTTCATTAATCTATTCTTTATTTAATGAGAATTGAACTCTAAAAAAAATTCTTTTTCATTTAATTTTATGGATTAAAAAAAATAATCAGTTATTGGATGTATTAAAAGTAAGAGAAACGGAATACTTTTAAAATCTTAACCTATTGTGTAATGTCTTGAATTATTTCTGTGCTTTAGCCATCTAAATTTCACATCTCCAACTTCCCCATTTTTATCTCCCTTTATTTTGCTATTTAATATTGTTTAAATATATATTGCCCTTTAATCACTAGTCCTGACATTCTTAGTCTATATGCCTTAGAACAAAGACATTTATTTACCATAAGACTTGTTATTCACCTTAAGTTTTCACCTTAGGTTACAGAAAACAAAAAAACATAAACTCAATAGCTGAAAAAATCCTATGCTGAAACTTCATTTCTAGTAGTTCTTCCTTTTTATTTAAAGTTTGAGATTTCTAATTTTTTTCCACACCTAAGAACTAAAAATATTTATATTTTAAATTATTTAAAATTGTTTGTAATTTAAAAAAAAAAATTCTTTCTTTATTAAAATAATAAAAATATGTTTTTCTTTTTGTATATACAATGTGTACCTTTTGTTGTTCTATCAATACTTTCTGTGTTTTTTCTTTATAACTAGTACACTCAATTTTTTCCTAGCTCTTAAATCTGGATCCTTGTATTACAGGTAATCAAAGCTTTATTTATAGAAATATGTGATTCGCCGTGTATTTCATCCAATATTTTCCCTTTTTTAGACCTCCTCCCAGCACAACGGCCACACCTCGCTCCACCACTGCCTCGCGTTCGCAGTCCGTGTTTGTCAAGGACAAGTTCAACACAACACCCAGCTCTGCCAAGTCCAGCGCGTCCACAAAGGTCAGCCTGAGCACGCTAAAAAAGCGTGTCTCTCAAGTCACTGAGCAGTTGTCTGATGTTTCACATCGTAACTCACTTGAATCACCAGCCATTGAGCTTAGTGAACAGGCATGTCTATTGTTTTTCTGTGCTGGCATCAAGGCCTTTAGTTTAATAGCCACCAATTATCACACAATCATTAGTGAAAATGGGAGTTTTCTTTTTAAAAGTTTAAAATAGTACATAGAATTTTTTTTTTAAAGTTTAAAAAAATGTAAAATAGGAGTTTTCTTTTGAAAAAGAAATGAAAAATTATTCATTTTTTAAAAATAGAGCTGAATTCCTAACAATAAAAATGTACAGTTGTACAATAAATTTAAATTTCCAACAAGTTTTTCTTTCTAGGTGAATGATAATTTAGCAAAGATTAAAAATAAACTTGAATGATCCATAATTAAAAATGAGTTAAACACAGCATGAAACCACGGGTAATCCCAACCTGTTTCTTGACCCTGGGTTTGTTATACAGGTAGTTTTTAGTTTGAAAAGTAGAAGAGGCTTGGTCTTACATGAAGTACATAGCTCAATAGATCAATGTAAATTTTTCAATTCTCCTATTGTAAATATAATAAAGGTCTGCCACCACAGTGTTACTCCATGCACGGTACTGTATAAGCTTTAAACCATCGGCCTTTGTGTTGTCATCTGGCTGAACTATGTCATCACCACCCACCTTTTGGCTCTTAAACCTTGGCTTGGTTGTATAATGGGAGAGGGGGGTAAAAGTGTGTGGGATAAGAATTTTATCACCACCCACTTTTAGCCCTAAAATCTTGCGTTTGTTGTATAATGGGAGAGAGGGGTAAATGTGTGTGGGATATGAAGAATTTTACCACCACCCACTTTTAGCCCTAAAGCCTTGCGTTGGTTGTATGATGGTTGTCTTAAAGGTGGAGTTAAAAGTGTGTGGGATGTCATTGTTCAGCTATCAGATATATATTTACTAGTTAGCAGCATGAATCATTACATTTTTTTTTCAGTGGATCATTTCATGGCGACAAATTCATTTAAATTTATTTGAAAAAAAAAAAAATCTTCGAAAGAAATTTTAAAAATAAAAAAATTAATATGGGTGGACAAAAAATTATGAAATACCATCAAGTAATTTATTTTTCTCTAATCTGGTAGTAGAGTTTCAACATAAATAAAAATTTCTGTTTTTTTTTTTTTTCACAATTTTTTTTTACACATAAACATACAGTATTTAATTATTTGCATAAGTTTTCTAGTTGTTTTTTTTTTGAAAATTAGTCAAAAAACAAACAAACCCTGCAACATGGCAAGAAATATTTGTCATATGCTAGCACTAACTGTTGCATGTAGAAACACACCACAAAACTAGTCAGCATTTTGTAATTATATCAGACACAAGCATCCGTCTTTTTAGTTCCATTTTTGGTCATTTTAATTTTGGTCAACCAGTCTTCATATTTTTAAATACACTTCAGCTTTATCACCTAATATTGTCAGATGCTTCCTTCCCATCATTTAATGTGTATACCTTTCACACTCGCATTTTTTCAAAGTGAAGTATTTAGATGTGCATTATTATGTTAATATCAGTTTCTATTTATGCCAATAACCAAATAACATTAGTATCTTCCTTGTGTACATCTAATGAATGCATTAACTGAAGTATCAATATGTTTGTGAGAAATAATCAGCTATAATTAGCTAGATTAGTTTTAACATGTTTTATCTGTACTGCAGTCTTCCCCATCATCAAGAATGCCAACTGTCCAATCATTAAGTCTACTTGGGAAAAAACGGTTTAGTTCAGTTCAGTGAATTTATATTTGGATTGGATATGGTTTTTGTTTTTAAAATCGGAATGAAGTGTTTTTATAATTTTATAAATATTAATTTTTTTCCCAAATGTTTATTTTCTTTCACTAGGGATTAACTAGTTATGGTTAAGGTATACAGTTGACATTAATTTTCTTTGTGTAAAGAAGCTTTTTTTTTCCTAGGGTCATGAAGAATTTAATTTTGTGTTCATTTACTCCTTAGAAAATAAATTAACATATATAAACATGCACATATCTTTTTCCCAAAATTATAACATTTAACACTTTTTTTTGTACGCATTTATTTTTTGCATATATTTTCCACTTATCTATATTATGTATAAATGTCTATATTGAAAGTTACATAAAATTATGTTTATGTCACATGTACTTAAATTAATGTTATGACTTCTCAGCATATTTAATTTTCAGTATTTAAATCTGAAAATCAGATTTTGAAAAAAACTTGTTTCACCTTACTTATGGTTAGGTTTATGTAAATAATTGCAGAAAATGTTTTTAGATTGGTGTTAGCATGTTAGTTTATACAGACCCTTAGTGAAAAAAGTTGTCAGTCGTCAATTTTAAAATTAATTTTTTAGTTTAGTTGACCCCCAAGTTTACAATAGTTTGTCAGGAATGAATTAAATTTTATTGTTTAGTTAACTTCCAAATGCCCACTACCCAAGTCATCATTTGTTAATATGATATTCTATTGTTTAGTTGACCCCCAAACGTCCACTACGACCAGAACCAGAGAGACGACCCAGCCGGCCACCCAGTGCCCAGCTCTCCAACACCTACTCGGGCAGTACAAACAGCTTGACCTCTTCACACTCAGGAGACACGTTGCTCAAAAGATTGTCAGGAGGTGATAGTTTTATGCTTTTGTTCACCTTTTTTAAAATTTTAAATATATTTTATGCAGATAGGATCTTCTATGGGAGGCAATGCAAAAATATGTTCAGTTTATCACTAGCTTTTCAGTTGTTATGTGGAATGTTAAGAGTTGTCATGTCAGTATTATTGTGACATGTGAACATTTATGTGACATCAATTTATAACATTTCAGCCATTATATGACATCTTATATGTTGCTTAGAGACATGACATTATATGTCTGACATGTCATCCTGTATGACTTGTCCCAAATTCTTGTTTCTCATGTGTAGCTGGTGCATCCTCAGACACCTTTGATGAGGTAGGAAATGGTGAGGCGGCGCCACCCCTGCCCCAGAAGCTCGGCTACTCTGACCACTTCAGCCAGTCCGGAGATATCGTGCGCAGAGCCTCGTCAGTCAGCCAGGCAGGCAACAGGCAGAAGGTGAGCATCTTCAGCAAAATCTTCAACAAAAACAAAATTGAGGAATTCTAACTTTAACTCCATGATGGGTGTCAAAACTTTATACAAAAATTTTAATAAATAAAAAACTGAGGAATTCTAATTTTCAGTCTTTAAGTCAACAATGACTGAAGTTTTTATGTTTCATATACTCTGATTCAATTCATATTATTTTCAAATGTATTTTTGTATTTTTTTAACATCATTTCTTTTATTTTCTTTGCCTCCTCTGTATAAAATATACAATGAGTAAATCTTGTATTGGCAGCCCCCACCACCACCACCCCCAGCACTAGATGATGACAAACCACCACCTGTGCCCCCCAAACCACAGCATTGAACAAGTTAAAGCACAGCTTGATCTACAGAAAATAGCATGTCGCACTCGGCTGTATAATGCAAGCATTCTCACATCAATTTTCATGGGCACATGCATGTCTCTCAATGTACTTTCTAGCTATTTTTAAGTGTTGTGTATAAATAGATCAGGGTGTTATTTTAAATTGAACTGGATGGATTACACATTCTAGTGTATATAATTTTAAATTGATATTTTGGCTTTTTTTAAACCATCCATTTTATTTATATTATATATCAGTGTCAACTTTGAATCAGAGAGAGAGAGAGTTTATAATGGCCTTAGCTCATATACAACATAATTCTGGATATTTTTCTATCTATCATTTACAAATCATATGATCATCTATTCTATAGTAAATATTTCTGGGAATTAGAAAAATTGTTATACAATGTTCCATTGTTTATCAGCTTATTGCATCATGGGATAATTATTTGCATGAATTTTGGACCATAATTAATTGGTCATCATTGCCTGTTTAGGTTTGCCATGTTTGAAGAAAGCAGTCTTTAGCTGGCCAATATAGCTTGCTAAAGTTGGTAAAATAATTATTTATAATATGGCAGCTGGTTATTAATTATTTTACATCCACTGAGGCCTTATACAATTTCACGAGTCGGTCAGCCATTTTGAATAAATTATTTTTTTGCAATCTATAATTTTGTATGTAACATGCATGATCTTACTATATATATTTTAGTGTTTCTATTTATTTAACACTAGTTGTTAACATTAATCCATTCAAATTATTGGAGGATAAATAACATTCTGTAAGCAGTAATGTACAGTTCTTCTGCAGAAAGATTTTTTTGTTTCACTTTTTTCAATATAATCTATAAATAAATTGTATCATCTTAGAGCCTATATTTTGTTTCATCAAGTCACCCAAATGCCAAAATTAATATTGTCCTAATTTATTCTTCTATAGAAGGTTACATTTTTAAAATATTTAATTTAAACAAAATTAGCTATGTAATTATTAAGTATGCGTATAGCTTGTGGTTTTAAATTTTTCATTTAAGTCCTATTACATTTTTTGCTGCACAAAAATATTAAATCAAATGGGTTTTTAGCAACAATTTAAAAATAATTTATCTCATCTCTATTGAAAATACATTATGGATTGGATAGAACATTTACACCTGATTCATGCCTTTCTACCTATAATTATACTATAACTGCTTTTGGAAATGTTTGCTGTATATTTTATACTAATTCTACCCCCTCCACTATACCTCCTTTCAATATAAATGTGGATATAAAAGTTAATGTTTTTTTTTTTTTAAGTGTATCATGTGAATGTTTATTCTATTACAAAAGTTATGTAAAATAAGCAATGCATTTAATTGTATAACCTTCACAGCGGACCAAGTTTGAATTTAGTTTTTCCTGTAGTTAGATTAAAAAGTTGTATCTCTGGAGAATATTTCATTTACTTGTCTTTAAGGATTAAGGTTGAATCAGAGTGGGTAGAAGCCATAGACACCACAGGTTTATTGTAGGCCCCAAGTGAAGGAAGACTCCTCAGCGACCAGCCGTTCAGACAACATAAGTTTTACACGTAGCCTTGTATGTCTTGAGGGTTGAAATAAGCCTTGACTTTATAGACATGTAAGCCTTAAGGTGTGAAATAAGCCTTGACTTTATCGATGTGTATAAATATTCCTTGTATGACTGGAGGTGTAAACAATTTTTATATATAGATTTGCACTTATTTGTAATGCCTTGTGTTAGGGACTTATAAGCAACCAAAGAAACCAGCTCTAACAGCTGTTGAAGTTTTATTTTGTCAGTCACATACATTCATAGCCACCTAATGTGATCCTGTTTGTGTTCATTATTTTTTAACCTACATAAAATATTTTTATCTGGTCACTTTCATTTTGTTAAGTTTTCTCAGTACAGTGAGGCCCTCTGAGGTGGTATACTACACACAGGGTAATGTTGAAATCCTGGTTGAGAGGTTGGGTTTCATTGAACTATAGTTTTAAATCAAAGATAGCTCGCTTTATGTGAAATATCGCATTCAAATAGGTTTTAATGCTTGTATTGATGTTTTAACTTTTTGAATATATTTTTGTCAGTTCTTAATCTTATGTGCTGGAACTCAAAATGAAATTTTTATTTTAAAGTTAATCACTGGTTTATTAATAAAACATTTAAATGCCAAGTAGACTAGTGCTAAATAAGTACTGCATAGGAAATGTGTTTAATTTGTATTTGACATATGTAATTGTAACTGTCAAAATGTTGGCAAAAATCTTTAAAATAATTTCTTTTGTTAAGATTGGACTTAAGAAGATATTTTGTTTTTAGATGTTTTTTTATAATTTATAATTCAACCCTTTCATTGTGAGATTTCAAGTTTTTTTTTTTCCCATCTAAAATATATAGCAATATTTCATCTCTAGGAATTAAGCTTTCTTCTGATTTAATTAAGTCACAAAAATGTTCTTCAATTATTCCTGTTAATCAATGAAGTCAGAAAATTAAACATCTTCAAGTTTTCTTTATACTTGTATATTGTATCTATTTCTCTTTGTATATTTTATTTTCAATTGTGCCTCTATAAATATAGTATATAAATATTCAATAAATAAACTAGTTTGACTCAATTTTTTTTTTAGTGTAATTACTTGATATCATAAATTTAAATATTCTTCAAACATTTTCATTCATATTGCAGCTTGATTAAAATTTAAAAATGCAGGCAGCACAGTCACAAGCAAAAGAATTTTTAATCAGCAATTTAAAAAAAAATAATGTAATTTCTAGTAAGTTCCGAGATATCAATTTATGACTGCACTAGTGTGAGGTAGTTGAGCATAATATCAGTAGTTTGACAGGATCTGAATTTCCTGAGTTTATGGGGTTTTTAAAATTAACAGGGTCCTGAGGGTGAATTCCTTCAGCTATTAGAATCAACTCCAAAAAAAATCTGCTTTATTTTAATGAGAAAAAAAATGACAGGGGCCAATTAAGTCACATTTCTATCATTATTTTTGTAAAATGAAAGAAAATAACCAACACATCAATTGAATTTATCTATCTTTATTTCTTGGCATACACCTAACACATAAATGAGTAAAGCAGGTTGAATGAAAACCAAGGCATATACATCAGAAGGAGAAGCTTGGATAGGGGAGATAAGGAACAGCTTACACTAAGGGATGTCACCTAAAACCTTTCTCTTAGACTTGCTAGTCTTAGATAACAACTAATATTATCAAACTCTGCCAGGGTTTATCAAAAGCTGCTCCACCAAAATTCTTGTCTCTAGAACCTAAATGTTTGCCTGATGAGATACTTGTGGGTGAACAGATCTTGTCAAGAGTATAACATTCAACTATGTACAATTGTCCAACAATTTGTTCAATATAAACTTACAGAAAAAAATAATTTTGAGTTGATAATAGCCCCTTATCTCTATGCCTGACTTGGATGTAGACATTGTAAATTAAACAAAGTGGCAGCTGGTTAAAGTATTGCACTTGAAATTTTCATTGCTCAAATATTTGTTGACAAATTGATTCACATCTGTTGTATTATTTCACATCCTGTCCAAAAAATATTTCAGCTTTCAATCATTAGTTCTTATTCTTTAGTTTGTGCTTTGTTCCCATAGGTAATTATGCAAATATTAATAATATATCTATGATAATATGATGGAAAATGTGAGAGCTCAAACCGAACATCTGTTTGGCTAAACTTCATGAAAGCTTGGTGACTTAATGAAATATATTTTTTACACAAATAATTTTAGCAATAGAAACATAATTACAAGAACTTTGTACATAAATAATTTAGAAGAACAAAAACTGGATCTAGCTACACCTCATAAGACAACAAAAAGGGTGGTTTATGTACACATTTCTACAAGTTGCCCATGGCACTAGAGGTACTACATTAAATAAAATTAATACAAACTTCCCAAACATTTTTCCAGGGTAAATAATAAAAAAATAGCCTAACTACTCTTCAACCTTGCCTTACGGTTAAGGTTGATGAAAATAAGCATAAATAGAGCCAATTTTCTTATATTAAAAAAATATTCACTTTTGTATAATTTAATGCAGTGGTACATCAGCATTGACTGACTGCATCATGTGGTGAAAGGCAAATGAATCTGGCTCTGTAAATCATCTAAAACTACTAAAAGGCAACTTAACAAACCCACTATTTACATATTTTTAAGAAACTTGAGTACATTTAAATAAATATACAAAGCACTAACTAAAATATTTTACCAATAAAAAAAATCTTAATAAAACACAACATGGTGTAAAATGTTAAAAAATAAGTTCTAAAACTGATCTAGAATAAGATTGCAGCCAAGTAACATAATAAAAAATGGACCAGTAGCAAAAATAGCTTGGTAAAAAAGTGGTGTATGCAAATGCAAAAACTGGCACAAGGTCACAACTTCTACAGTTCAAAGGTCAAATACATGAGACAAAACCAGTGAGTTATCACATTCACCTGCCTCAGCTAGACAAAGTCAGGTTTTACCTTTCAGGTACAGGTAACTTCACTTTTAATCAGATTAAATACGCATTTCTTGTTTGTATTTCAAGCAAATCTAAGTGGTAAAAATTTTCCAAGTTAACAGCATATTAACTATTACTGAACAATGGTGATTTCAAGTAAAATATTTTGTACAATGTTTAGTTGTTTTTTCCCGAGCAAGTTTGGGGTAGTTATAATTATTAACAGTACGGTCACAAATAAAAGGTTAAAAAAATTGTTGCAAATATATTTATAATATCCAGTGCTGAAGTCTCTGTAATGCAAACATATGATCACAATTTTTGTCCTGTGCCATATAAATTAAACCCCAAACATTTTGTTTTAAATTCTCACTCTACAGTTACCAAAAGTAGCATACATACCCTTCCTAACATTGTAGCTTTACAATAACCAAAAGTAGTATACATACCCTTTCTAACATTGTAACTTTACAATAACCAAAGTATAACATGCACCCTCATAAGAAAAATCCTAATTGATATTTCAAGCAATATGTGTGTATTCTATCTAGCCTACATATTGTGAGTAAAAACTTGAAAGATGTTTCTAAAAACGTCTTTGATGGAACCAGATAGCAACACTCAGCATGATATTAAAGGAAGGCAAAGATGTCAAAATGTAAAGCACCAGAGACAATAACAAATGCTAGATGCATCAAAGTTATCAACACACAGACTAGTTCTGTTGTAACAGATGGGCTGTTTCACTTACTGTAACAGATGCACTGTTTCAGTAACTGTAACAGATGGGCTGTTTCACTTACTGTTACAGATGGGCTGTTTCAGTAACTGTAACAGATGCACTGTTTCAGTAACTGTAACAGGTGCACTATTTCAGTAACTGTAACAGATGCACTGTTTTAGTAACTGTAACAGATGCGCTGTTTCAGTAACTGTAACAGATGCACTGTTTTAGTAACTGTAACAGATGCGCTGTTTCAGTAACTGTAACAGATGCGCTATTTCAGTAACTGTAACAGATGCGCTATTTCAGTAACTGTAACAGATGCACTGTTTCAGTAAGTCAAACAAAAAGTGAATCTACAAGTTCTAAGTTCAGTTTCTCCTCAAAAAACAGGTCAAAAAAATATTATACAACATGACTGTGTACAAAATGTGTTCAAATTATATCAGCAATCAACCCTGTTTATGCAATTTTCTAGTTTAAATTCTGTGATTTATAGTACATGTATTTATTTTTAGAAAGATTCTTTTCTTTGTACAAGAAATCATCTTGAATGAGAATAATTAAAAACCTAAAGACTACAGAATTAATATAAGTGTAGCTTTCTCTTTATATCATTCCTCTTCCACTCTGCCATTTTGTAGAACTTTTCCCTGGGAACTTCAAACAAATTCTCAAACTCTTGATTGGACAAATGGATCTGAGGAAGGTGATCAAGTAAAGTTTTAAGTCTAACTCCATGGGTCTCTTGGTATCTTACAAATAATGTGCTACATGTCTGTTGGTATCTTACAAATGTGTTACATGTCTTATGGTATCTTACAAATGTGCTACATGTCTGATGGTATCTTACATTGTAGGGAGATGGTTAGTTCCTATAAGACCACAGATAAAAACAACTTACTTCTAAGTGATTTGTGTCCACATCTTTAGGCAGATCAAAATTTGTTATTTTTAGCTTTTCATAAGGGTAAATCTGGAGAGAAGAAAATATCAAAGTCTGACATTGAAAGGAAAAACAAACAAGACATCTAATTAACACAATAACCACTGCCTACACACTATTTGGGTAATTAAACATTAATGTTGGCCACAATAACCACTGTCAACACACTATTTGGCAATCAAACAAAACACTTACTGTTGGCTCTATCTCTGTGTGCCAGGTATTTTTCTGGAGTTGGAGTAAAGATATTGTTGGTCCATCATGAGCACTAGATGACCAGTCATGCCTCTGGTGAATACAATTATCAAGACATTAGTTACATTTTCATAGGGAAAATAGTCCAAATCACTGACCAAATTAAAGTAATTAATTCAAGTAGGTTTTGGTCAGTGCCGACTTATACTAGAGCAAACTAATAAAATGACCAACCAACTAAAATATCAAGCAGATTTTGTTCAGTGTGGATGACTGACCAACTAAAATATCAAGCAGATTTTGGTCAGTATGGATGACTGACCAACTAAAATATCAAGCAGATTTTGGTCAGTATGGATGACCAACTAAAATATCAAGTAGATTTTGGTCAGTGTGGATGACTGACCAACTAAAATATCAAGCAGATTTTGGTCAGTATGGATGACTGACCAACTAAAATATCAAGTAGATTTTGGTCAGTGTGTATGACTGACCAACTAAAATATCAAGTAGATTTTGGTCAGTGTGTATGACTGACCAACTAAAATATCAAGTAGATTTTGGTCAGTGTGTATGACTGACCAACTAAAATATCAAGCAGATTTTGGTCAGTGTGTATGACTGACCAACTAAAATATCAAGTAGATTTTGGTCAGTGTGTATGACTGACCAACTAAAATATCAAGCAGATTTTGGTCAGTGTGGACTTACCCTAGAGCTAGTGTCCCCTGTGAGAGTGGAGGATGAAGTATCTGAAACAAACACAAATATTTTGTTGGAGTACAGAACCTGATTTTGCTCTTTTGAAAGACTACACAAGCAACTTTTTAAAACTAATAAACCCTAGTTCCCATTGTTGGGATCCATGGAGAAATAGCTGAAAGGCAAGAGTTTAAATTCTAACCCTATATATAAACATATGACTGGTTAAACTATAAGATTGTCTGAAAATACTACACTTATATTACAACCCAGAGATTCTGCAATGACATGTCTAAAACCAATTTTCCCCATGATTATGATTGATAACAGGATCCTGTGCCATTGATTAATCATTGATATGATACAAAAGTGATTGACTTACGAGTAGATCTCTCTCTTCCATCTGATTCACCAAAGTCAAAATATCGCTGAAATCAAAACAGATCATTCAAATATGTGTTGACAAGTAAATAAACAATTTGCAGTAGCTAGCTAGTTATAACCTACAAAAATGATGCAGTGTGTACTTACAAAGTCAACTCTAGCTCCATAAGCTCCAGCTAAAGGCAGGGTAGCAGCTCTTGGTGCCAGATATGATGGGCCATAACCAGGTTTGGGTGCTGCACATGACAATTTTATACATCTTACATATAGGCATACCTGTATGTGCATTCTACGTCTAAATTTTAGTATTTTAATATATATTTATCATACAGCCTTTAGGGTGACTTGAACCCAAACAGCTAGCTCAGTGTTATTTAATGAAAATTAAACTAAAAATCTCTTTAGCTAACACAACATTCTTAAGTATGGCTTGTTTATGACTTAGTTTTTTTTTTAAAGTAAGTTAAAAATAAGTTAACAGTTACTGGTAAAAACATAAATATCAACAAGGAAACGTCAACTTTTGAACAATTGCCAAAAACCTAAACAAAAATAAATGCCAACATAATAAAAGTTTTGAAATCCAAAAGAAATGAACTCTGGAACCAATGAGAATGGTTACCATAGTCACAGTGCTGCCACCTAGTCTCATGGCAACTGAGAGGCAAGTGTCAATGGTACGAATGGCTTTTAACTGAAAGATACATCATCTATCAATGACTCACACTTACAACCAAAAATATCTTGCATTATACATGCTAGTTATTGTTACTATAAAAAATTTCTATAGTAAAATAAAACTTTGTGAAATTCCCCCTCAATATAACAGCTACAGCAGAGCAAAAAAAATATTTTTCCGATGTTTTAAGAAGTTCTAATTAAAAAGTAGTCAATTAATCGTTTACATTAAATAAAATGTAAAATTATATACAGGCTTTTGTATAGCAAGATAAGAAACTAAAAAGCATTGACACCAATGATATACATGAGTTTAAAGTATGGTCCTTTAAGCTCAACATTAAAACCTAACTGCCATGCAGATCAGATAAATAAAGTTAGTTTAAAATGAAACAATATCAACACCACAAGAGGATTTGAACACACAACTTACTGGGTAGGTTGGCCAATGTTGAAGCAGATCTGTAGGTTCTAATGTCACTGTCATCCCAGGCATATCGTGGTCTGTCCAGGAAACGAGATGGCGCTGTTGGTAAGACAAAAATATGAACGTTAATATACACTTCGAACTCCACAGTGAGTTGATAAAAGTTAATTAACAGGTTTGAAAAACATATTAACAATAAAATTTGCAAACATGGGAGACTAGCAAAACTTACTAACATAGGAGACTAAAAAAAGGCAAAACTTACAGGCAAACATGGGTGACTGGTACCTGGTCCGGTACCTCGGCTCAAACTTGGCACTGGGAGCTCGCGATGCCTTCCATGGATCTAGAGGCATGTGAGGTTTGGCTTTAAGCTTATCCAACTCCTTGTAGATCACCTGACCGATGCCGCTCTCATTTTTTATCTTAGATATCTCCTCCAGCTCACGCTTGATTCTTGGATCTTCCTGGACCTCGTCATCATCATCATCTTCATCTTTCTCACCTCTACTTCGTCTACGTTGTCTTACTATGGGGAGAAAAATCAACAAAGTCAGTTCTCGTAAAACTTATGTTAATGGAGTGGAATGTGAAGTAAAGACAAGTATTTTAATACTACATATTTCAGTAAAAGTAAAAAAAGTTAATATAAAGAGAATCAAATATGAGTGTAAATAAAAAGACAGCAAGATTTATAAATTTCATATTGAATAAATGTGGACAAAAACTGCATAGTTACAAATTTCATACCAATGTGAAATGTGAATGAAAACACACTGAAGACATGTGAAATGTGAATGAAAACACATTGAAGACATGTGAAATGTGAATGAAAACATGCTGAAGACTCACAAATTTCAGGTAAGATAGCTGCAGGTGAAGCAGGTGCTGGCCAGTCGTCCCTCTCAATTTTATCTGGCTCATTTGGCAGCTTTGGTTTGGCACTAGGAAACATACTCATGCGGATGGGCTCTTGGGCTCGGAGGTCAGCTGGGGATGAGCTGCGCCTCACCTTGACAACACGACGCTGACCTGACGCTATGAGACAAATGATTCAAACATAAGCTGGGAACTAACTTCTACAACTGTGTCTCAAATCTTAAGTCTGTATCAAGCCTTTGTTAGACTAGAGAAGTTAACTTTACCTGCAGTATTTTAAATTGATATTTATAATGTAATCATTAAAAAAATGACATGTTTTTAAAATATGTTCATTTTTACTTTCTCGTATATACGAAGTATAGAGAAAGTCTTGTAATCGTGCAAAAAAAAAAAAAAAATCGAGATTTTTACAAATCTTGACGTTTTACACCTCACTGATACGGAAAAACATAATTTTGCAATCTTGTCCGTATGTCTGTGTGTCTGTCTGTGTGTCTGTCTGTCTGTGTGTCCGTGTGTAAACACGATAACTTGAGTACCGTTACAGCTAGGTTGATGAAATTTCATATATAAGTATTTTATCAAAATCGTAGATCCGTATCAACTTTTGAGCGATTTCCGATAACCGGAAGTGGTACTTTTTCTACTTTGAATTTTTCAAAAGCCTATAACTTGAGTACTATTTCAGATAGATAAATGAAATTTGATATGTAAGTAAAAGATCTAATTCTCTACCTTCTGTCAAATTTTGAGTAATTTCCGTTGACCGGAAGTACTTATTTACGCTATTTCCGATTTCTCAAAAAACGCATGTAAATTTATAAAGTATTAATAAGATTGCGCACTATTATGCACATCTTTATTTAGCGTTCACTTGGTGTGCATTTCTTTTTTCTACGAGATTATATTCTATTTTTAAAAATTTGAGTAATTAAAATGGATTAAAAATTATGTCTAGAAGTCTATATCCCGAGTTGCCATCCCCCATAGTGTTATATTAGAATATTCGAGAAAGTTTAGGGGAGATCACTCCCGGTTTATTTAGTATTAGATACCAAAGGTTACAAAACTCCACACAATTCTTACCAAGTGCAGCCATCCCAGAAGCTGCGAGAAAATAAAATAATAAAAATAATAAATGTGTATAAATAAATATAAACTTTAAAACAAAATAATTGAAGTTCTACAACCTTATCTAAAAAAGCAATAAAAAACATGTGTCCTTCAAAAAAATCGACTAATTGGACGAGAGTGGTTACAGAATTGTTAAGATATTTTTAATAAGACTCATTCAAATAATGTATTTTTTTTATATTTAAAAAACCTGGCAATAGTTGAAACAATTGTACAAGTGTTTAGCAACAGTACCTTTCTTCCTAAGAAAATCTGGAGGCTCTTTTGAATATGTGAAGTTTGCTGGAAAAAAAAATCAGGAGTCATGAAAACTATTCAAATCATCATAGAAATATATTAGCATATGAAAATATTTTTTACAATGCAAAAATTAAATATTCAAGACAAAGACACACATTTTTTTTTACAAGTTTTAAAAGTCAGGCGTGAAGTATAAGTTTAAAACCTAAAATGAGTTATAAAACACTGACCAGGGCGATGGAAATGAGATCCACTAACTGCCTTTTGTTTCTCTTTAGGGTTCAGGGCAGCACCCTTGACATAGGCTGGCCGTCCCATGCCTAGATAACTTGTGTTGTAGAAACGTCCAAAGTTGGGCTCGGATTTTCTTGAGTCAAGGGAATCCTTTAGTGCCGAAGATGCAAGAAATATTAGTTTACAGAAAGTTTGGTAAAACTATCAACATAACAGGTCCAATTTAATTTAGTTAGAAGAAAATTAACTATCGATAATTTGATTCCCTATAGAGCCAAATTAAACCCTATGTATGTTATTTTTTTTTGTTAACTAAAACTAAAATTGCATGCTACTCAAAATTGACATATATTTAAAATTAATTTAAAATACATTTTTTTAGATTTTAGATGTTAATTAAATTTATAACATTGGTGAAAGTAGTTGTAGTGCATTAATTAATTAATACACCAGTATAATATGCTTTAAAATGTTGATTAGAAGAACTCACACTTATAAAAGATAGGTAAACAATGTGTCAAAAAGAATACAAGCAAAAAACAAGAAACAAATGTAAGAAAAAAAGATCATTGTTTATAATTCTAATCTTCTTTTAACATTAGTTGTTTTTCCTCTCAAATCCAATCATGCAAACATTGGAACACAGATAAAAATAGCTAACAGCATCTTGTCACAAGTCTGGATATTTTATACTACAGCAGTCACATTGTGAGCTGATTATGTTGTGTTATATCTATAAGCCAATGGGATTGGGCATTACATTTACAGATGTCGAAAACCACACAATGAGGAAAAATTAAATTAGGCCATTAGAATGATTAAAGTTAATTAGTAATAATATAATGTGGTTAGATCTTGAAATAGTTTTAAAAATGTCTATAAAATTAAGTACACTACATTACATGCTGATGATAAAATAAATGTTTACAACACACAACTATATAATCTTAAAGAACAAAAGTAAAGTAAAATATAAGTTAAATTACTTAATTAATATAAAAGTACAACTGCATCAACAAACAAATCTACAAGAATAAAAAAAGAAAATACAACACAATCTTGCTAGAAGAAATTCATTAAGTTAACAAAAAGTTCTTTAATTATTCTTGACATTGGGCCAAAAAGATAAGGCAAGTTGGAATCAATTATGCAATGGCACACAGTAGCCTCACAGCTATTTGTATTGTATCTTAGATACCTTCACATGAGGATAAGACACCTTCCTACTCTAGCTTGATCTAATTTAATACTTGGAAAAGCTATTTGTATTGTCTTAGATACCTTCACACAAGGATGAAGACACCTTCCTACTCTAGATTTATCTAATTTAATAGTTGGAAAATCTGTTTGTATTGTATCTAAGATACCTTCACACAAGGATGAAGACACCTTCCTACTCTGGATTTATCTAATTTAATAGTTGGAAAATCTGTTTGTAATGTATCTTAGATACCTTCACACAAGGATGTAGACACCTTCCTATTCTAGATTTATCTAATTTAATGGTTGGAAAACCAAACAAAGTGAACAGAATTTTCTTGACAACTTTGACAAATGTGAGCTGGTAGTCTAGAAACAAAAGATACACAAATCTGAGGGTAAATAAAGATAGTGTTGAACTAGACTAGGGCAGGTCTACACTGTGACAGCTGGGCTACACCAGGACACCAACCTGTTTACTGCTGCTGGTAGACCAGGGGAAACACATCCCAGTCAGTGAGTGCATTAAGCACTGACAGAGAGAGGAGTACGTTAGTCAAGTACAAACATTACATCTTACACATATCATTAGATATCTACTTCAATGGTTAAATTTATACTAAAGTTAATCAACCAACACTTTGTTATTTAAATTATTAAACTGAGGTAATCTCTGAATAGAAGTTATTTTAAACAAATTGAACTAAAAATACAAGTAAAGTGAAGGCAGTGGTCAAGTGACGAGAGGCTAGGTTTATTGGTCCATATTAGGAACAGTAACATTTGCTGCATCAGATGATATCAGGACTAGTAACATTTGCTGCATCAAATGATATCAGGACCATTAACATTTGCTTCATCAAATGATATCAGGACCAGTAACATTTGCTTCATCAAATGATATCAGGACCAGTAACATTTGCTTCATCAAATGATATCAGGACCAGTAACATTTGCTTCATCAAATGATATCAGGACTAGTAACATTTGCTTCATCAATTGTGACATACAGTTGGTCAATCATTCAGTAATAACCAATATATGGTTTCTACTTACAGTTGATCATTTATAACCAATATATGGTTTCTAGTTACAGTTGGTCAATCATTCAGTTATAACCAATATATGGTTTCTACTTACAGTTGATCATTTATAACCAATATATGGTTTCTAGTTACAGTTGGTCAATCATTAAGTTAAAAATGTAAAAAATAAAGCTCTAAGACTAATTGAGAAAAAAAGAAATTGTTAATCTATTCTAGCTTCTGTAAATAATTGTAATCCATTTTCTTCATGTAGCTATATCACATACCCATCCGTATAACTTTATCCTACTCCACTGCATGTAGCCCTATCTTACTTATTCATCAGCATATAGCTCTATCCCATTCCCCTGCATTATCTCTCCACTATTCACATAAAACTCCACCCCCCCCCCCCCCCCATATCAATAATATCAATTTTTTAAAGCACATTATTCTACAAAGGTAAAAAATGAAAAATAATTCTGATGGAATAATTGCTTAGAAAAAAACTCATCATCACATTTCATTCCAAAGCATTGCTTGGGGGAGCAAATATGTATTATGCAACAATTCTCCCATAACTACAACATATCCTGTGACAATTCTCCCATAACTACAACATATCCTGTGACAATTCTCCCATAACTACAACATATCCTGTGACAATTCTCCCATAACTACAACATATCCTGTGACAATTCTCCCATAACTACAGTATATCCTGTGACAATTCTCCCATAACTACAGTATATCCTGTGACAATTCTCCCATAACTACAACATATCCTGTGACAATTCTCCCATAACTACAACATATCCTGTGACAATTCTCACATAACTACAATATATCTTGTGATGATTCTCCCAAAATTACAGTATATCCTGTGACAATTCTCCCATAACTACAACATATCCTGTGACAATTCTCCCATAACTACAACATATCCTGTGACAATTCTCCCATAATTACAACATATCCTGTGACAATTCTCCCATAACTACAGTATATCCTGTGACAATTCTCCCATAACTACAACATATCCTGTGACAATTCTCCCATAATTACAACATATCCTGTGACAATTCTCCCATAACTACAGTATATCCTGTGACAATTCTCCCATAACTACAACATATCATGTGACAATTCTCCCATAGCTACAGCATATCCTTTGACAATTCTCACATAACTACAATATATCTTGTGATGATTCTCCCAAAGTTACAGTATATCCTGTGACAATTCTCCCAAAATTACAGTATATCCTGTGACAATTCTCCCATAACTACAGTATATCCTGTGACAATTCTCCCATAACTACAACATATCCTGTGACAATTCTCCCATAACTACAACATATCCTGTGACAATTCTCCCATAACTACAGTATATCCTGTGACAATTCTCACATAACTACACTATATCCTGTGACAATTCTCCCATAACTACAGTATATCCTGTGACAATTCTCACATAACTACACTATATCCTGTGACAATTCTCCCATAACTACAGTATATCCTGTGACAATTCTCCCATAACTACAGTATATCCTGTGACAATTCTCCCATAACTACAACATATCCTGTGACAATTCTCCCATAACTACAAATTCACCCCCCCCCCCCCCCACCATAACACGCAGACAATTATTTATAAAAGCCATCCTTATGTTGTAATATTAACTTGTTATTGAACAGGAAAATCTTAAATAAAAATAAATCCTTACTTAGTTTACACTGCACCTTCAACATACATATATTAAAAAAGTAATTTAAATTTGACATGAGCCTTTTAACTTACTTCAGCTGAGGTTAAAAATATTTAAGTATGTAAGATGACAACCAACATGAATACAATAAAACATTACTACAATTAAGTAAGAACAGCTTCGTAGCTGTGACTGTTCTGTTAACATCAGCGTGACTGTCAAGGCTTAGATGAAAGTTGCTCTGTAAACCAAACACCCTGTGCAAACATACAACCCAATGCTAGCACTAATGGTATGGGGCTACGTACCGAGTGGTTCCGCTTGAAGCTACTGGTGGTGGAGGTGGAGTTGAGAGAAGCTGAGGGACTTGGGAGCTACAGCAAAGCACAGCCCATCATGCACACACAGAGAGGTGGTGGAGAAACAGGCAATCAGCAAATAAGGGAGGCAACAAAAGATCAAAAACTAAGTGAGCACTAGTCGTCAAATTATTGGCTTTGGCATGATTAAAAAATTAACTGTGAGTGAATTTTCACAAACGAGAATATTAATGGTGTTTTTTATTTTAAAATCATAACTACACACAAATTAATATAAATAAGTCAGTGAGTTATTTATAAAAAAAAATTCATTAAAAAAAAAACAAACATTTTTCATGTTCTCAGTAACCAGGTAGCAATAAAAGAAAATTAAAAAAGAAAATTTCAAACTCATGCCATTAGATTTAATTTAAATTGAATGAACAATTTATAAAACTAACAGAAAACATTAAGCAAAAAATAATATTCTACGAGCTTCCTTCCCCTACCATTCAATCATAAATCTTCTGTATCATTGAGATTTAAAATAGAACCAAACTTCTTTTAGAAAGAAGTTTATAAGATCTTATTAGGTTGAATCAACAACTTCAATGTACTAAAAATGTTAAAACTGATCTTTGAACCTTTAACAAGCTGCTATTGAAGGCAAACTACATTTTTGTTTCCCTCACATCTAAGCTGCATTGTTGACAGTGTTGTCCAAAACATTTCAATACAACAATGCAAAACATTGATACAAAATTCTAGCTTCATAAGTTTGTATTAATGAGATTAAAGGAAAAATAATATTGTTTAGATTTAGGCTCTAGCTGTATGACATTTTTAATAATTTTACTGACGAACTTTAGTAGACCTTATAGTGCCATACTTATTATCCATAGCTTCGATTGACTGATTAATATTAATTCAAATTTATATCTAATATTTGTTTTTTTTTAATAATAAGGCCTAATTATAGTTGATATATTTTTTTATTTAACAAGAATCTGATTGTTTTAAAAAGTTTTCAATCAAGCCATGCTGTTAAAGAGAGAGAGAGAGAGAGAGAGATGTAAGATAAAATGTACCTGCTGGTCAGTGGGGGACAGAGCCTCATCATCACTCTGATCTGTGCCTGAGTCTGGACCTGAGGAGGAGAAGAGCATTCATGGTGTTTACATTGTTTCACTACTTCAAACATCATAGCACCAATCATTCAGGAGCAGAAGAACATTCATGGTGTTTACATTGTTTCACTACTTCAAACTACATAGCACCAATCATTCAGGAGCAGAAGAACATTCATGGTGTTTACATTGTTTCACTACTTCAAACATCATAGCACCAATCATTCAGGAGCAGAAGAACATTCATGGTGTTTACATTGTTTCACTACTTCAAACATCATAGCACCAATCATTCAGGAGCAGAAGAACATTCATGGTGTTTACATTGTTTCACTACTTCAAACATCATAGCACCAATCATTCAGGAGCAGAAGAACATTCATGGTGTTTACATTGTTTCACTACTTCAAACATCATAGCACCAATCATTCAGGAGCAGAAGAACATTCATGGTGTTTACATTGTTTCACTACTTCAAACATCATAGCACCAATCATTCAGGAGCAGAAGAACATTCATGGTGTTTACATTGTTTCACTACTTCAAACATCATAGCACCAATCATTCAGGAGCAGAAGAACATTCATGGTGTTTACATTGTTTCACTACTTCAAACATCATAGCACCAATCATTCAGGAGCATTCATGGTGTTTACATTGTTTCACTACTTCAAACATCATAGCACCAATCATTCAGGAGCATTCATGGTGTTTACATTGTTTCACTACTTCAAACATCATAGCACCAATCATTCAGGAGCATTCATGGTGTTTACATTGTTTCACTACTTCAAACACCTGAGCAACAACCATTCAACTGTAATCAGAATGTTCATACAAAGTTTCTTTCATGTGTCTCTTAGGAAAGAAGTGGGGGGGGGGGGGGGAAGGGTGACACAAGCATGTCACTCCACCCCCCCCCCCCCCCCCCACAGAACACAATATAATTTATACACAAAATATATTACTGAAACCAGTGCCCCCCCCTCCCCAATATTTCAAGTCTCCCCCCCCCCCTAAGAAAAGGTGTCTGAAAGAAACATGGTTCATGTTATTTCACTACTTCATACACCTTTATTAAAAAAAATAAAAATAAACAACATCTCAAAATATTATCACCATTACTCATGATGTTCATATAGTTTCATTACTTCATAAACCATAACTTACTACTTCATTAAACGGATACCCTGTCGAACTGGATAACATTTTTAGCTCATTTATAATCTACTAATCAAAATATGGGGGGGGGGGGGGGGGGGGGAAATTATTAGCTAAAATTAATTACTTTAAAAATTGAAAAAATAATATAAGAGATCTAGATTAAAATCTAGTAATCATGAGCTAACAGTTTATAGATAAAGAGAGACAAAAAAAACGAACCATGATGTACTTTGTGTTTGTTTACAACCATCTCACTAACGAATCCGTTCCACTAATTAGTGACAGATTCCGTCAGTCCAGCTAACTGGCTCAGTAGGAATGCGATGTTTACCAACTTAAAAACTACACGTGAAGGTGCGGTTTTTAGTCTATCCTATGTTACTATATCGGTAGTCACTACGTCATCAGCACCCTAAACGGATATATGCGCGGCGATAACAATAGCTTTATATCCAGACGCTTGTTCATGCGAAGCCAAAAAGGGGAATCCCCGAGCAATCCCCCTTGTGCTATAAAAGGTGACCTATACACAACAGAAATGTTGACGGTGTTGTTCATTGCGCCCTTGAGATAGAGCCTATCTAAAGATCAAGAAGAAATTTGACAGAAAATGTGTATAGTTTGTTTTTATCAGTGAAGTTTGGTTTATCGGCTACTTCAGACTGCTAGTGGACAGCTGTAACAAGCCAAGATGGCCGCCAGTCAATGTGATTGGTTATCTGTATTGTAGCTTGAAGGACAGAAGATGCCCCATATAGGCTGCTCACAATGTCGACAGGTTGTATAGTGGACCAAAGGATGTAAACTAGGGGCAAGCTAAGGGAGAACACGCACAGCGACATATAAACAATAAATATCATGGGGAGGGGCGGCGAGAAATCTAGAATCTGCCCGGGTAATATAATGCGCAGTCAACCAGTCGTTTGGGGATATAATATAACACGAAATGTCCACCACTCCCCCTCAAGTCTGAAAAGAAATATAATCTTCATCCCTAAAGAGGATACGTGAAATATCCCCCCCCCCCCCCCTCCCTTCTCTTCCCCAAGGCAAGGCACACGAAATGTCCTAGTCCCCAAAAGACATAACAGGACATAAACTATTGCAACTCGCCATCTACCTGTCTTCACCTGACAAGCATGAAAGCAAACAAGCCAGGTATCCCAGCTGTGGTGCTACCTGTCGTACACCCCTTTCTGCAAGTGGTCGTGATTAAAGAGGACGGGTAGCGGCACCCACAGTAGATCAGAAGAAAGGGGCAGTAACACAATGCTTCTCTCTGTCTAAACGGGAGCAACTCAGTGTGAAAACACTCTTCAAGCTCTCCAGGTAATGCCTGCATAAATTCTATTAACCAAGATTATGTTTACACCTCTTTGTTGCGGATATACCTACACATAGTTTTCATTATACAAAAGTACAACGGATATTTTGACACACTGTTTTGATGGTACAAAACATATCGTTTGGTTTGTACAACGACACATATGTATACATATACTTTTTTTCTATGACAGATATATCACACATCGTTCTGTTAATAGTCAAGTATAGCGGACAATTTAAAAAAAAAACTGACGTTAACATTGTGTGTAAGCGGCAGTACTACATCATACGATCATAAAACCCTCCTGACAAATATTTTATTACCAATGTAGTAGAGTGTCACAACAATGACTATATTCACGCAGCTATCCTTAAAAGTACAATCTTTAGCTCATAATAAAATCTCTTCAAGTTAAAATTTTAGTGGCTTATTTAGGATACACAGTTTACAGACGAACCCTCCTTTATACAATGCCAACACTTTTAAACCTATTTTATAAAGTTTTTTTTTAAAGTAAAAAAAAAATATTCCCCAGGAGAAGGCCCGATTACAGGTAACAAGTCACTAAAATATAAGACCCACTGTTACAAATGGGGCGAGAAAATGAGTGCACTACCCGTGGTGTTAAGCCACATTGTGTTAAATTACACGTTATTATACATGTGACTAGAGAGGAAACCTTTGTACAAAAAAAAAAACGATGGCTCTGCATGTTTAGGCGTAATTTAAAGATAAATACGCAACACACTAGGTACAGTAAGGACATAATCTGCCTCACTAATTTATCTAGCACTAAACCAGCACACCAACTTTATTGCAACAAGAGTCGTACCCCCCCCCCCCCCCCGACACAATTCCTCAGCTTCTGATAAACTTGAGCAGGTTTTTGTTCTACCACACAGCATTGGCTGGTTGTAATCTTGTAAAGGTCAGGGTACATCCTGCTGTCTCTGTGACCGTCTCCCCCTCCCTCCCGTCCTGCTATCTACACGCCATGAAACATCTTATTACATGCAATAAAACATGGCACGGGCTTGACATTTAGAGAGCTGGACGACACATTATTTTAGCTGAATGCATGGATGGGACAGACACTGTAGCCTGGCAGTTTATCGGCATGTAGCAGGGGTCATTCAACAACCTGTAACGTAGTCGTACAACAACCTACAACAAAGGACCATACAACATACAACAGCCTGTAGTAATGACCATACACATACAACAGCCTACAGTAATGACCATACACATACAACAGCCAGTAGCAAAGACCATACACATACAAAAGCCAGTAGCAAAGACCATACACATACAACAGCCAGTAGCAAAGACCATACACATACAACAGCCAGTAGCAAAGACCATACACATACAACAGCCAGTAGCAAAGACCATACACATACAACAGCCAGTAGCAAAGACCATACACATACAACAGCCAGTAGCAAAGACCATACACATACAACAGCTTGATGTAAGGGCCTGTAATAATGACCATTCACATAAAACAGCCTGTAATATTGACCATTCACATAAAACAGCCTGCAGCAAGGACAACTGCCTCTAACAGTGACCATAAAATAGCCAGCAACAATGCAAAGACTAAGAGAAAAAACAGTTTCAACATGAAAGTTGTTGATCAACAGCGGGGAGCAATTTTAATTATCTCGTGGTATAAGCCTTACAATAGCCTACACAATGTCGTGCTTGTGAAGCGTTTTTTTTTCAATAGCGCATTGTGTCATGAATAACTTAGACAACATCAATTTTACCCACTGTAAAATACAACCAGATAAAAGAACGGGGAACCCTCACAAACACAGGGGAATGGGGAGAGGGGAGGTAACTCCGAACCCTCACAAACACAGGGGAATGGGGAGAGGGGAGGTAACTCCGAACCCTCACAAACACAGGGGAATGGGGAGAGGGGAGGTAACTCCGAACCCTCACAAACACAGGGGAATGGGGAGAAGGGAAGTAACTCCGAACCCCACAAACACTGGGTTGATTGTTACACTGTACCCCCTCCCTACCTGAGAGACGAGACCAGAACAAACAAATCACAACCAACATGTTCAACCCCAGATGACACAACGATGAGATCAGCTGATAGCCCCGATACAGCTGCAGCTATCAATAGCGCCATTATCGGGGGCCAGACACCCAGTAAACACTTACCAGATATTCAACAGTTTGTATACAATTTTTTGGCTTCACAGAACCATGTCGGTCCCTACATTTCCTTACCCAATTATTACTATACGTGCCAAGTTTTGAAAATAGCCCGGTATCACTTGGAGCCGCTAATGCCGGTGTAACGTGGGTAGCTAATGCTGGCCTAACGACGGTACAGGAACTGCAGATAAGATAAGAGCAGCACCAAGGTAATATTGATGAGTTCCAGCAGTTGCACCAGGTATTTGCCACATCCGGAGATAATAACTCGAGAAATATGTGCTAGCGGGGCCTAAAAGGACTCCTTTACATTGTATATGTATATGTATTTGTATATGTTTATGTATGTTTTTGGATACGTATGTGTATGTTTTTGGATATGTATATGCATATATACATATATATATATATATATATATGTATATGCATATATACATATATATATATATATATATATATATATATATATATATATATATATATATATATATATATATATATATATATATATATATAAGTCGTTACAATGTAACAGGGGTCAAGATATATATTGATTTTATATATATATGTATATATATATATATATATATATATATATATATATATATATATATATGTATATGTGTATATATATATATATATATATATATATATATATATATATATATATATATGTATATGTGTATATATATATATATATATATATATATGTATATGTGTATATATATATATATATATATATATGTATATGTATATATATATATATATATATATATATATATATATATATATATAAGTCGTTACAATGTAACAGGGGTCAAGATTTTGACTGTTACACTACCCATATTTGTAACTATACTTGACTACTGACTCCAATTCCTACTCGGACTAACAGCGATACCGGAAAACAAACAACAACACACATGCAATATTGTATCGTCCTGCCGGCGTTTTTATAAGAACCAAAGAGTAGACTACACGGCAAATGGGTTAGGTGCAGTTTGCGGTGATCGATGATATAAGCTATTAAAAAAATAAACCTACAACCACAAACATTACAAACCAGGTGTTTGGAGAGGCCTAATGCCACCATAAAGCAGAGATAACAGTACAATAGGCCTAAATAAGGAGGTTAACCAACAGTGGTAAGGGCTAAAACGCACTGAGTCATAAGAAAGGGCGGTGACCTAGTTCAGATATGTGGAACAAACAAAACACCACAAGTCCTACTGTATTGGACATGAATTTCTGCACCTCACATACAGGCGCATAATCAGCTGGATCTATTCAAACACTTTCAACCATTGTGGGACGAATACTTTTGTTGCCTTGCAGGTAGACTGCAGGGTATGCGGTGAAAAAAAAATACCGGATGTTTATTTTCAGAACACCAACCTTCATTGTACCTAACTCATTATCGATTTTAATTGATTGCTGTCATGTTCTGATGGGTGGGTGGGGGTAGGGGCATTAACTATTTAAAAATAAAAAATTAAGAGAAGAAACACGCAGAACTGTCAATAACTGACGTCATCGGCGTGAACTTTGGCCTACTTATTTATTTGATTTCATCAACATTCCCTGAATGATTGAAAAGGGAGGTAACACAGGCGGAAGTCCAAGAGTAAAAACAAGAGGTTTTAAAGTACACTATGTGGCAACACTTCTACCAGCCCAGCGACTGATGTGTTTAACCCTTCAACGGCCGGTGGTGTTAACACGGCCTCATCAGACGGTTCAATAACCAATCAGCATTCGATCAGCTGTCGCCGGTCGCAGAGTTTCACTAACTAGGCACCCAATTATCGATGTGCAGTAATAAAAAAGAACGTAATTTTTTTTTAAAAATAAAAAGTGCCATCCTACACTGACCGCTAGAACCAACGGGCGCTAGAATGGCTAGACAGTAAACAACCCCAGTGGCAGCGAATAGACGGCAAGATTACAATCAGCAGTTCACTCGTTCATTACATTTGGACAAACAAGGGGCAGCACTCGTCACTAACGTCACTAACTTAGTTTTTATAATGAAAAAAAAACTTGCTAACACTAACAGACAATTTTAAAAAAAATCATAAAACAGTATTAGGTTTTTTTTTTCTTCTAACAGACAATTTTTTTTCGGGGTAGGGACGCATTTAAAATCCCCTCCTCCTAAAAGAAATTCTGGACAGTATATATCGTGTAATGTTAAAATAAAAAAAAAACACTAATAGCTAGCAAAAAACAGCATTAAAAATAGCTTTACATTTTAATGGCCTATTGAGACTTGATTACGTTAAAGGTCGATGTGACTTAGCGAGCAGATGTTTGATATGAGGTTAAGAGACGCTAGCAACAGTTATTGACCAGAAGGATGGCAAATGTCCTATAATAGATGGCATATGTCCTACAAGAGACGACCAATGTCATACATCAATTAACCAATGTCCTTTAACAAATACTCAATGTCCTACAAGAGATGCCTGATGTCTTACTTTAGATACCCAACGTCACACAAAAGTTGCCCAATGTCCTACATAAGATGACCAATGTCCTATGACAAAGTACAATGTCCTAAATAAGATGCCCAATGACCTACAACAAATACCCAACGCCCTACAAGAGATGACCAACTTACATGTTATCCTCACCGTCAGAGCTGGATTCGATGGTCCTTTCTTCATCTTCCTAAGCTTACAACGTTCTCCATTCTACTCCAAAAAGAAACAAACACTGCACCAACAATGGAATCCTTTCCTCACAAACCACAAATCAACACGCTTTGTTTTCACCTACAACAGTACCTAAATTTTCCATAGCGTTGATTGCAAACAAGGCCAGTAGAATGTGTCACCATATCCTGAATACCTGGCCAGGGATTATGAATACCTGGATGGGGGAAACACTGAAATGGATACCCGCAATGTCGGATCACTGACACAACAAGAGAGAACACATGGACGTGGTTGGACCACTGACACAGCTGCTGTATTGGTACACGGCGGACAGTTTAAATACTAGTTCGGTCCCGTTCAGGTGCTGCGCCCTTGTTGAACTTCAACAAAGATTGTCGTCCCATGGCCAACAAAACCAGGGTTTGAGCATTTCAGCAACGACAACAACCTAAGTACTGTCTAGTTGTGGTCATACCGGCTCTCTTCGTAAAAAAAAGACAACGACATACTTTAAACAAGGAGAATAATTATGGTATTTGAAACTAAAATTTGCACAATTTAGGTAATGAAGAAATTCTATTCCAATACACATCAGATAACAGTTTGACTACCGCACAAATACCAGAAGAGAAACAACTTGTACATGTAGATCAACATACACGTCTACTATGCAGAATGTTCACTTGGGAGCTGTAAGCTTAAAGCAACTGTAAAAATTGGGTGACAAAACTAAGACCATGGGCACACATACAGAGCGTTAAAACCTTGAGAAGCAGCCCATTATTGGGTGAAAATGCTAAGTTGTGAGTAAGATCGCAACAGCTGCTTTCATGCAAGTTCAATCAAAAAATTAATCAATCGAAAATAAAAAGGAAAAACCCAAAACCTTTTACCGATCGATGTTATCACTGTGGCAAATATTTAGTGCCTTGGGCAGTCACGTGATACGGTCGCCTTCCAGCATAGCCTTTAGTGGCGGGGGGCGTGGTCAAATGTCCGGAGCTTCGTGGTCAAATCACCGGAGCTTTGTGGTCAAATCACCGGAGCTTCGTGGTCAAATGACCGGAGCTTCGTGATCAAATCACCGGAGCTTTGGGGTCAAATGTCCGGATCTTCTGGATCAAATGACCGGAGCTTCGTGGTCAAATGACCGGAGCTTCGTGGTCAAATGACCGGAGCTTCGTGATCAAATGACCGGAGCTTCGTGGTCAAATGACCGGAGCTTCGTGATCAAATGACCGGAGCTTCGTGGTCAAATGACCGGAGCTTCGTGGTCAAATCACCGGAGCTTTGGGGTCAAATGTCCGGATCTTCTGGATCAAATGCCTAGCTTCGTGGTCAAATGACCGGAGCTTCGTGGTCAAATCACCGGAGCTTTGGGGTCAAATGTCCGGATCTTCTGGATCAAATGCCTAGCTTCGTGGTCAAATGACCGGAGCTTCGTGGTCAAATGACCGGAGCTTCGTGGTCAAATGTCCGGATCTTCTGGATCAAATGCCTAGCTTCGTGGTCAAATGACCGGAGCTTCGTGGTCAAATGACCGGAGCTTCGTGATCAAATGACCGGAGCTTCGTAGTCAAATGACCGGAGCTTCGTGATCAAATGACCGGAGCTTCGTGGTCAAATGACCGGAGCTTCGTGGTCAAATCACCGGAGCTTTGGGGTCAAATGTCCGGATCTTCTGGATCAAATGCCTAGCTTCGTGGTCAAATGACCGGAGCTTCGTGGTCAAATCACCGGAGCTTTGGGGTCAAATGTCCGGATCTTCTGGATCAAATGCCTAGCTTCGTGGTCAAATGACCGGAGCTTCGTGGTCAAATGACCGGAGCTTCGTGGTCAAATGTCCGGATCTTCTGGATCAAATGCCTAGCTTCGTGGTCAAATGACCGGAGCTTCGTGGTCAAATGACCGGAGCTTCGTGATCAAATGACCGGAGCTTCGTGGTCAAATGACCGGAGCTTCGTGATCAAATGACCGGAGCTTCGTGGTCAAATGACCGGAGCTTCGTGGTCAAATCACCGGAGCTTTGGGGTCAAATGTCCGGATCTTCTGGATCAAATGCCTAGCTTCGTGGTCAAATGACCGGAGCTTCGTGGTCAAATGACCGGAGCTTCGTGGTCAAATGTCCGGATCTTCTGGATCAAATGCCTAGCTTCGTGGTCAAATGACCGGAGCTTCGTGATCAAATGACCGGAGCTTCGTGGTCAAATGACCGGAGCTTCGTGGTCAAATGACCGGAGCTTTGGGGTCAAATGTCCAGATCTTCTGGGTCAAATACCCAGCTTCGTGGTCAAACAATCATAATAATAACTTATTTCTTATACGTTGGCGCTGATTGTGTACACACAAATCATTTAGACAAGATAATGTAGAGAGAATCTATTAAGGCCACTGTCAGGGAATGAAGTATGAGGCCGAAGATAGGGCCTACATGGTCACAACGTTAAACATAGAGCGAGTGATAAATGATTAAACGACCGTCCAATTGTTTTTTTCTTGTTAAACTTATCTAACTACTGTATGGCATTCCATGTGTGCACAAACATGACCTCTTCTGGGCTTAAACTAAACGCAATGAGTGGGGCTGGGCTGGGTAGGAGGGGGGATAAATACCAAATAAGAACTAATCTAACTAAAATCCCGATCAAATATTCATTAATCTGGCGCACACCTGCGAACCTCAGCGTCATGTTACACATCATAAAACTCACGACCATTCCCCAGATGTGTTCTAGCAAAACACATGCAATGGCCAGCAGTTTTAAGCACATTAAAAACAGATAGCTGTTTACTGAAACAGGCTGCACATCACAAACAGATTGCTGTTTACTGAAACAGTCTGAACATCACTAACAGGCCGCTGTTTAATGAAACAGGCTGCTGTTTAATGAAACAGTCTGCACAACATAAACAGATCGCTGTTTACTGAAACTGGCTGCACATCACAAACATATTGCCCTTTAGTGAAACAGGCTGCACAACATAAACAGATCGCTCTTTAGTGAAACAGTCTGAACATCAGAAACAGATCGCTGTTTACTGAATCTAGGCTGTACATGGTGGGTAATGTGGTGTTTTGTTAGCTTTGTTGGGACTTAAGCACATCTCAGGGAACCACAAGATGGTAAATGATTTAAATATCTGTAGTCCTAATATTTAATCACAGGTCAGCAGTAAAGAACAAATGACTGTTGACCCAAAAGTCTCGAGTTCGGATCTGGGTGAGTAATATTATGGTATAATTAATTCGTTCACAATGTTTATCTGTCTCGGATGACAACATACAAATATCTAAATAGTTTTAATAAGGGGCAGATGATCGGCATACTAAAATCTCAAGCTACTGTTTTATATAAAGCAAATATTTTGAGTTGCATGTGTTGTTCATTATGAACAAACAGAATGTAAAAATTTAAATACAAATTGTAGAAAACAAGTAGAAAAAAAAACAAAATAATAAGTGCACTAAAAATAAATGAAACGATCTTGCATTCTTTATCAAAAGCTACCCCTTGAGACCAGAAGGTCAACAGAAGAGATGAAGTGGAGTCAACCTGTTTCTGTGACCTCTGCATAAGAAGGGGGTGTAGTTAGTTCTATGACCAGCTGACTTTACTTTCCCTAATGTCAGGTACCCATTAAAGCTGGGTGGACTCTGGAACATCATAACCCATACATTGATATTAACTATAAATAGTAGATGGTCAAAGATCCAGATGGAAGTTCTTATTTCCACTAACAATAGAGGAAATAAATACCGTGTTTATTGCCTCTCATTCATGAGAGGATATAAGTACCGTGTTTATTTCCTTGACAACGTGTGAGAGGAAATAAGCACCTTATGTATTTCCTCTATCATTGGCCAAAATAAGCACTACAGCTCCAGGTAAACCAGCACAGAAAAACTAAATAATTTCCCTTATTCTAATCCGAAAGTCTTAAGTTTGTATCCCCGGTTCCAGTTTGTAGCTCATCCCTGAGTCCACCCAGCTCTCATGGGTACCTAACTCACATTAGGGAAACAAAGGCACCTGAGCATGGTGTTGAACACATTATCCAGTTTATATATGGGTCAAGGTCATTGAAACAGATGAACTCTACTTCTTCATCTGTGCCATGTATCTTGTGCATAAAATGGCAAATGATGATGATAATCCCCTTATGCAATCAATGCTTCCCACAAAGAAACTTAATGTTTTTCTTGTAGAAGTAAAATAATAAATAATGGATGTTTCACTTTTAGGTAAGTTTCTACACAATCTTAGACATGGATAAAGAAAATTTGTACAAAGTATTTGAGTAGCTCAGGTGAAAACACTTCACACACCTCCCTCCCCCACCCCCACTGCTCTTTTATGTTAGTGAGAATCTAATTAAGTCTAGTACTCACTGAGAGGTGGACTCCGAAGCTGCCCATTAGCTGCAGGTGTGGATGTGGCTTGTGGTTTGTGCTGGCTGATGGAGAGATCATGGTTCTCACTGATAACTAATGGAGTCAGGGGTTCTAACTTCCTTTGATCCATAGACACAGGAGACTGCTGGCTTGATGTCATTAAAGCCTCCGCTGGTTGGTTCTCTTCAGATTTTTTAGACTTCACCTTAGCTTTGCCAGACATTTGAGAAATATTTTCCTTTTCACTAGTTGAACTATCCTGTGGATCTGAACCTCTGCCCTCTAGTGCAGTCTCTGCTGCCTCATCAGCTCTTTTGGAAGTTGAACTTTTAGGTGACCTCTTTGGTAACGGGGAATCCTGACTCCCATCACCTCCCCCGGAGGTGTCTCTGGCGTGTTTACCTGGCTTAGTACCTGATTAATTAAAATAATTCATTTTTAATTAATCAAGAAACACTGCACATCTTAACTAAGTTTAAATGAGTATCATCAAAACCTAAACATAACTGAATTCCATGTTTTTAAAAACCTACTATCAGGTACACAAATGATATAAACTAGATATCTGTGCAAATAACTTTCAGCAAGTAAGCTCTCAATATATAAGCCTGTGAATGTAAAGCCCCACACAGGGAGGATTAATAACATAAAATTAATCAATAATTGTGGAGATATTTTATTGGTTTATTTTACTATCCATAATAACATGCTTTAGTTTTCTAATAGTAGATGCTCACATTAGCATTGTGTCATAGCCATAGAAATATGCAACAATGAATTATGTATGTGTATAAATAACTTAATAGTTACAAGCTCAACAAATTGCTAGTGTGTACCTACATTTTACATATATATGTATACACACATTTTTATATATACATATCAATAGGAACTGTATACATATATAATTTTTAAAATAAGTGAGTATGTGTATTTAAATTAATTTATTTTCATTGTCTAGTTAGGAGTATTTTATCAAAATCTTATAAGGCTATTTAAATTCCTCTAGTGATGACAAAAGCTATGATCAGCATTGTAGATAATAAAAAAAAAAACACCACTCCTGGCAAACACACTGGTCAACTAAATTATTCAGTTCTTTGGTACTGGAAATAAAAATACTTTCCTGGTCTATTTTTCAGTAGGTTCCTCAAACCAAATCTTCTCTAGTAATGTAAATACTGAAGTACACAAACTTGGAGTAGAGAAAGACAAGATCCACAAAGCAACAAGAAGCTGAGACAGCAGTGAGATGAGTAACCACCTCCACCACAGCCGGTGTGTTGAGCCGACTCTCACATAAAGCAATCTCACAATGTCTGGAGCACTGGGCTCACCAGTAAAATCAATACTCCCAGGGATCAATAATCTTGGCTGGCACATACCGGCATCAGGCTGACACACTAGCAGCCAGCAACAGCACGTCTAACAGGCAGTTTCTATTGATTGCATTTATAATTGTAATATAACATTTCTCCTGGGATGTCTATTCATGCAGTGTCAATCAGTGATGTATTTTTTTTAATAGCATCATTTAAAATAAGGTGTTCAGTTATGATTTTTTTTTAAATTGTTATTGACTTCATGAGTTCAAATAAAGTTGATATGATGAGCTGCTCTGAATGTAAGCCTCCATTCTTTATGACCATGCTAGACTTGTTTTAAAAGCTCATTAAAAGACAGCTGAGCTGTGGTAGCTCTACACTCAAAAGAGGCTATACAGCTTTGGCTAGCTATATAACATATTATATATCCAGCAGTAAACTAGCGTTTTGAAGCATATTATACTGTAAAACTTTTTAAAAATGTGGCTAAAATAGCAAGAAGCAATTGAAGTTTATATAAAAGGTGCATGTAAAAATGTAAGTATTTAAAACTTATAGGCCTACATTTTGTTTTAAACATTCTGATTGCATAACTATCTCTTTAATTCAACAGCATGGACTTCAAAGAGAAAAATTGTGTCTGCATCAACAAAATTTTTAGGATGCCCAAGTCAACTTCTGGTGGGAATTCAAGGCAATACAGAACATCAAACACATTTTTTGTTAAACACTGGAGATGCAAGTAAATAGTTTTCTTCACTTTTTACACTGATGACCATCTTTATATTTGTAATCTTTTGCCCATGTTTAGTTTTACATCCTCATTTAGATTTAAAGTAGACCTTTTTGGTGTCATAGAATAAAGCTTGGGCTTGGCCACTATTTGTAGGTAATTCTCAAACATTAACATCATTTGTTGTTGGACTCAATAAACATAAAATCTACTCTAGAAGGGGTGTATGAATCAAATAAGGAATCTGGCTACTGGCTCGTTAACTTAAGATTCGGCAGGGTAGAGATTTAATGCAACTACTACCTAGTATTTTATTATCTGATAAACAAAAAAAACAAACATTTATAATCAACTAGTTAGAAAGCATTGCTTTGGAACAAAAAGACATAATGCAACAACATTTTCTTGAGGCGGAACTACCATTGCAAATGGTGGCATAGCGAGTAGATGAGAATTTAGAAATTTTATTTTTTTCTGAGTCGATGAGAGTCTTGAAATTTTAATTTTTTTCCAAGACAATGGCATAGCATTTTAGTCATATCTATAAAATGTTAATCTATAGTTTTGTCTACCAGGAAGAGTTTCAACAGTGGTTCAGGTTAGTGCCAGTTCCGAGTGAATGACTGCAAGACTGAGCATCATATTATTATTTAGCTAATCTTTCTAGCAGTATACTATAACCCTCAAATCAAATCTTCAAACAACCAGGAATAAAAATAAATTTTTAACTGTATCATATTTTAAGGAGATTGCTCAACTTGGAAACTAAAACTAAAGGTCAAGTAATAATTCTAAATTGTAAGTTAAAAAAAGCTGATGTGAATCATAAAAAAAAGAAAAAAAAACAATGCTGACTGATGAGTGGTAAGTTTGGACTTGATTCTTGACAAGTAAAATTTTAATATTAGCAAGCAATAAATTACATATAACAGCTTAAACTTAACCAACGGAAAAAAGCTGACTAGGATACATTAGGATACATTAATAATTATAAAATGAGCTACAATATTTGTCTATTTACTTGACTGTTTTAGAAAATTGTAGCAGAACAATAAAACAAGTTGAAGTTGATTGGCCAATAAGTAAGCTATACACGCAATTTCTTTTACTTAATACTAACATAATAACTGGTTTTTATATAAATCTTCAGAAGGGCAGCACAGTATTTTAAAATATTTCCGACAGTTAGTAGATCCATCTAGATCTAGTTGCAACCTGTCAAGGAAAGCAATACTTACACTATGAAAACATAGCTTGGCCATACCCACATTTTTACCAGTATTAGTATCTGCCCCTTAAGTATCCTAAGTATCAAATTATATCTAGTTAATTTCAATGCTTTAGCAATACCAGTACCAGCTGTATAAGTTATTTAACTTAAAAAAAAATAGAATTTTAAAAAAGATTTTTCTCAAAGTTAGATCTAGATTTTTATAAATTAATTTAATCATTAATCAGAGTCCTTATTTCTACAACAGACAAGCTGACAGCTAATTTATCCTTGTATATGGGTGTTGTTAAGGGTAAGAAATGTAATAAAAACCAACAGAGGCGTAGCGACCCTTCCCGGCGCCTGGGGACAAACTTTCAATTTGGCGCCCCCCTCGGGAGCAAATTTTCGATTTGCACCCCCCCCCCCTCAAATTGCAAAAAATGCAGCTAAAATGACATTTTAATTTGTTTTTACAACCCATTTTGGCACCCCCTAGTCTGTGTAAAATAGTGACATCAGACATTTAAGTAGGCTAACAGACTAACAGTTGAAGTACTACAATCTAGGTCTAAATAAAATTGAAATAGGTTAGGCACTAGGTCTATCCATCTATGGTCTATAGGGCCTAATACTAGTATAATGACTACTATTACTACTAATACTAAAGTAAAGTGTAGCCTAGTACTAGATCTAGTAGTAGATCTAGATGGTCTAGAGTCTAGCTTGATTACTTACTTAGTCCTTAGGCCTAATTAGTAATTAGTAGCTAGATCTAGATCTAGATCTAGATGTAGTCTAGAGTCAGAGATCTTGAAATTTAGACTCCAGAATCTAGATTAGAATCCTAGATCTAGAATCTAATTAATTTGGCCTATAGTCTATAGGCTAATTATTAATCACTAATCTAGAATTCTAGATCTACTTCTAGATTAAAATGTAGGCCTAAGAAATAATTAATAATAAATTCACTAAAAATAGGCCTAGGCCTACATTTTAAAATTTTAATTATCTAGGTCTCTCGACTAGATTTATGATCTAGATCTAGGCTAGTACTAGATCTAGATCTAATAGTAGAGCAGAAAGGTCTAGATCTAGATCTAATCTTACTCTTAGTCTAGCTAGATCTAGATCTAGATCTAGAAGAGTTAAGCCGATTATCACGATTAGTCAGTCACAAGTTCTTAGTGAAGTACTGTAGTGAAGTGTATTTTTAGTAGTCTAACTACTAACTAACTAAACTCTAAACTTATTTAAAACGTAATCCATTTCATTAGCTGTAATTAGTGACGTTATTAAACTACTCACCCATTTTAAGCACTAGATCTACTATTATGAATAATCCAGCAAAGATGAGCGCAGGATAAACAGGTCACTTCTAAGTCTTCTAAGTAGACTAGCTGGCTACTCCTGTTGCAGATGCTTTGGATTATCGTCCCGTTTACCGACCTTTACCACCGAAAATAGCTGAAGAGCACAACCACCTTTACAGATAATTTTACAGATCCGTTTCTCTAGAAATTATTTCATTACATGATGTCAATACTTGAGCAAACAACGTCCACTGATTTATAATGATAATTTCTTGATTTTACACTTATCAAGCTCGGTGCAGTGTTGTCAGTCAAGTTAAGCGCACACTAGACAGATATCCATTGTTACACCTGGGCCAGGGCGAAGTCAATAAGCAAATTCAAGTGCTCCAACTCTAGATAAATTTAGCAAGCTAGTAATGTTACAGCTTATTTCCCTTGGGTCGTTTTGAAAATATTACAAACAAACCAGACCGACATTGAAGACTTACCTTTTGGTTTTTGTGAAAAGAAAATCAACTTTGAAAATCTGATGTTTTCTTTGGCCAAACTTCATATAAAATCAAACACACAACTTCCATATGCTGTTAATAATATTATTCTCTTAGTAAAATGAGATCTAGAAGGCTACTTTAAAATTCTCCACTGGAATTTTCAATTTGGTTTAGGGCCTTACTAATTTTTCATTTAATTGGATAGCTGGATCGGCTATTGTTTAAAGAAAATAAATATTATGCGCTTTTTACTATAAAATTACATTATTATGCACGAATAAACTCTCAAGCGCTATATTGAACGAACTGTTCTTAAAGCATGTCCCACAACTTCACAAAGCCTATCCATGTTATATGTTTATGAACCTAAATTCATTTTAAAAAGCACCCGCTATGATCTATGATTGTCAATTTAGGTTATTCAAATGCACGTTATGAAAGGAAAATTTAAAAAAAAATTAAATTATATATATATATATATATATATATATATATATATATATATATATATATATATATATATATATATATAATTTGTATAGTTACAGTGACACTACCGGGCAGCGTGAATAGGTTAATCAATCAGATTTGGATAAATCGGTGTACTATTTTAGAGTCTACACTTTATTTAAATGTAAGAAGTAAAAGTAAAGAATCCGTTTTAGACTAGCGATACCTTGGCATATGAAGTAGAGTTCATATGTTTCTTGATCTCGGAGTATGAAGGGAAAGTGTGGTCTGCACTTTACCCTTAAGAAAGTTTGACTCAGGGACGTCTTATTGACTTGGACCCGATTCGAACTCAGGACTTTCGGTTTAGCAGCCTAGCGCTCTACCGCTTAGGCTGGTTTAGCAGCCTAGCGCTCTACCGCTTAGGCTAAGCCGTCCCATAATTTGATTGTAGCTCCAAGATTACTTGGAGAAGATGCTTAAGTACAAAAAGGCATGAGTGTGTTGGGGGCATTAGCAACCTCCCCTCCCAAGGACTTCCAAAAAACGACAAATGTCTGACGCTAAGCAAATGGCTACATAGCGTTCGTGTCGATTTCGTAAAAAAACATACATTTACGTTATCAAAAAACATTATCCTCTGTGGAATAAGCGTAGGTCTATGTGCACTAAGGGGGGTCTGTAATTTTGTGACGGTGTGTGATGTAATAACAATTGATTAAAACTCTATTTTGACAGAGTTCAGACAAGATTTTGAAAAAATATAGCTGTTTAAAAAAATTCAACAGCAATTTTGAGGGGGGGTTGTAGGCTGAGGTGTGACGTCATTTTAGGGGGGGGGGTCTGGCTTTTTGTGGCGACGAGTGACGGAGGGGAGGGGGGGAGGTAAAAATCGTCAAAAAAGCGTGACGTCATTTATGGATGACCCCTAACACACACACACACCACATACACACACCACACCACTCAACACACACACACACCCATGACAAAATCCTTCATACGCCTCGTCTATTGCAACGTCATATAATATATCGCTAGTTGAAAGTAAACAACGCAAAATACTGAAGGAAAAAATCTAAAGATGGTTTCTTTTATTGCCTAGTTTATAATTTTACTCATTAAACATTTGAAAAAAAAATATACTGTTTTTAATTTTGTTTAGTTACTTTACACCATATTCGGGGCTGACGAATGCCGAGTCACACTGTCTTTTTTTCCTTTCGAGCTTTTGGGAACTAGATTGTCCATGTGATGGATCTTCACGATCTGATCTCTAGGAAAGAAGATGTCGATATGAGCCTGAATCCCCAGGGCGTCCCCTGCCGTTCTATCCTGCATGATCTTATGCTGGTCCAGCAAGACACGTGACTTCCGCCAACCTCGGAGTTTCTTGGCCGGGATGGAGCTGCAAATAGCCACCAGCCATTTGTTCAGGGTGTCCCTAGCGCCGAAGTCGAGCCAGTTGATCTCACTGTTACAGTTGGGCTCGTCGGGTACGGCTAGAACCCCGTCCCACGCACGGTTTGATGGGTCGGGGACACGGGACAGACCCTTGACGTTCGTCAGGTCATCGCCGAAAGAGATATCCTTGTAGAGGTCATCCTGTCGGGGTCAACAAAGGACAAGCATGAAGTTTGGCTCAATAACTTGTCGTTTAATTTACGGGGTTGTACGCAATCAGGTCAAATATACGACAACTAAACAAGTCAGAGAGGCGACGGATGTTTAGGTTTCAAGTTAGTTCTAAGTCTTAGTTATTTGTTAGAAGAACTCATATAATCATAAAGCTAAAATAGTTGATACCTCTACTTGAAGGTCAAAGATTAATATACAATACGTCAAACCCACATGGAATAGCCTCTAAACTATTATAGACTGTTAGCTAGTAGGTCTCGAGTTCGGATCCCCGGCTGGAGTCTGTATAACGTCACAGAGTCCACACAGCTCTGAGAGGTACCTGACTTAACAATAGGGAAAGTAAAGGCGGCTGGACATAGTGCCGAGGTAATCGGAACAGGCGGACTCTACTGTATGTGCTCTTGAACATGAACGGGTAAAGATGATGAAACTATTATAGGTATAAACCTAGAACCCCCTGTGGTGATGTAATGTGTATGAAAGGTGAATACGTGGAACGGGTCACTGCGTGTGTGTATGTATCATGTAGTGAGACGCGAGGCCGGGTGTGTTGACGTGTATGTTGTTGTACGGAGTGAACGAGGGTACAAGGGAAGCGACTGGTCGGGTGACAGTGGCTGTGTTGTGAGAGAGAGAAAGGTGGTGTGTAGGGATGAACAGTGTTTCTTCCAGACTTTTTTCTCCGGGGGGGCACTTGAAATTTTCGGGGGGGCGGTAAACTTTCTTCGGGGGGGCGAACACTGTTAAAAGTATATATTTTCTATATAAATTATATAAATTTCATTTCGTTCGGGTGGGCGGTAAAAATTTTTCGGGGGGGGGGGGGGGCTTCGCCTCCCCGAAGAGATGCCTGGAAGAAACTCTGGGGATGAATGCGGAGGACAGTTGAAGGTTGAGTGTCAAAGCAAGGAGGTGGATTTTGGGACTGGAGGCACGGGAGATAGAGAAATAAAGAATACTGTAATAGCCTCAATCGTGTTGTGCTTTCTTTGAGATTCAGACGCCCTCACCCCCCCCCCCCCCCACACACACACAGGTTCGCGTACGGTACTCACTAAAAAGACCATACAGTCTACTTTAAGTACTCACCAAGAAGACCACAGTAATTAAGTTGGCGTTTTCTTTACTCGACTCATACAGTCTTAGAGAGGAGTCAGAGTGCAGGCGCAGGTAGATGTCCCGCCATTTTCGCCCCTTCTGCCGGTGGATGCCACAAGAACAGAACCGCCCACACGAGGCAGGGGCCACATCGGCAGACCAGCGATAGAATTTACAAGGACCGACGGCGATGGGGAAGGAGCGCCCCGGTCCTGTCAGATGTGTACCCGGCTCAGCGGCGCCGTGCACAGGGTAGGCGTCAGCCATTTGCTTGCTTCTGAGAGCACATGCCTCACATGCGACGTAGGTCAGATCTCGATGATGTGCTTTAACGTGATGTTATCTAAAATGGTATGTTTGTGTTTAAAAACACTGTGTCTGTATCATGATCCATGATGCGCTTCAATCAAGCTACTTCCGCACCGAAATACACATTTGTGAACTTCCTGTTAGACGTGCAATAATTTAGCATTCTGCATGTATAAAAATTTCCAATGGACTCGATCTAGATCTAGAATCTACTTCCTTTCGGTACTTTTGAATAAGGAATATATCTACAGCTGGACTTATCGAAGTAGACTTAGAGAAGTATTTCAGAATTAAAAAATGGGATGAATGAATCTAGAGTTCGTTATGTGCCTACATTGTAGACTAGTTTGAAAAGTTGGATGAACGAATGTAGAGTTCGATATGTCCCTAAATTGTCGCCAGGCAAGCATGATAATTTAAAATTCAACACAATTTTAACATGAGTGGCTTATTTAAAACTGTAGGTTCGTATCTAAACTCTGCATCCTTGCCTCATAAACACATTAAGGCAGCATTGTTGGCTTATTCTTAACTTGCATTCCTTTTTGTAAATAAACAATTATGTATTAAAAATTAAAGTAAATGTTAAAACGGATTTGACTGTCAGTTATATGCCTTTGGCTTGAATGCTCATCTAAGAAAACACAAATCAATGACCAACCACAACTTTTTATAATATTTACTTATCAATTCTTTTACTTTGAAGGTAACAAAAATGAAGCTTATATTATAAACTAGACTACCCGTTATCTAGTTAGATAACTGTGGGTTTCGGGGGCCATCCATAAATGACATCACGTCTGTCACTAATCCTCACAAAATAACCAGACAGCACATTTAAAAAGGCGTCACATCTCAGACGTTTTAGTCTTTTAAAAACACTGACTTCGTCTGACAACATAATCTTTTCAAATGCTGAGGTCACAAAAACAGGTCAACTCTACTTCACCTGCCCAGTGTCCTACCAACCCAGACATGTTTTTGTCTGTGAAAACACAGATTTTGGCTGAGCGTGGGTCTGACCACACAATCTCTTCTTATGCTGTCGTCACAGGTGAACTTTACACCTACCCAAAACTACGTCACCTGCCCAGTGTTCCGCCAAGTCTCAGACAACATGTTTTATCTTTAAAAAAAAAAGATTCCGGCCGAGCATGGCTCTGACGACACTATCCACGTTATATACTGAGGGCAAAGAAACAGGGGAACTCTACTGCACCTGCCATGTATCCCGCTAAGTTCCAATAGGCAAAGGCAACATTATCATTCATAACTAAAAAAAAAAAATAATAAAAAAAAAAAACAAATAAAAAAAAAAAACAACAACACTGGCATGTCTAGAATCCATGCCACCCGCATGGTAACCTAATGTGCTAACCTCTTAGCTATCTAGGCTCGTATTCTAGAGACGTTAATAACTTATATATTTTACTTCTAAGCGGCGTAACAATCTTTGAGGTCACCGAATGTTTAGGAGTTGAGGGACTGAGTTTTACTACCCACTGTTTAACCATAGCACAGCACAGGATACACAAGGAAAGATGGACGATACAAGTATTGGTCTTAGCATAGGATTCACGTCCATTCTACTTCTCCTGCTTCATCTGATCTTCAAACTATGGACAGGGTAAGGTTTCAATTTCTAGGTTGATGAAATTTCATATATCAGTATTTTATCAAAATCGTAGATCCTGATAAACTTTTGGGCGATTTCCAGCAACCGGAAGTGGTACTTTTTCTATTTTGAATTTTTCAAAAGCCTTTAACTTGAGTACTATTTCAGATAGATATATGAAATTTAACATGTAAGTAAAAGATCTAATTCTTGGGGTTGTCATTGTTTGGGGTTGTCATTGTTTGGGGTTGTCATTGTTTGTGACTGTCATTGTTTGGGGCTGTCATTGTTGGTGACTGTCATTGTTTGGGGCTGTCATTGTTTGGGACTGTCATTGTTTGGGGCTGTCATTGTTTGGGACTGTCATTGTTTGGGACTGTCATTGTTTGGGGCTGTCATTGTTTGGGACTGTCATTGTTTGGGGCTGTCATTGTTTGGGACTGTCATTGTTTGGGGCTGTCATTGTTTGGGGCTGTCATTGTCTGTGACTGTCATTGTTTGGGGCTGTCATTGTTTGGGACTGTCATTGTTTGGGTTTGTCATTGTTTGGGACTGTCATTGTTTGGGGCTGTCATTGTTGGTGACTGTCATTGTTTGGGGCTGTCATTGTTTGGGGCTGTCATTGTTTAAGGCTGTCATTGTTTGGGACTGTCATTGTTTGGGACTGTCATTGTTTGGGACTGTCATTGTTTGGGGCTGTCATTGTTGGTGACTGTCATTGTTTGGGGCTGTCATTGTTTGGGGCTGTCATTGTTTGGGGCTGTCATTGTCTGTGACTGTCATTGTTTGGGACTGTCATTGTTTGGGACTGTCATTGTTTGGGGTTGTCATTGTTTGGGACTGTCATTGTTTGGGGCTGTCATTGTTGGTGACTGTCATTGTTTGGGGCTGTCATTGTTTGGGACTGTCATTGTTTGGGGCTGTCATTGTTTGGGACTGTCATTGTTTGGGGTTGTCATTGTTTGGGACTGTCATTGTTTGGGGCTGTCATTGTTGGTGACTGTCATTGTTTGGGGCTGTCATTGTTTGGGGCTGTCATTGTTGGTGACTGTCATTGTTTGGGGCTGTCATTGTTTGGGGCTGTCATTGTTGGTGACTGTCATTGTTTGGGGCTGTCATTGTTTAAGGCTGTCATTGTTTGGGGTTGTCATTGTTTAGGGCTGTCATTGTTTGGGACTGTCATTGTTTGGGGATGTCATTGTTTGGGACTGTTGTTGTTTGGGGCTGTCATTGTTTAAGGCTGTCATTGTTTGGGGTTGTCATTGTTTGGGGTTGTCATTTTTTGGGGCTGTCATTGTTTGGGGCTGTCATTGTTTGGGGCTGTCATTGTTTGGGGTTGTCATTGTTTGGGGCTGTCATTGTTTGGGGCTGTCATTGTTTGGGGCTGTCATTGTTTGGGGTTGTCATTGTTTGGAGCTGTCATTGTTTGGGGCTGTCATTGTTTGGGGTTGTCATTGTTTGGGGCTGTCATTGTTTGGGGTTGTCATTGTTTGGGGCTGTCATTGTTTGGGGCTGTCATTGTTGGTGACTATCATTGTTTGGGGCTGTCATTATTTGGGACTGTCATTGATAGGGGCTGTCATTGTTTGGGGCTGTCATTGTTGGTGACTGTCATTGTTTGGGGCTGTCATTGTTTGGGACTGTCATTGTTTGGGGATGTCATTGTTTGGGACTGTTGTTGTTTGGGGCTGTCATTGTTTAAGGCTGTCATTGTTAGGGGTTGTCATTGTTTGGGGTTGTCATTTTTTTGGGCTGTCATTGTTTGGGGCTGTCATTGTTTGGGGCTGTCATTGTTTGGGGTTGTCATTGTTTGGGGCTGTCATAGTTTGGGACTGTCATTGTTTGGGGCTGTCATTGTTTGGGGTTGTCATTGTTTGGGGCTGTCATTGTTTGGGACTGTCATTGTTTGGGGCTGTCATTGTTGGTGACTGTCATTGTTTGGGGCTGTCATTGTTTGGAGCTGTCATTGTTGGTGACTGTCATTGTTTGGGGTTGTCATTGTTTGGGGCTGTCATTGTTTGGGGTTGTCATTGTTTGGGGTTGTCATTGTTTGGGGTTGTCATTGTTTGGGGTTGTCATTGTTTGGGACTGTCATTGTTTGGGGCTGTCATTGTTGGTGACTGTCATTGTTTGGGGCTGTCATTGTTTGTGACTGTCATTGTTTGGGGCTGTCATTGTTTGGGACTGTCATTGTTTGGGGTTGTCATTGTTTGGGACTGTCATTGTTTGGGGCTGTCATTGTTGGGGTTGTCATTGTTTGGGACTGTCATTGTTTGGGACTGTCATTGTTTGGGGATGTCATTGTTTGGGACTGTTGTTGTTTGGGGCTGTCATTGTTTAAGGCTGTCATTGTTTGGGGTTGTCATTGTTTGGGGCTGTCATTGTTTGGGGCTGTCATTGTTTGGGGCTGTCATTGTTTGGGGTTGTCATTGTTTGGGGCTGTCATTGTTTGGGGTTGTCATTGTTTGGGGCTGTCATTGTTTGGGGCTGTCATTGTTTGGGGTTGTCATTGTTTGGGGTTGTCATTATTTTGGGTTGTCATTGTTTGGGACTGTCATTGTTTGGGGCTGTCATTGTTTGGGACTGTCATTGTTTGGGGCTGTCATTGTTTGGGGTTGTCGTTGTCACGGGTTGTCGTTGTCGGGGGTGGTCGTTTTCGGGTGTGGTCGTTGTCGGGTGTGGTTGTTGTCGGGGTGGTCGATGTTGGGGGGTTTGGGGGGAGTCTTAAAACAACTTACCTAAACAACCAGAATATGATTGTGTAATAATAACTTTGTAAGTCAAGTCTTGCAGGTGGTGTCGTTTTACAACTGCTACGTCTTTGTGCAATCTCAGTCATAAATATTTCATCATCGTGTACATTGACATGTATAACGATACTCACTTATTTGTCCTCAGATGCCCTGTCAAAAGGGCCCCTCCTAATGTCGTCTGTCTGTATCAGGTTGGACGTGGGCCCTGGGCCCCCAGTATGTCGCCCTTTCCTTTAAAACTGGAGACTTTCCTCAGGATGGCTAAGATCCCGTACATGGTAAATGTTGGCGTCAAATTATCTCTGTCACCTTCATGTTAGGAGCACTAAGCCCGAGCCTGTAGCTCTGTAGTTGTGGTCCTGTAGCATATAGCCCTGCCTATCCAACACCCTTTGTTGTCGTCTCAAGCTCCCTCGTTTACCACTTAGTCTGGCATTAATGCTTATGAAACCCTCGCCCTACCATTTTAGTAATAACCGTCAAGTTAACCGTTAATATCCATTTCATGCATTGATATCTTTACTAGGAATGTGTTGCATTTGTATATAGCTATTTTTTATTTTAATTTTAATAGAAGATTAAATAAGCCACATATTACGTCTATGTGACGGCGTGGCCTAGCAGTAGAGCGCTAGACTGCTTATCTGAAAGTCTCAAGTTCGAATCTGGGTTCAGGTCAGTATTTCCCCACTTGAGTTCAGCTCTGATGGGTCCCTAACTCATGCCAGGGAAGTGAAAGCGGCTGGGCATAGTCCTGACCACACTTCTTATGCCAAAGTCATAGAAACAGTTGAGCTCTACTTCACTTGCCCTATGGACCTTCAGGTTCAATTCAGAACTTCCCTAAATTACGTCTGGAATTAAACGAAATGTTGTAAATAACAAGCGTCACGGGGCTGGAACAATCGCTAACACGGTGTCTATTTATTTACAGAACGACCACACAGGACAAATGTCAACAAAGGGCAAGACTCCGTGGATGACGTACAACGAATTAACCATCGCAGACTCTCAGTTCTGTATCGAATTCCTCAAACAAGAACGTGGACTAGATTTTGACGCGCATTTAACTAAAGAAGAAAAGGCAGTGGCGAGGGCATTTCGGGAACTTACAGAAGAAAATTTGTATTGGTAATCTTCTGTCGTAAACGTTTGTTTTGATAATGAACTCATTAGTCAACGAATACTACGGAATTAGTTTTAGCATTTTACATAAGACCGTTGTCTAGTTTAGCAGAAGTAATTTTATCTGGCATTCAAAATCTATCTCTACACATTTGCAGGGTTTTGTTTTAAAAAAAAAACACCCTTTATGGTCTTTAAGTAAATAGAAAATATTGAACAAGACGTACAGGCTAAGTTAACAAAATGAATAATACAAATGTCTAGTGGCCAATGATTTTTCTGTACTCCGTAAATAAGAAAATCCGAAGCTAACGTTATTCTATCTCGCGCTAACAGGACCATGTGCTATGAAACATTCATCAAAAACCCCCAGAGAATGGATATTCTACTCCGAGACAACTTCCCACGATACATGACACGTGCATTCAAGCGTCTGATGGGTAGAATAAAACGGGAGCTTCGCGGTCAGGGCATAGGACGTCACACGGACAGCGAGATCTGGGATATTGGCAGGAGGGACCTCACGGCGCTGTCTGAGTTTTTGGGTTGGACAACTTTTTATTTCTGTACACATCTCATTTTGGCTTTCATAAAATGATCTATTTGTTATTACGACGCGGCGCTGGATTCTTGTACCCCCCACGGGTTGCCTGGAGATTAGGGATGATTGGTCACGTGATCTATGACCCGCGATCGCTGTTTTGAGTTGAATAATCTGTCAGGGTGGCGTTACATGGGGGATTATGGTCAGATGACGTCATAATCTGATGATTAGTTGCGGGAATAATCGAATTAATCATCGTTTGAATGATTTTGGCCTGCATTTTGTATTGGAAATAACATAGTTCCGCAATTCATTTAATGTGTGTGGTTTTATTGATGTGCGAAACAGGGCTAGTATGGGTGACTATGGGTGACATTTGCTATGTGTAGGCTAGTGATTACAGTTTATACTTGTCTAATCTCTTCCTCGCATGTGTTTCTAGCTATATGTAATGGATTATTGGTTAAATCTTTTAGCTATAGTTTATAAACTTAGTATGCATTTATCAGTTCAAATGAACATTTTATTTTAATAAACCGGGAGTGATCTCCCCGAAACTTTCTCGAATATTGTTATATAAAATAACAGGGGATGGGAACTCGGGCTATAGACATGATTTTTAATCCATTTTAAATACCTAAAGTTTTAAAAATAGAATAAAATCTCGTAGACAAATTAATTGCACACCAAGTGAACGCCAAATAAAAAGGGCATAATAGTGCGCAATATTATTAGTACTTTTAAAATTTACATTAGTTTTTGAGAAATCGGAAATTATTACTTCCGGACAACGGAAATTACTCAAAATTTAACAGAAGGTAGAGAATTATATCTTTTACTTACATGTGAAATTTCATTTATCTATGTGAAATAGTACTCAAGTTATAGGCTTTTGAAAAATTCAAAGTAGGAAAAGTACCACTTCCGGTTATCGGAAATCGCTCAAAAGTTGATACGGATCTACGATTTTGATAAAATACTTATATATGAAATGTCATCAAACTAGCTGTAACGGTACTCAAGTAATCGTGTTTACACACGGACAGACAGACAGACAGACACACAGACATACGGACAAGATTGCAAAATAATGTTTTTCCGTATCAGTGAGGTGTAAAACGTCGAGATTTGTAAAAATCTCGATTTTTTTTTGCACGATTACAATACTTTCTCTATACTTCGTATAAACGAGAAAGTAAAAATGAATTATTTAAACGTTTTATATCTGTTTGTTGCAGGAAGCAAACAGTTCTTCTTTGGAGATTCACCTTGTGAAGCTGATTGTGCCATCTTCGGTATGCTGGCTATGGCTGTCTGGCAGATGAAGGGCTCTAGACACGAAAGTTTGATCTATGGTAAGATAGAAGTCTAGTCTATATATCAAGGATCTAGACACTAAAGTTTGATCTATGGTAAGATAAAAGTCTAGTCTATATATCAAGGATCTAGACACTAAAGTTTGATCTATGGTAAGATAAAAGTCGAGTTTTTATATCAAGTATCTGGACAATGAACACTTAATTTTGCTGAATTTTGGGGAATTTTGGGGCATTAACACTAGTGTTTTTAACGGACCCACAATTTGAAAATCCATAACAAATTATTTTGAAGATATGCACTTAAAATTTTTAGCTGAATACCCCAAAATATAGTAGAAGATTATGAATTCATTGTTTATTGGGCTTAAAATATAATAGTTTATGAATGGTGGAAAACCTATAAGGGTTTATTTTTCAAGATGGCCACCGTTGTCATAGTTATGACGATTTTTCCACATTTTTTTTAATGGAAACGCATATGCGGATGTACCTTAAAAAAGCTGTAAAGAAATAATTATTTTCTAAAGATTATTAAAGAAGTTTTTTTTTACCGGCGCCTACCCCCTTTCAACACACTAGACGTGTCTTGGTTGTTTACACATGAGTCTTGTCTATTTTAAAAACGTATGGAGTATAGAGAAATATTGTAATTGTGAAAAAAAAATGTGTTTTACACCTTCAGAAGTCAGAGAAACCCATTAATAACTGCCTGCTTGCTTGTCTATTGATATGGCGGCGCCGTTCTGTCTTCTCTCTCTCTTTTGGTCTGTCGTTTTTTTTTTAAAATCTTTCTCTCTTGCTTTGTCTATTTTTCTATCTCTCCCTCTTTTCTCTCTTTGTCTGTCTCTGTCCATGTCTCTCTTTTTCCCTCTCTTTTCTCTGTCTCTTCCTGTCTGTCTTCCTCTCTCTCTCTCTCCCTCTCCATATCTCGATCTCTGCCATTTGCTAATGGTTACTAACTAAAATCCCATTTTAGAGAAACTGCCGAACTTGGTGTCATACTGTGAGAGAATGAAAGAGAAGTTCTGGCCAGACTGGGCCCAGAGGTGTAGAGGCAGGGACTATGTGCGTGATGACGATTTGGTTTACACTTTGAACCAACCTGAACACTTGGATGAAAGAATCAGTCCAGAGTTAGCTAAACAAGTTTCATGAATGCCTATCTTTATATAAGGAAGATTGCCATTATCATTAACAAATTTAATTAATACATGTTAATAGTTTGATCTACTAAATTTAATACAAAAGTATGTGAAATTACATTCTTTCATCAATATACATGTTTCTACCTTGAGTGAACGCAAGCTGTTATCTGCCGCAACTTGTCCAAAGCAGTATCATGTTGCACCTTGAGTGTAGCTGTAATTGTCGCGGTTTTCCGGAATAAGGATCTGTAAGTGCAACAGTTACATATACACTCTAGTGCGACAGGGTATTGTTTCGGGTTTTCAGAAAAATGCGCATTCGGAACACAGAAAAATTCGCAATACAAAAATATAATCTAATATACTTTAATTTTATAATATTTCAGGGAAATATATTTAAAATCTTCTGCAATGTACATATAGTCACTCTAGACTAGACTAACCTTTATCTAGTTAGATAACTGTGGGTTTCCGGGGTCATCCATAAATGACATCACATCTGTCACTAATCCTCACATTCAAAAAGGCGTCACATCTCAGACGTTTTAGTCTTTTAAAAACACTGACTTCGTCTGACAACATAATCTTTTCATATGCTGAGGTCACAAAATCAGGTCAACTCTACTTCACCTGCCCAGTGTCCTCCCAACTCAGACATATTTTTGTGTGTGAAAACACAGATTTTGGCTGAGCGTGGGTCTGAGCATACTATCTCTTCATATGCTGTCGTCACAGGTGAACTTTACACCTACCCAACACTACGTCACCTGCCCAGTGTTCCGCCAAGTCTCAGACAACATGTTTTATCTTTAAAAAAAAGATTCCGGCCGAGCATGGCTCTGACGACACTATCCACGTTATATACTGAGGACAAAGAAACAGGTGAACTCTACTTCACCTGCCCTGTATCCCGTTAAGTTCCAATAGGCAAAGGCAACATTATCATTCACAACTAAAAAAAAATAAAATAAATAAAAACAAAAAAACAAACTCTGGCATGTCTAGAACCCATGCCACCCGCATGGTAACCTAATGTGCTAACCTCTAAGCTATCTAAGCTCGTACTCGAGAGACGTTAATAACTTATATATTTTACTTCTAAGCGGCGTAACAATCTACTCGAATCTGAAACATCTAAATCGGCAACTAAATCTTGGATTGAATTCGCCATTTATTGTACTAAAAAGTAAACACATCATGTGACGTCACTATTTCCACATAAAGTCAATGTTTTAAAATTTTAAAATTAATGTGGTTAATCTACCTATGAATAAATCAATAAATTATTTAACGTCTTTAAAACGTCTGAAAACAAAAATTGTTCTCTACCTACATACTATTTTATAGTTTTCCATATAGCGTGGATCCTCTACAGTAGTCAATCAGACAAACAAATAAATATTCAAACATGTAAACAAACTTGAGTTTTAGTAGTATAGAGATAGATAGAATGTTGCACCCCCTTCTCCCACTCCCCACCCACCCCTTTACGCCGACTTCTCATTTGACCAAGAAAATTTTATTCCTGGCTAGGTACGTCTGCGACTTGAGTACCCTAACTGTGTGTGGGGGTGGGGGGGGGGGTGGGGTGGGGGGGTGGGGGTAAGGGAAAGAAGAGGACATTTTATTGTTGCCTGTGGCTATTCATGCAGGCGGAGTAACCCGTGAATACGGTGAGAAAGAGTGATCGTCCCTGGGTGATAAAAATAGCCCACCGCCAATTATTGTAAACTTCACTCAGACTGCACAACAAGCAAATTTTTTTTTCAAGGGCCGTCACACACTAGTTGGTGACTACAACTCTAGGGGGAGAGGATGGTTGGTAGATTCGGGGAGGGGGGGGGGGTCGCATTTATTGTCCGTGAGACAGGGACAACCACCTGCACCCCTGCTCACAATTATACTTTAAGCAAACTAGGTTAACTTTGGCTGGGTAGTTTTTTTTTTGAGGTCACCGAATGTTTAGAAGTTGAAGGTCTGAGTTTTACTACCCACTGTTTAACCATAGCACAGCACAGAATACACAAGGAAAGATGGACAATACTAGCCTTGGTCTTAGCATAGGATTCACGTCCATTCTACTTCTCCTGCTTTATCTGATCTTCAAACAATGGACCACGTAAGGTTTCAATTTCTTTTATAAAGCATGTTTCTTAATGCATGTTGCGGATAAGCTATGTAGGTCTATAATGATTGAAATATTATGTGAATATGGTGTTAAATATGTTTCAGCTTTCACAATTATAATAGACAACTTGGGGATAGTTTTTTTTTAATACTTACAATCAAAATTAGATCGATAAAAATAAATGATTGAAAAAAAAATCGAAATGAACAATATCGCAGAGGCTAGTTACTAGCTCTTTTGTGTGTGTATTACTCGTATCATACATACATTAGTTGCTATCGCACATGTTGCACAATGGGGTGCTATCGGACATCGGGTGCTAAGCTGTGATATTTTTTAATGTTATTTGAATCCTATGATTCATCTGTAACTTAAGTTAATATGCGTAATAAAGAGAATTCTACATATGACATGACTTTCTCTCTTACAAACTTCATCCAGTTCTGTTGTCAGTCACTCTCTTATATATAACAACACTTGACCTTTGAACTCACACTATTACCAGTTGCTTACTGGTTTTCTCTAATGACCCAGCTTTCTAGGTAAAAAGGTCACCAAACTTGTGTGACCTGACCTCGTAACAGACCAGCAGTAGCTTCCCCATATCCTCACAGCAATAGAACAAACGTTATGCAAGTATTGTGCATGTGTGACTCAAACATGAATAGTTGAATACAATAAACGTTGATGTTCTTGACTACAAGATTTCTAGAGAGTCCTCTTTGGTCTATTTGATTATGTAAACATCAGTCATCTGGGGACAAGTCTGTCTTGTGCCCCGTCCCCGGGGAGAAGTTATTTAAATTTTCTGCCACCCACCCCAGTCACCAAGCCGTTGTCGTAGTGGTGAGTCATAGAGGGACAGACAAGTATGCAAATAGAATAGACAGAAAAATGGGTGCTCACTCTGATGGAAGGATCGTAAGAATACAACTCGTTATCCATTTTATACAACATACCAGACTATGTATTATTGCAAACAGTATACAACCATATATATTACTGAACAACCTACTACACTTTATTACTTTATATACAACATCTGACACTATATCGACTATTATTTTGCAACATCCGACAGTATGTATTCGACACTAGATCTATATATTTCTGTGCAACTTACAATATTATACATTTCTGTGCAACTTACAACACTATGTACTACTGTGCAACATACGACACTATATATTACTTAACTTTATAACCTACAACACTAAATATTACTTTGGAACATTCGACACTATATGGAACATATGACTATGTATTGCTGTACAGCATACGACATTAGAAACAGTTTCTTTCAGGCATCTCTTCGGGAGGCTACCCGAACGAAATATAATTTATATAGAAAATGTATGAAAGAAACACTGCATTAGAAAAGCTGTAGACACAACAAGTTATTAATTATATATGATGTCATCGATAAATATTTCCCGACATCGTACGATATTTTTATCTTTAACACAGACGTGTATTTACTATTTAGCGCTCTATCGTTGAAAGTGTACATGGTGTGTCATGTAATGGTTGAACATTTACAACAGTTTGGGATAAGGGGAGTTAAGATTAAAATAAAGGCTAATAAATCAGGGGAGAATAATTTTCATTTCCCTTTTCAATGTATTAACTTGAAAACTAGAATTACCTACCTTTTTATATTAAGTATGGTGGCTACATAATCCAGTAAGTTTGAATTAATTTCCGAAGATTATAATTATCCAATAATCCTTTTCAAACTTTACGTTCGTTTGTATCAAAACGTCACCATGTTTTCACGACCTTGTGGATACCTTGTTGTGACTCTTATCAGACCATACACACAACACACAAACACACAACGTCATAAACTTGTCACTTACGATAGGTTTCAACCTTCTAACTGTATCTATGCTGGGGCGAGAGATTTACGCTCAAATCCCCCCCCCCCACCACCAACCTCCACAAATGGTTATCAAAAAAGGTGTCTTATTTTAAAAGACATTCTCTTTACGATTGCAAGTTACTGTCACTGATGGTCTAGGTCAGGGGTCTCCAAACTACGGCCCGCGGGCCGAATGCGGCCCACGAGGTCGTATCATCCGGCCCGCGGAGATCTCTTTGTCCACGGAAATAAACGTTTGTTGTTGATGGCTGAGGAACTTTACTCAGAAAAATCACGACATGCCTGGAAGAAACTGGCCCCCGAACTGAAATTTGATGGTTAATGCGGCCCTTGAACTGAAAAGTTTGGAGACCCCTGGTCTAGGTCATGTGTTGAGTAATAAGGGGTTATCCATAAAGACGTCACGCTTTTTCGACGATTTTTACATTACCCTCCTCCCCTCCGTCACACGTCGTCACAAAAAGCCAGACCCCCGCCTAAAATAACGTCACACCTCAACATTGCTGTTGAATGTTTCTTAAAACATCGATATTTTTCCAAAACCTTGTCAGAAATCTGTCAACATAGAGTATTTTGATCAATTCCCGTTACAATTTATTAAAATCGTTTCCTTTAACCCGAAATAACGGCTAAAACTCCTTTTCTAACATTGCTTTTTTTATAATGCAAAAAAGTGACGTCACACAATCTGACCCCCCCACATCCCCCTCATCAAACACCGTTACATCACATAGTTACCGACCCCCCTACGAGTGTGACGTCATTTATGGACGACCCCATAGAACAAAGCAAGCGATCGTTGTTTTAAGATTAGTTTGTCTGGGCACGGTGTTGTCTCCCTTATCTGTAGTTGAACCACGTGACCAATATTAATTGCACGTGATATCGATTTACATGCCGGGCATATTGCAGTGTGTGACTGAGTAGATTGTGATTGTCTTTCTTTTGAGAAGTGTAATAAATCGTTTGTGTAGTAACAGGCTGGGGCTGTCATTGTCGGGGTTGTCGTTGTCGGGGGTGGTCGTTGTAGGGGGTTGTCGTTGTCGAGGGGTGGTCGTTGTTCGGGGCGGTCGGGGTTGGTCGTTGTCGGGGGTGGTCGTTGTTCAGGGCGGTCGTTGTTGGGGTTGGTCGTTGTCGGGGTTGGTCGTTGTCGGGGTTGGTCGTTGTCGGGGTTGGTCGTTGTCGGGGTTGGTCGTTGTCGGGGTTGGTCGTTGTCGGGGTTTTGTCGTTGTCGGGGTTTTGTCGTTGTCGGGGTTTTGTCGTTGTCGGGGTTTTGTCGTTGTCGGGGTTTTGTCGTTGTCGGGGTTGGTCGTTGTCGGGGTTGGTCGTTGTCGGGGGTGGTCAATGTTGAAGGGAGTGGTCGTTGTCGGGACGCACAAAACCCCACATTGTTTTTAGATATCTATTATTTATATATGTGAGGATGTGCCCGAAACTGTTTTTTTTTTAGTTTTTTTGTAAACTACAACTAGAATATGATTGTGCAATAATAACTTAGTAAGTCATGTCTTACAGATGGTATAATTTTACAACTGCTAAGTCTTTGTGTAATCTTAGTCATTGATATATCATCGTCATGTACAGTGGCATGTATAACTATACTCACTTATTTGTCCTCAGATGCCCTGTCAAAAGGGCCCCTCCAAATGTTGTCTGTCTGTATCAAGTTGGACGTGGGCCCTGGGCCCCCAGTATATCGCCCTTTCCCTTAAAGCTCGAGACGTTTCTCAGGATGGCTAAGATCCCGTACATGGTAAATGTTGGCGTCAAATAATCTCTTTCACCGTTATGTTAGCAGTGCTAAGCCAGTCTCAGCAATTTGCCCTACTTGCTTCACTGTTTGTTGTGTCAAGCTCCCTCGTTTACCACTCACGCTTATGTGAGCCTCACCCTAACATTTTAGTTGTAACTGTAAAGTAACGATAACAATTGCTTGTATTTATATCTTTACTATGAAGGTGTTGAATTTGTATATAGAAATTTAAAAAATTGTAATAGAAGATAAAACAGGGGACATATTTACGTCTATGGGAAGGCGTGGCCTAGCGGTAGAGCGCTAGGCGGCTAATCCGAAATCCCGAGTTCGAATCAGCGTTCAAGTTTGAACGTCTCGAGTCCACCCAGCTCTGAAGGGTACCTAACTATCGTTATTGAACGTAAAGGCGGCTGGGCATAGTGCTGACCACACTATCACTTCATATGCCGAGGTCACAGAGGCAGGTAAACTCTACTTCACTTGCCCTATGAGCCGTCAGGTTCGAAAAAGGAACTATACTGAATTTCGTCTGGAATTAAACGAAATGTTTTAAATACCACCCTTCATGGGGCTGGAACAATAGCTAACTCTGTATCTATTTATTTACAGAACGACCACACAGGACAAATGTCAACAAAGGGCAAGACTCCGTGGATGACGTACAACGAATTAACCATCGCAGACTCTCAGTTCTGTATCGAATTCCTCAAACAAGAACGTGGACTAGATTTTGACGCGCATTTAACTAAAGAAGAAAAGGCGTTGGCGAGGGCATTTCGGGAACTTACAGAAGAGAATTTGTATTGGTAAGCTTCTGACGCAAACGGTTGTTTTGATAGTGAACTCATTAATCAACGAATACTGCTGTATTTTTTTGGTATTTTACATACGACTGTTGTCTAGTAAAGCAGAAATAAATGTATCTGGCATTTAAAATATATCTCTCCACATTTGCAGTGTTTTGTTTAAAAAATACAACCCTTATATTTTTATGTAAATAAAATATATTAAACAAGACGTAAAGGCTAAATTAACAAAATGAATAATACAACTGTCTAGAGGCAAATGATTTTTCTGTCCCCTTTAAATAAGAAAAGCCGAAGCTAACGTTATTCTATCTCGCGCTAACAGGACCATGTGCTATGAAACATTCATCAAAAACCCCCAGAGCCTGGATATTTTACTCCAAGACATTTTCCCACGATACAAGACAATTTTATTCAAGCGTCTGATGGGCAGAATAATAAAGCAGGAGCTGCGCGGCCAGGGCATAGGACGTCACACGGACAGCGAGATCTGGGATATTGGCAGGAGGGACCTCACGGCGCTGTCTGAGTTTTTGGGTTGGGCAACTTTTTATTTCTGTACACATCTCATTTTGGCTTTCATAAAATGATCTATCTGTTATTACGACGCGGCGCTGGATTCTTGTACCCCCCCACCCCCTATAAGTTGTCTGAAGATTAGGGATGATGGGTCACGTGATCTATGACCCGAGATCGCTGTTTTGAGTTGAATAATCTGTCAGGGTGGCGTTACATGGGGGATTGTGGTCAGATGACGTCATAATCTGATGATTGGTTGCGGGAACAATCGAATTAATCATTGTTCGAATTATTTTTGGCCCGCATTTTGTATTGGAAATAACATAGTTCCGCATATTATTGAATCCGTGTGGTTTTATTGATGTGCGAAAAAGTGCTAGTATGGGTGACATTGGATTCGTGTAGGCTAGTGTTTACAGTATATAGGCCCTTCTTTTCTAATCTCTACCTCGCATGTGTTTCTAGCTACATGTAATGAATTATTGTTTAAATCTTTTAGCTATAGTTTATAAACTAGAATGCAGTTATTACCTCATATGTAAATTTTACAGTATAATGAAATATTTAAATGTTTTTTATCTGTTTGTTGCAGGAAGCAAACAGTTCTTCTTTGGAGATTCACCTTGTGAAGCTGATTGTGCCATCTTCGGTATGCTGGCTATGGCTGTCTGGCAGATGAAAGGATCTAGACACGAAAGTTTGATCTATGGTAAGATAAAAGACTAGTCTTTATATCAAGGATCTAGACATGAAAGTTTGATCTATGGTAAAAGCCGTCTTTCTTTCAAGGCTCTATACACTAAAGTTTGATCTATGGTAAGATAAAATCTAGTCTTTATATCAAGGATCCAGACAAGGAACACACGATTAACACACTAGTCTTGTCTAGATTGTTTACACACGAGTCTTGTCTATTTTAAAAACGCTTTTTTTCCTTCATCGTGTATAAAGAAATATTATAATCGTGAAAAAAAATCAGTTTTATACCTTCAGAAGTCAGAAAAACCCACTAATAACTGCCTGCTTGCTTGTCTTTCTCTATGGCTGCCCTGTCCGTCTTCTCTCTCTCTCTCTCTCTCTTTTGGTCTGACGTTTTTTTTAAAAATCTTTTTCTCTTGCTCTTTCTATTTTTCTGTCTCTCCCTCTTTTCTCTGTCTTTCTCTGTCTCTGTCCATGTCTCTCTTTTTTCCCTCTCTTTTTCTCTATCTCTTCCTGTCTGTCTTCCCCTCTCTCTCTCTCTCTCTCCCTCTCCATATCTCGATCTCTGACATTTGCAAAAGGTTATTAACTACAATCTTATTACAGAGAAACTGCCGAACTTGGTGTCATACTGTGAGAGAATGAAAGAGAAGTTTTGGCCTGATTGGGCCCAGAGGTGTAGAGGCAGGGACTATGTGCCTGACGACAATCTGGTTTACACGTTGAACCAACCTGGGCACTTGGATCAAAGAATCAGTCCAGAGTTAGCCAAACAAGCAACATGAATTTTGATATATGTAGCATTGTCTTTGTCATTAACAAATTTAATTAATACATGTAAACAGTTTGATCTACTAAATTTAATAAAACAGATTTTAAGTTAAATTACTTTATCAATAATTAATATTTTTATGGGTGCATGATACACTAAAGATAACATTTCTATTTGTGCTCTTTTGTCTATATTTATATTAATTGTATTTGCAGAACACTAAAAGTAAAATAAAAACAAGCAGCTTCCCGTATGAAGCTGTGCGTTTATCCAATGTTCTTATATTCACTGTTACAGTAACAAATTGTCCCTGCAACAGTTGTTCTCACGTGAAGCTGTTCTCACGTGAAGCTGTTCTCACGTGAAGCTGTTCTCACGTGAAGCTGTTCTCACGTGAAGCTGTTCTCACGTGAAGCTGTTCTCACGTGAAGCTGTTCTCACGTGAAGCTGTTCTCACGTGAAGCTGTTCTCACGTGAAGCTGTTCTCACGTGAAGCTGTTCTCTCGTGAAGCTGTTCTCTCGTGAAGCTGTTCTCTCGTGAAGCTGTTCTCTCGTGAAGCTGTTCTCTCGTGAAGCTGTTCTCTCGTGAAGCTGTTCTCTCGTGAAGCTGTTCTCACGTGAAGCTGTTTTCACGTGAAGCTGTTTTCACGTGAAGCTGTTTTCACGTGAAGCTGTTTTCACGTGAAGCTGTTTTCACGTGAAGCTGTTCTCACGTGAAGCTGTTCTCACGTGAAGCTGTTCTCACGTGAAGCTGTTCATGTAAACATAGTTCCAGTTGCAAGATGTTCCTGCGGCACATGTTCCTGTAAATATAGTTACAGTTGCAAGCAGTAGCGGATTAAGGAGTGGGGTAGAGAGGGCTGCAGTTAGGGGCCCCGATTATTTGAGGCCACCAAGTTTACCGCTTAATTGTTGGTTTTCACTACAAAACAGTTTTATTGTTTGCATCACAAGCTTCAATTTTTTTTTTCAATATCTAGCACGCGCACACATAAGTATAAACACCAGATGTCATCACCTCCTATACAGAAATTGTATAAAGCCAACGCTCCCTGAAAACAACATAGTCCGGATCAACGATTGCTTATGACAATAAAATTAGTGTTTTTTAGCATTAAAAACACAAACAGCAGCTAAATTGTGACAAATGATTGGCCTATCTTTTTAATAAGCCAGAATTAAAATTTATTTCGTCAGATCGCGTTACGCGGCGATAACAACAAATATATAATAATACTTTATGGGGTTTGTGTTTGTATTTGTGTTATGTTTGCGTTGTTTTTTTGTGTGTATGTTTTGGTTTTGTTTGGTTGTGGTTGGGTTTGTGTTTACGTTTGGATTTGTTTTCGTTTGCTTTTTTGTTTGCGTTAGTGTTTTCTTTGTGTTTGTGGTTGGGTTTGTCTTTGCGTTTGTTTTTGTGTTTTCGTTTGTGTTTGTTTTGTATTAGTGTTATGTTTGCGTTTTTTGTGTGTTTTTGTTGGTTGTGGTTAGGGTGGGCAATGCCGGGTAAATGCTGATTACTAAACACACAAGTTATGGTCCTTTACAGATACGTTTTTCAGAGATGCCAGTGCAGGGCCTGGCCGGGACGGCTAGTTATTATATATTTAAACAAAATCATTTTTTTTTTCTCCTTTTTAGTGTACACAGATATACAAGCTTGCTATTAAAACGTTTTTTTTTTATTTTGCATTTTAAAAACACGTGAGAAAGTTTAGAAGAGATCACAAAATACAAATTGGTACGCAAAACACCAACATGACAGCTGTCTCGCATTAAGTTACGGCATTTATCGACAGCAGTGGCATAACCAGGCTCGTTTCATGAGTGGGGTTTACACGGCTTACAAAACTTTGAACTCACTTTACGATTTCTGAATGAATCAGGTGAAAACAAACGCACTTTCGTCATTCAGGAGTAATGTAGTACTCTCGTTGTAACACACCTACTACATTGTGTAACGTTTCCTAAATATCTATACGCCACAACACCGCTGTATAATTGTTTGACGTGCAATTTCCCACCCCCCCCCACACACACACTCACAAACACATGCTCACCACCACTAAATTTACTACTAAATTGGTATTTTTACAAAATGTAGACTGATGTTACAATTTAAGAAACTTACCTAATTTAACGTGCTTGTTATTAATATTCTATATAGAAGAAGTTTAGTAACTGTTTCTTTTCAGGCATCTCTTTGGGGGGGGGGGGGGCATTCCCTTCTCCTCCCAAGCACGTCTCTTGCCCCCCCCCCCCCCGCCTAAATGAAATAGAATTTATATAGAGAATATATTCTTTTACCAGTGTCCGACCCCCCAGATAAATTTAGTCCGCCCCCAACCGGGGAAAATTTAAATTGTGCCCCAAACAAGGTAAAAATATGTATATCAAGCTGTAAACTTTTTCTTCCGCTGACTTTATTTTTAGAGGCATTGCAACTCAAACGTGGGGAGAAAATCTTGGTACACCACCATAAACTTTTATTCCTTGTCATGACGGGATTGAAAGTCGATCACATCCATTTGGCAGCGCGAATTGAAATAAGAAAATATAAAAGGTGGTTTCTTCTAAGTAGTCATTTAACCATTTTCACTTCATTCACTACTTTTTCGTACGTGGATTCTATTAGGAATACAAAAAGTTGAGCAGCATTGGTTCGCATTTGAGCTAGTTATTTGCTGAACCGTTGTCACATTTCAGAAGATCTTGATTGATACTCGTACGCAGCACAGTCTACTTCGATTTTTACACAACACAACCTGGGACAGTTTTGTAGTGACCGTTCACCCACACACAATACATGGAAGTCTGCTACGGTACAGTTAGTAAAATCCAAGAGAAACAAAGATGGCCAAATATTCTGGCTTGGAAAGCGTATTGTAAAATTTTTTTTTGTTACTTGGTATTCTATAAAATGACCAGGAATTATATGGAATATGATAGAAATGATGGGACCAGCCGGGGAGTGAACAATTCTAACCCATAATAATTTTCTAAAGCCAAGTTTAATGCGTGAAAAATTGATGCCGTTTGTATTAATAAAAAAAATACACACACAGAAAGTAAAAACAGGTTTTTAAATCGAAACTTTTACTTGATAGCCTCGAGCGCTTGAAACAATATGTAACAGATAACAAGATATTAAATAAAACAGGCATCCTCTTAAAATTCTAAAAATATACACTTAAAAAATAAATTTAAAAATGTGTATTGTTGGATGTAAGCACTATTAGCCAAATGCATTCCAGATATTATAATCGTAATAAAGAACTACAGACGATTCTCTTCACAATGGTATACATTGTTCTAGAGGCTGCCACAGCCAGTATATATATATATATATATATATATATATATATATATATATATATATATATATATATATATATATATATATATATATATATATATATATATATGTGTGTGTGTGTGTGTGTGTGTGTGTGTGTGTGTGTGTGTTTACATGAAACTTGGCTTGAAACAACATCCACTCACCAACAACAGATTCCCGCCTACGCCACTGCCCGCTCACTACACCACTTGACTTAAACCAGGTTACTTAAGCTGGGTGTTTTTTTTTTTAATGCCGCCGAAGTTTAAACGGCGATGGTCTCGGTTTGTGAATCCACTCACTGCACTCACTCACCACAGGGTACGCAATTACAGATGGACACCACTAGCATCGTTCTTAGCACGGGATTCACCAGCCTTTTGCTTCTTGTGCTTCGTCTATTCTTCAAACACTGGATTAAGTAAGATGGGATTTTCGACAGTACACTAGACCGATTGCCAAGTTTCACGTAGGGTTTTGATAAATATACTTAAATTTGTAGCCTTGTTCTACGCATATATATATATATATATATATATATATATATATATATATATATATATATATATATATATATATATATATATATATATATGTACATATTTAAATTTACTGTCAAAACTATTTTTTATTCAATTAAAAAATAAAATATTAAGGAGAGGAGGGGGGGGGGGGGTAACACTCCATCGGAAATGCAAAATTGTTAGAAGGGGTGGGGTGACACTCACTAAACGCACCGGGTTATACCGAACCTAGTGACGTAACTGACTAAATACATATTTTAAAAAGTTGCTCATGATTTATTTAGATTTTTTTTCTTTATTATAAGAAGAAATGATTAATATGTTCCTTGAAGTCCATTCTAGCTGCTTCTGTATGTTCGATACTTAAGATGGCCAAGTCACTGACCCAAAGGGCATATCTACAGCTTTTTTCATGACATCATAATAATGGAAAGACCCGGGGCACCTAATCATATACTGCTGCCGATGATTATAGTAGCCATCCGTATCCCGAGGGCATGGCGCTCATTAAAACAAGTGTATACGCCGTAGTGCTCACGGGCTGAGCCCGGGACGCCGGCTGATGCACCTGAGCAGTTTGACCGTTGAATTAAGCTGTAAACCTGAGCCCTCGTACAGGACACCCAATTAACCCCGGTGCTAAGAAAGACGCTAGGTGGCAAACCGAACCGCGTTACTGCAAAGGAGCCGCTCTCCAAACGAAATAAAAAACAATATTTAAGGGCAGAAAACTTTACAGGAGTAAGAGTTTCTTTCTTACTTCTCTTCGAGGGGGGGGGGTGGCACTGCTCCTCATGTGTGGGGTTGTGGTAGGAAATTTCACGGTCAGTCGAGGTTTGTCTGAATTATTCTAAACGATTTCCCAATGTTTCTTGGTGATTGGATCATTTTTGTATTAATGCTTAAAGGACAAAGAGACTAACAGAAATCTTTAAGTAGCGGCATATTGATAAGAGATAAATTAGATAAAAACTTCAAATTGTGATTGAGGTTAAAACTAGAAAAACATTGACACATTTTCAACGTAGCTTGTTGTGAAAATGGCTCAATTGTAATCATGAATGGATGGAATTTCGGTGAGGACAGAGAGTTGAGAGGGGAGGGGGTGCAGGTTTGTGGCGGTAAGTAAAAAGTTTTTAGCGATGCGTATACATTTGCGGGTGCCGGATGCCAACATCATAAAAGAGTCAATGTTCAATTTTATTTATAGGCTAATTCTCTCAACAATGCCTATAGTGTTATTACTACCGATTGGCCCTGTACAACCCCCCCGCCTCCCCAGAAAGAAAGGTCTGGGGGCCATTTTTGGAACTTTTGATTACAGTAAAAAACAAACTGGATTTCCGTTTTCTTTTTAAAAATTATTTTTAGAATACAAATATTAAAATTCCAATATAAACGTTTTTTATTTAAATAGGAAAAAGGGCCCCTATTTGCCTTGGGCCCCTATACCTTGCTTACTCTAGCTTTACGGTAGCTACGCGACTGAGGTCAGATTGTGTAATGTCAAAATTGAGCATTATGTGTTTATTCTCAGGAGTCCCTCTATGAAGATACCTCCAAATGTTGTATGTCTTCATCAGTTAGGACGCGGACCTCTTGCTCCCACCATATCACCTTTTGTTTTAAAGCTGGAGACTTTCCTCAGGATGGCTAAAATACCGTACATGGTAAATTTTGGTGTACAAAACCTATTGACACTTTCATACTAGCAGCATTTTGGTAGATTTAGCTCTCTCTTTCTCTCTCTCTCTTTCTCTTTCTCTCTCTCCCTCTCTTTCTTCTCTATCTCTTTCTCTCTAGTTCGCTCAATCTTGCAAAACACTGACTCTTACTAACGACTTCCTCTTACAAAGCATACACACATATTAAATAAAAAACTCAACACTTCTATTGAAGCTATTCTTCAAAGCCTTTTAATGTTTCTGTAGGTTTGGTATTTTTTTTTAGAGTCATACAATAGGCTACTAATCTATATATATATAATACTCTCCTTGGAGACGATAGAAAACACCAAGCTGTAAGCGCGCTCCCTACCACCCCCACCTCTACATGGTCTGGTGAACTGTGGTTCACGCTAAATGTTTACAATCGTAGAGCCGGGTTTAGTGACGGCTATTAGGGGCAGACAATGTAGTTTGAACCGATTTTAAACTTAAGGGAGGTAACTAAGAGGAGTTTGCTTTCAGGGGTGGGTGGGTGGAGGGGGGTAGTGGTTGGTGAAAGGATGGGGGGTATCGTCCTTAACGACCATCTGATAGTGTTTTAAAGCAAATATTTTCAGTGGCAGCATTGGTACTGTCGAATTCACAAATTATGAATTACTGAAAAGTAGAAAATAAAACAACTAAATAGCGGCGTATGATACGCCGCGGGTCGGCTCGTACTAATATATATCGGGAACAAAAGACAAAAAGCAATTTTAAATTGTTCACAGAACGATCACTCGAGAAAAATGTCAACAAAAGGCAAGACTCCGTGGATCACGTACAATGGATTAGATGTCGCAGACTCTCAGTTCTGTATCGAATTCCTCAAACAAGAACTTGGACTAGATTTTGACGCGCATTTAACTAAAGAAGAAAAGGCAACAGCGAGAGCCTTTCGGGAACTTACAGAAGAGAATTTGTTTTGGTGAGTTTTCTTTGCTTAACGACAAATTACATACCATCACACACACACACACACACACACACACACACACACACACACACACACACACACATACAAACGCACGCACGCAAGCACGCATGCACGCACGCACACACACACACACACACATTAGCACTGTCTTTTATGCATTACTACAGCATTCGCTCATGAAATCTCAACCACATTTCGATGCCCAATAATTGCATTGAAAAACAAATTAGTTTTAATTGCATGTAAAAGCTTTTTTAAAAAAAAAGGTTTTTATATTTGTTTTTTTTTTTACTTTTTAGTCATTCGTTCTAAATGAAGTTGAAACCTAATCAGTAGCTAGCATTCTCTAAAAGAAATTGCCTGATATTCTTGCATTGTCTTTGAAGACGAATGTATCATTAGAGTGTGCATTAGAAGTGGGTCGAAATTGAGTTACAAGATTTGTCATCAAGTATCAAAAAGCAAACAAATAAACAGGCAGACATTTTGAACTAAATACAAGCAGATTTAAAAGCCTTCAAATTAACATGAATCTATCGTCACTTTAACAGGAACATGTGCTATGATGTATTCATCAAAAACTCAAATAGGTGGGATACAGTTTTCAAAGACACTCTTGCTCGTTATCAGATAATTTTATTCAAGTGGCGCATGCGCAGAATCATAAAACAGGAGCTGCACGGCCAGGGCATAGGACGTCACACGGACAGCGAGATCTGGGATATTGGCAGGAGGGACATCACGGCGCTGTCTGAGTTTTTGGGTTGGGCAACTTTTTATTTCTGTACACATCTCATTTTGGCTTTCATAAAAGTAGCTACACCTGAGAACTGTTACATATTTTAGCGACCATTGCTTTAATTTCAATTTATCGGCCAAAAATAGGAAGCGGTTCTATATCATAGAAGTAGGCTCTAACTTTAGTCTATATGATCTACAAATGCGACCAGTGTTTCTTTCAGACTATTCCTCCCCGGAGTGGGGGGGGGGGGTACTTGAAATTTTCGGGGGTGGGGGTGGAATAAATTTTCTGGGAGGGGTCGCACCGGTAAAAGTATATATTTTCTATATAAATTGTATTTCGTTAAAGGGGACTTGCTTCGAGGTGGGTGGTGGGGGGAGGGGTCCCCGCCCCTTAGAGTCGCCTGAAAGAAACGCTAAATGCGACTTTTGTCAGATTTGATTTTAGGTGCAAGGTTTTGGGGTATGACTATGATTATATTTAATATCAAAGTGCAGTAACGACTTGTAGATCAAGCTTAAATTCGATTAAAATGCCTATTCTTGATAAAAATCCGTTTTCAGTGACATTTTTCGTTTCCGGTTAAATTTAAAAGTTGAGACTGATTTTGTTTTTGGTTTCGATTTAGAGAAAAAGACAACACTTTCAAACTAACGCTAGTTGTATCTCTCCCTCAACGGACCATTTATCTCGTTAATAATAACGGTGTATTGTTTTGGCTTTTTTAATTAGTGTACATTTCTGCAACATTATTCGCGCCAGTTTGGTGAAACCGCCAAGCTACATTATGAATAATCCTTATATCGTAAGACTTTAAACAAAAAAATGTAATTAACTTCTTTTATGGTAATTTTACATTCATACATTCATGATTTAAATGCATTTGTTAAGGCAAGACATTAAAACCACTCTAGGTTAGCTAATTTTTAAAAAACTACACATGTATCTGCTGCAGGAAGCAAACAGTTTTTCTTTGGAGATAGACCTTGTGAAGCTGATTGTTCTTTCTTTGCCATGCTGGCTATGGTTCTTCATCAGATGAAAGGATCTAGACATGAACGTTTGATTTGTGGTAAGCCACGTATCTATTTGTGAGTGTTTAATATGTGACAAGTCAAGTCTAGAAATAGACATTTCATTATAGTTACGAATGTTTAAACTTAATTTTTGAGAAGGCACCTTATTTTTTAAACTTTCCTGTTAGATTTTAAAAATCTGTAATAACTTCTCTCTTTGTCTTTCTCCGTCTATGTCTGTCTCTCGCTCTTTTTCTCCTGTCTCTTTCTGTCTGTCTTCCTCTGTCTCTCTCTCCCCCCCCCCCCCCCCCCACGTATCTAGATCTCTGCCATTTGCGCATGGTTATTAACTACACTCTTATTTCAGAGAAACTTCCGAACTTGGTTTCATACTGTGAGAGAATGAAAGAGAAGTTTTGGCCAGACTGGGCCCAGAGGTGTAGAGGCAAGGACTATGTGCCTGATGACAATGTAGTTTACAAACCAAAATAGTAGTCTCCAGTCAGCCAAACTGGCCACACAGATTATAGTCTTCAGCTTGGTTTAACAAAAAAAATTGTATGCTCTGAATTTTATATTAAAAAAAAACTTTGAACTAAGGAATATGCTCAGTTTTTCCCCATTCCCCCCCCCCCCCCCAATCTGAAGCCTTTACTTTTTAGTCACACCAGCTTTAGTAAGGTTACTCGAAACTCTGTTTAATTTTTACATTTTATTGCATTTTTTTTCATTTGTGATTGTTTGTGTGATTTGTGGATATAATAAAAGTCTTTTTCCTAAAAAAAAATATTTTTATGTGAGATTTATTTAGTTTTTTTAAACGAAGAATAGATAAAACTTAGGTCTTGCACAGATATGAAATCAACTGAACTAAAACTTGAAAGACAAGTATTATCATTCTTTGGTTTGAATTTTATCTACACAACATGAGGATGGGTTAGATAATTTTTCCTCTCGTTATATATCAAGATAGTTGGCAATTTCAACGAACGCAGAGAATAGATTTCAGGTCAAGTTGTCCAGTTATTACAAAAATGGCATTCTAACCCTTTACCACTTTCCCTGAAGCTTTAGGTTAAGCCTGTGTACCTGTATGAATATATCTGCGAAATGTGATACGGTTATCATCCATGCATTGTTGTTACAGTAAAATAAAACAACGTGTTGCCATGGCAAGTCCATGAAAAACTTTTCCATCTCTTCCAGGCAGTCCCCCCCCCAGAAGAAAGTCTACCCCCCCCACCCCCGGAAAATGTAGTACCCCCGAAAATATCAAGTGCCCCCCCCCCCTTCCGGAGAAAAATGTATGTAAGCAACAGTGGAATCTCGTCATCAGAATACATGTTTTTTTCGCAGTGTTATTTAAAAAAAAATAATTGTGATGGCGTGGTAGGATGATAGCGTTTACGATGTGGCAATACGAAAATCGTGAGTTCGAATCTCCGACGTTTCTGAATCTATTTCAGTTGTGAAATTAAAAGCAGCTGGGCATAGTGTGCACCACACTATCCTTTCTTTTGTCAGGGTCGTGTCATCTGCTCCTTGAACGTCTATGAGGACCAATGCTATGCTATCTTGCTAAAAACATCCTGTTAGATCACGCCTCTGTTTTAAAAAGTCAAAATAATTTTCCGTGTACTCTAAATCATTCGTCTCTAAGCGACATTTGAGTTAAATATTATAATAATAAACGACTATTTAAATAACTATAAAGAAAAGCGTGGGCCTCTTCATAAACATTAGTAAAGGTATCCAATAGCTATTATAATGACCCACGCTTTTTTAAATAGTTATTTAAATTATTATTTATTATTTTATATTTTAAAAAAAAAACTAAATTAATTTTCTTCTTTTTAGTACATTATTACATAAAAGATTTTTATTTAAAACATTTGTGTGCATTTATTTACATGATTTTTGACCGCGGACATGAAGTGTAGATAATTTATTTTAGAGATCGCAAGCTACTGATCGGGTTTTAATGCAAATGATTTTAGTCATGAGTGGTTTTGAGTGCATTAAGAACGAATTACTAAAAAGTAGAAACTTTTAATACCGCACTTATGTAAATCATAATTACCCATGCAAATAACAATAATGGAACGAAACCCTAAGATGACATCCGTTTCGCGTTACAGATATTGGAGTTGTATGATATTCACAGCTATCATATTTACAAGTCTATAATAAAACTACAGCTTAAATAGCGTATACCAAATAGCTATACCATTATGACATCAAAAGTGTATATCATATGACCAGAAAATTACAATATATAATTGCTATGAAACAAGCAATACTCTGCTGTACCATAAGCAGATCAATTCTTTATGTACTGTCGACATTTTTTCTAAGTTATTTTGTGGGTGTAAATGTTGACCTAGGATATTTCACAACCGTTTAGGGTTCCTGGTGGTATGATATAGATACAATTATATTTATGTATTTAGCCTACGCCCTTTATTTTATTTATAAAATTTATAAACACACCCATCTCTGGTAACACTATGCTAACTGCGTCACAACCCACTAACCTATTTTAGCTTTGGTTGGCTGGTTATTTGGGTCACTGAATATTTGACAGCTGCTGGTCGACGCCCAGACGTCACTCAACACGATGAATGGAATCAGAGTTCAAACCCTCTGGCAGATAAGGCTCGATCCCTCCCAACACTAAAAATTAGGAAAGAAGAAGAAGAAGAAGAAGCTTATGCCTTAGAGGGTCGTCCATAAATGACGTCACACTCTTAGGTGAGAGGGGGGGTCTGTAATGTTGTGACGGTGTGTGATGAGGGGGAGGGGATGGATGTTCAGATGGCGTGACGTCACACTTTTACATTATCAAAAAGCAATGCTAGAAAACGAATTTTAGCCGTTAGTTTGCGTTTTAGAACACTGTTTTAATGAATTTTAATAGAAATTGATTAAAACACTCTATGTTGACAAAGTTCAGACAAGATTTGGGGAAATATTGCTGTTTTATAAAAAATTCAACTGCAATTTTTTAGTGGGATTGTAGGCTGAGGTGTGACGTCTTTATAGGGGGGGGGAGGTCTGGCTTTTTTTGACGATGTGTGACGGAGGGGAGGGGGGGGGGGGGTGGAGGTAAAAATCGTCCAAAAACGGCGTGTCGTCATTTATGGATGATCCCTTAGCATAGGATTTACGTGCCTTCAAATTCTCCTGCTTTATCTACTTTTCGAACACTGTGCCAAGCAATACTTGAGTTAGTTTTGTAGTTTATTTTATTTTTTACAATACATGGGCCTATAGTTTATAAGGATTAACGTTTTTTAAAAGATTTGTTTAAAATACCAGAAAGCCACACAAAAAATATGTTCCAGCAAAAGTAAATGGGTAAAATAAATCCACATTTCTAATTATTCAACCAGTAAACAAATATATATATATATATATATATATATATATATATATATATATATATATATATATATATATATATATATATATATATATCTTAAGTATTGATTTGAAGTGAATATAAACACCAAAATCATTGAAACCCCCAAAAGTGCAAAGACTTATTAAAAAAATGGGAAACAAACTATATGTACCAACAAGTTATAACGCAGCTGGTACTAGATACAATTGGCCTAGTCATTTAGGGTGGGTGTTGGAGGGCGGTTAAGGGATCGAAATTCATGCAAAGGAAAGAGCATGATGCATACTAAAATTAATTTACAAAATTCTTAAATACTTACATTTTTGCGTTTAATTCGACAACCACTAACACACTCAGTGTAAGAAAGAAAAAAGATTGTACACGGAAAGTCTAGCATGGCGTGTCGTTTCTTTTTATTAAAAATCGGATTATTAAATTACAAGCTTTTATTTATTTCGCAACGTTTGTTTGTTTGTTTGTTTGTTTGTTTGTTTGTTTGTTTGTTTGTGTGTTTGAGGAAAATCTAGTAACTCAATTTTTACCCGGCAGTGATTTCGTTCAAGCTTTCCAGATACTTTCGACTTGGATGACAATGCAAGTATATCTATTTTTTAAAATTTAATTAGATGTTCGATTATTCATTAAAAATAAGTAACCGGTTTTGAAACTAAGGGGAGATAACACATTTAAATCACAGGATAGATTACTATATTCTAACTAACTAGAAATAATCGCCCTAATCGTGGTTCACGAAAATGTTTACAATTGAAAAGCTTGTCTATCTAGTGAAAGGAATAACTAAAGAGTTGAAAATAAAACAAATGCAAAATAATCTTTATAGCAACTAGCTTGTGAAAGTACTAAAAACTTACTACCGTAAGTCAGGTATGAATGTTTCTATCATGGTAGGTCGTGGGTCAGATATGAATGTTAGTATCATGGTAAGTCGTGGGTCAGATATGAATGTTTCTATCATGGTAGGTCGTGGGTCAGATATGAATGTTTGTATAGGTAAGTCGTGGGTCAGATATGAATGTTTGTATCATGGTAAGACGTGGGTCAGATATGAATGTTTGTATCATGGTAAGTCGTGGGTCAGATATGAATGTTAGTATCATGGTAAGTCGTGGGTCGGATATGAATGTTTGTATCATGGTAAGTCGTGGGTCAGATATGAATGTTTGTATAGGTAAGTCGTGGGTCAGATATGAATGTTAGTATCATGGTAAGTCGTGGGTCAGATATGAATGTTTGTATCATGGTAAGACGTGGGTCAGATATGAATGTTTGTATAGGTAAGTCGTGGGTCAGATATGAATGTTTGTATCATGGTAAGTCGTGGGTCGGATATGAATGTTTGTATCATGGTAAGTCGTGGGTCAGATATGAATGTTTGTATAGGTAAGTCGTGGGTCAGATATGAATGTTTGTATCATGGTAAGTCGTGGGTCAGATATGAATGTTTGTATAGGTAAGTCGTGGGTCAGATATGAATGTTTGTATCATGGTAAATCGTGGGTCAGATATGAATGTTTGTATCATGGTAAATCGTGGGTCAGATATGAATGTTTGTATCATGGTAAGACGTGGGTCAGATATGAATGTTTCTATCAAGGTAAGTCGTGGGTCAGATATGAATGTTTGTATAGGTAAGTCGTGGGTCAGATATGAATGTTAGTATCATGGTAAGTCGTGGGTCAGATATGAATGTTTGTATCATGGTAAGTCGTGGGTCAGATATGAATGTTTGTATAGGTAAGTCGTGGGTCAGATATGAATGTTTGTATCATGGTAAGTCGTGGGTCAGATATGAATGTTTGTATCATAGTAAGTCGTGGGTCAGATATGAATGTTTGTATCATGGTAAGTCGTGGGTCAGATATGAATGTTAGTATAGGTAAGTCGTGGGTCAGATATGAATGTTTGTATCATGGTAAGTCGTGGGTCAGATATGAATGTTTGTATAGGTAAGTCGTGGGTCAGATATGAATGTTTGTATCATGGTAAGTCGTGGGTCAGATATGAATGTTTCTATCAAGGTAAGTCGTGGGTCAGATATGAATGTTTGCATAGGTAAGTCGTGGGTCAGATATGAATGTTTGTATCATGGTAAGACGTGGGTCAGATATGAATGTTTGTATCATGGTAAGACGTGGGTCAGATATGAATGTTTGTATCATGGTAAGTCGTGGGTCGGATATGAATGTTTGTATCATGGTAAGACGTGGGTCAGATATGAATGTTTGTATCATGGTAAGTCGTGGGTCAGATATGAATGTTAGTATCATGGTAAGTCGTGGGTCGGATATGAATGTTTGTATCATGGTAAGTCGTGGGTCAGATATGAATGTTTGTATAGGTAAGTCGTGGGTCAGATATGAATGTTTGTATAGGTAAGTCGTGGGTCAGATATGAATGTTTGTATCAAGGTAAGTCGTGGGTCAGATATGAATGTTAGTATCATGGTAAGTCGTGGGTCAGATATGAATGTTTGTATCATGGTAAGACGTGGGTCGGATATGAATGTTTGTATCATGGTAAGTCGTGGGTCAGATATGAATGTTTGTATAGGTAAGTCGTGGGTCAGATATGAATGTTAGTATAGGTAAGTCGTGGGTCAGATATGAATGTTTGTATCATGGTAAGTCGTGGGTCAGATATGAATGTTTGTATCATGGTAAGTCGTGGGTCAGATATGAATGTTAGTATCATGGTAAGTCGTGGGTCGGATATGAATGTTTGTATAGGTAAGTCGTGGGTCGGATATGAATGTTTGTATCATGGTAAGACGTGGGTCGGATATGAATGTTTGTATCATGGTAAGTCGTGGGTCGGATATGAATGTTTGTATCATGGTAAGTCGTGGGTCAGATATGAATGTTTCTATCATGGTAAGTCGTGGGTCAGATATGAATGTTTGTATAGGTAAGTCGTGGGTCAGATATGAATGTTTGTATCATGGTAAGTCGTGGGTCAGATATGAATGTTTGTATCATGGTAAGTCGTGGGTCAGATATGAATGTTTGTATCATAGTAAGTCGTGGGTCAGATATGAATGTTTCTATCAAGGTAAGTCGTGGGTCAGATATGAATGTTTGTATCATGGTAAGTCGTGGGTCAGATATGAATGTTTCTATCAAGGTAAGTCGTGGGTCAGATATGAATGTTTGTATAGGTAAGTCGTGGGTCAGATATGAATGTTCGTATCATGGTAAATCGTTGGTCAGATATGAATGTTTGTATCATGGTAAATCGTGGGTCAGATATGAATGTTTGTATCATGGTAAGTCGTGGGTCGGATATGAATGTTTGTATCATGGTAAGTCGTGGGTCAGATATGAATGTTTGTATCAAGGTAAGTCGTGGGTCAGATATGAATGTTTGTATCATGGTAAGTCGTGGGTCAGATATGAATGTTTGTATCATGGTAAGACGTGGGTCAGATATGAATGTTTGTATCATGGTAAGACGTGGGTCAGATATGAATGTTTGTATCATGGTAAGTTGTGGGTCAGATATGAATGTTTGTATCATGGTAAGTCGTGGGTCAGATATGAATGTTTGTATCATGGTAAGTCGTGGGTCAGATATGAATGTTTGTATCATGGTAAGACGTGGGTCAGATATGAATGTTTGTATCATGGTAAGACGTGGGTCAGATATGAATGTTTGTATCATGGTAAGTCGTGGGTCAGATATGAATGTTTGTATAGGTAAGTCGTGGGTCAGATATGAATGTTTGTATCATGGTAAGTTGTGAATCATGGTAAGTCATGGGAATAGATATGAAGGTTTGTTTTATGGTAAAAATTTTAAAAATCACCCACATCTCCTCAGCAAATAGTCAAAGTTCACTTCTACACACTTTCATATTTTGTTGCTTATCGTGAGAGAATGTAAGATGATATTTTGATCAGATTGGTATCAGGGGTGCAGAGGCAAGGACTATGTTACCGGTGATAGTTTGCAATGAAACTAAATGGCTCAAATTAGTCAACCTGATTATATAGACCACATCTTTAAACTCTAGTGGCTTATATAAGCAAGGCAAACAAGTGGTGTACACAATGTTATGAATGAAGATCCGTAGTTTTATTATTTCTTTACTTACTTAAATTGTATTTATCAACAATAAGAATAGTTAAAGATTTAGCAAACATGTTTTTTGTATGTATGTTCATGGGTCTGGGTTTATATGTATTATGTAGAACTGAGAAAAAACTAACTGCATTTGAAATACTTTATCAACATAAATATTTAGCTATAAGTTTAGCATTACTGTTTTCTTTGTATGCTTATGGGAATGTATTTTATATATTATACTAAATCAGAAAAAAAACGGCATTAGATACGTGTTATTTGAAGCATATTTATTTCATGACAATGACCTAAGAAGATAAAAGTAACATGAAAATAAAATGGATGAGATGGCTCTCTTTCACAGAGCAACAAAAAATTCCAAACGTCACAAGCTGAGATAATCCCTCTTGTTAGTTTAAACTGATATAACACAAAAATACAGAACCTTTATAAAACATGACATGAAATTATTCAATAACTGAAACTGAATACTCTCACAAAATATTACATCAATATTTACATACTCAAATAGCAATGGATATAATGGTGTTTAGCGACTATTCAAAGCTCTTTGGAATTGATAGAAGCGAATCTAATTTGTTAAACGAGATTCGAGATATGTGGTTAGAAATATTAGGAAAGAAATATTAGGAAAGAAATGTTAGGATGGTATAAATATATTTGGTTGTCATGAATCACATGGTACACAGATGTATAAAAGATATGATCTAAACCTGGTCACTTGTTATTTGCTGTCGGTACTGCTTCAGTATGGGACATTCCATAAACACATAATGTATGCTGACATCGACACATAATTATGTAAAAGCACATTGAGTAATATTTGAATCGTCTTTTAGAATCACACATGCAAGTGGAATGAAATTTATGAGAAAACTCATAATAAAAAAAAAACATCACGAAATACTCTGATAAATAGATGCACAGTTAAAAAGATGGCGAGAATCCTATCCCAGTCGAGGATACAACCTCTACAGTGTTTTAATTAGCTCTGCTATTTGTAAGTCTATTTGTGGTTGGCTACAGTATTCAAATGTTACAGTTCAATAATGTCTAAAGATTTTAGTTGTTTTTATACACGTCAATTCCCTAAACATGTCTGAATCTTTTATTTAGTTTCATCGTTCATACCACCATTTTGGTAGATGTTTAGTCTGTTGATTCACAACGTGTTATTTTAATAGTCATTCAGGTATGCAATCCATCTTGTTTGATTGTAATCAGATCCATCTCTATATATTAAAAATAATTAGTTTTTAAGTTATTGTTGATGTTTTAAATATCTCCGGTCACTTAGTTATTTTTGCCAAAGTACGGCCTTGCCGAAAGGAATCGCAAGTTAAACGTTGTTTGTAGGTTGGGTTTGGCACAAGTTGGAGTGGAACAAATCAAAAGTTTTTGTTTGATCAGCAACCACATCATTAATTCGACATCCACTTTGGTCAACTACGATATTTTTTTAGACCAGCGACATCATTATTTCGACAATGATTTTGTAATTTTAAAACCACATAATTTGAACAAATTATTGAAAATGAAAAAAAAAAGAATTTATACAATCACATTTTCTCTGATAATCTCATGAATTATCGGTTGACCCGCACAATCTTTCAACACCCACACAATCTTTGAATACACACACTATTTTTAGACAACCATACAACTATTGGACAACCACACAATTTTAGGACAACCATACAATTTTAGGACAACCATACAATTTTTTGACAGCCACACAATCTTTGAACGACCGCACAATTTTAGGATAATCACACAATCTTTGAGACAACAACACAATTATTTGAAAAAAAAAAACAACAAATGTTTTGACAAAAACAATATGTTTAGACAAACACACACGTATTAAACAAAAAACCATATGTTTGGACAAGCCCACTATTTTTTGAACAACCGTATGCATTGCTGGGACTACGAAAAAATTGGTTTGACAACCACTTCATTTTTGGACAACTGATCATTATTGCACAACCGACATATCGACAATCATGTTAGAGCAGCTTCATGCATTAATTAAAAATATATCATCCTTTGAGTTTGAAAAAAAATACCCAAAAAAATGAGCATGAGATATTTTTGTTGAAGTGGTTTTTGTTTAACTTGAGCTGGAACTTGAGTAGAACTTATTCACAACCCAGAAACGTACCAAATGTTGAAGATTGTATCTACAGCATGTTGCAAACATTTGTTGCTGAACATGTTTAGAAATACTAACAATGTTCAAACAACTGGATAAACTGACAACATTTCCTTTACATGTTACACTGTTTTCAATTATCCAACTGTTGAACTATGGCAATTTTCCAATTGTTGAACTATGGCAATTTTCCAATTGTCGAACTATGGCAATTTTCCAATTGTTGAGCTATGGCAATTTTCCAGTTGTCAAACTATGGCAATTTTCCAATTGTTGAACTATGGCAATTTTCCAATTGTTGAACTATGGCAATTTTCCAGTTGTCAAACTATGGCAATTTTCCAATTGCTGAACTATTTCAATTTTCCAATTGTTGAACTATGGCAATTTTCCAATTGTTGAACTATGGCAATTTTCCAATTAATGAACTATGGCAATTTTCCAGTTGTCAAACTATGGCAATTTTCCAATTGCTGAACTATGTCAATTTTCCACTTGTTGAACTATGGCAATTTTCCAATTGTTGAACTATGGCGATTATCCAATTGTTGAACTATGGCAATTTTCCAATTGTTGAACTATGGCAATTTTCCAACTGTTGAACTATGGCAATTTTCCAACTGTTGAACTATGTCAATTTTCCAACTGTTGAACTATGGCAATTTTCCAGCTGTTGAACAATGATGATATTCCCATTCATGTTGCAGATAATGTTAATAGCGTATAGTTTCCTCTCTAAATCGCTTTAAAACTTGACAACGTTCCCACCTCTGGTATCACAATCTAGTTACTCGCCATGTCCATATGCAGACGATCTGTATAACATGTCTGTGCACTTAACTACAGTTGGCCAGCATGTTTCTTTCACTTACACTAGAACACGTTTAAAGTCTGACAATATTACAGATTATGTTCCATATGTAGGCCTATGTTATGTTTCGTCTTTCAACCTAGAAATGTTCACGTTACTTGTTGCAGAACATGTTTCACAACCTCTCCATGTACCAGGTTTACAACCTCCCCAAATTCCAGGTTTACAACCTCCCCATATTCCAGGTTTACAACCTCCCAATGTTCCAGGTTTACAACCTCCCAATGTTGCAGGTTTACAACCTCCCAATGTTCCAGGTTTACAACCTCCCAATGTTCCAGGTTTACAACCTCGCAATGTTGCAGGTTTACAACCTCGCAATGTTGCAGGTTTACAACCTCGCAATAGTGCCATCACTCGTTGATCTAATCACAACCTCCCAATGTTCCAGGTTTACAACCTCCCAATGTTCCCGGTTTACAACCTCCCAATGTTGCAGGATTACAACCTCCCAATGTTACAGGTTTACAACCTCCCAATGTTGCAGGTTTACAACCTCCCAATGTTCCAGGTTTACAACCTCCCAATGTTGCAGGTTTACAACCTCCCAATGTTCCAGGTTTACAACCTCCCAATGTTCCAGGTTTACAACCTACCCTTTTTCCAGGTTTACAACCTCCCCAAATTCCAGGTTTACAACCTCCCCATGTTCCAGGTTTACAACCTCGCAATGTTGCAGGTTTACAACCTCCCCATGTTCCAGGTTTACAACCTCCCAATGTTGCAGGTTTACAACCTCGCAATGTTGCAGGTTTACAACCTCCAAATGTTCCAGGTTTACAACCTCCCCATGTTCCAGGTTTACAACCTCGCAATGTTGCAGGTTTACAACCTCGCAATGTTGCAGGTTTACAACCTCCAAATGTTCCAGGTTTACAACCTCCCCATGTTCCAGGTTTACAACCTCGCAATGTTGCAGGTTTACAACCTCGCAATGTTGCAGGTTTACAACCTCCAAATGTTCCAGGTTTACAACCTCCCCATGTTCCAGGTTTACAACCTCGCAATGTTGCAGGTTTACAACCTCGCAATGTTGCAGGTTTACAACCTCGCAATGTTGCAGGTTTACAACCTCGCAATATTGCCATCACTCGTTGATCTAATCACAACCTCCACATTGGCTTTAGCTTTCGGCATCTGCAAAGTCCCGTAACCGAGCGCGGTATTTTCTGGCACAAAGGGTTCCCTCCCCGCTGTGGGGCTGTTGATACAGTTCCTGACCACCACGTCGTTCTGACTGCCGACAGGGCTGATGGGAAGGTTGGCCAGATTTTGTGGGAACAGCGTGTGGTTGGAGCCAGATTGGCTGTTCTTCTCCAGCAGGGTGGCGTGGTGTTTGAGGAGGGGGGCGCGGGCTTGAGTCAGGGGGGTGGTGTGGCGGGATGGGCACGGCGACTTGAGGTCAGTGTCACCTGTGTCCACGGATAGTCCGTCATCTGAGGCCTCGATCGATGAAGATGACCCGGTTTTAAAGGAATTGACCAGACGCTGAAAAAAAAAGGAAAGCTTTGTTGATTTATTCTATAAAAACAAACGGTAAACATAGCATTGTTTAAGTCTGTTTTGATCAATGAATCTCGAAGATTTTGCTGTATTTGAAGTGGATATCACAACCCATTTTAATAAAAAATACAGTTTAGAACACACTGCTGTTTTTCGTTTTTTTCCAATTTAAATACAAACAAATATTGTCTTGAAAAAATCTTATTCCGAATACCATTCCAAAATTTTAATTATACAGTTGTAGTTTCAGTGCTCGATAATTTCACTATTTTATGTGAAATTTAACCTTTACGATCTCATTCTCGTGATTATGTTCATAAGCTAAAAATCACTAAATGATAGCTTAGACAACTAGTAGACTGGACATTCTTTAAATAAGATGTAAACAAGTAAATAATAAGTAAAATAATCGTGACGTCTGTTTCTTTAACCGAGCCTTTCAATGCCACATTGTAAATAAAAGAATACATTTTCAAGTGAGCCTTTAATACACACAGTAAAAAATGTATACCTTTTTATTTGAGCCTTTTAGTGGCATTGAGTAAATAGTTGTATACTTTTCTAAGTGAGCCTTTCAATGACAGAGTTCAAACGTTTACCTCTTTGACCGAGCCTTTGAGCGAGAGCAGGGTGTGCAGTGCTCCGAGTAGAACCCCCAACAACAGAGGCGACACACTGACGCACCAGCCGATGTTCTCAGCCCACTGCTGCTCGTAGCTCACCACAGACTCCGGGTAGACAAACACGATAAAGTTGTAGATCAGGAAACACTGTAGAGAAATAAATAAATAAATAACCGTCCGTTAGTTCATGACCTTTGACCTACTGCTATAGTATAGTTGAGGCTAATAATAGAAAATCGCTCCAAACTTACAGCAGCTATGACGGAAGCGACGGCGTACCACACGCCCATGAATATTCGATCAATCGGCATCCGCAGGGATTCTTGGCGGACTACAAATAAATACCAATCGTTAATGTTTTAGGAACCTTTTTTATAAATTCTGCTCAATAAATCAAACATTAAGCCTATTGGAAAATGTTTTTAACGGAGTTTGAAATAAATATTACTAAATTAGATATTATGTCTTTATGGCAAATATTTTGAATTTAAAAAAAAATTAAAAAGTTAAAATTCATACTCACCAAACCCAATGACAAAGGGCACCATGCTAAAGATGATTAAAGCAAAAAGTAGTCGATCAACGTAAAACCTTATAATCTGATATAAGTAGATACCGCACTGCAAAAAGAAAAAAAACATTCTCCAGCGTATTTTAAGCGGGAAAAAAGGAGATGCTAAATTGTACATAAAGGCAGCTACCAATTTATTTGTTAGTGCATGTTGTATGTTGCGCATGTTGCATGTTGTAGGTTTATGTTGTAGATGTTGTATATTGTTCATGTTGTACGTTGTATATGTTTGCACATGTTGTATGTGTATACGTTAGTTTATTGCACATCTTGTATCTTGTACATGTATGCTGTACAACTTGAATGTAGAACATCTTGTATCTTATCATGTATGCTGTACATCTTATGTTTTGTGTGTTGTACATGTTGTATGTTGTTCATGTTGTATGTTCTAAATGTTGTATGTTGTAATTGCTGTATGTTACCTGAGATAGGTAGGGAGCTGTAAGCAGGAATGAAATAAAACAAAATGCCGCAAGCAGAAATGGCGTCCTCTTGAAAAAAGCCATGGCTACTTTTGGAATACTTGGCCAGACATTTTCCCAGATCATCAGGACATGGAAACACTGAAAATGGGAGATAGAATTGTTGGGGGAACAAATTCATGATACACCGGGTAAATTATTAGGACATGGAAACACTGAAACATGTATACAAAGTTGTTAGGGGAACAAATTCATGATACACCGGGTAAATCTTTCGGACATGAAAACACTGAAATAAGGGTATAAAGTTGTTAGGGGAAACAGATTCCTGCTACACCGGGTAAATCTTTAGGACATGGAAACACTGAAACATGTAAACAAAGTTGTTGGAGGAACAAATTCATGATATACCGGTTAAATTATTAGGGTATGGAAACACTGAAATAAGGGGATAAAGTTGTTATGGGAAACAAATTCCTGCTACACCGGGTAAATCTTTAGGACATGAAAACACCGAAACTGTGAACCAAATCTGGAAACAGTATTAACAGAAAACGTCTGCATGATTCAGTTCTAAATTTAGACAACCGGAAAACCACAAAATATTGAAAAGACCAACAGTTGGATGTTGAATGTTGATTAAAAGACAACAAATATCAAGTATAACTTACCAAATGTTGTATGTTGACTAAAATAAATGTGGCGTAGATTAGAAAGAGGATAAATGGCGACAAGCCGTACTTGTGGAACTTGTGGGGGATGGATACAAACAGGTAGGACAAACCTGAAATAAGATACGATATATAAGTTCATACAGGTTTATTAGGTGTTATAAGATACAATATATAAACTTATACAGGTTTATTTAGTGGAATAAGATACAAGGTAGGGATTCGTACAGGTTTATAAGATAATATATGATACATATATACAGAATTTTAGAGATTTTAAGATGCACAATGTAGTTTAATACACAATATTAAGTACTCTTTAATTCATGTTAGCAAAATAAATCATTCTAAAGAAAATAAGGGAAAAGACTATAGCAAAGTTTTTTTTAATTTTATTTTCATTTTTGCAGATGTTATTTTGATTTGGGAGGACCTGGCTAAATCAAGCAAACAAGCTTCATAGCAAATATAAATAGTCTTAGTATCATTTTAGCAGATGAAGTAGAGTTTACGAATAACTATCACAAGTATGTGTGTACTATGTGACTATAATAAAATATAAGATGCCTTGTGTTCAGTGAATGAAGTTATGAAGGGCATGGAGAAGCAACGGGAGACATGTGACCCTCACCTGGCTTGATCCCCACTTCCACTTGCAGAGTCCCCCCGGGGTAGGTCGGGTCAATGAACGGCACCAGCATGACCAACAGGAGATGTGGCACCAGGCTGTATAGTGCCAGCAACATTATAGTGGTGCTGTAAGATACACAACAATAGTAGGCTATAGTGCCAGCAACATTATAGTGGTGCTGTAAGAAATACGCAACAATAGTAGGCTATAGTGCCAGCAACATTATAGTAGTGCTGTAAGAAATACAACAATAGTAGACTATAGTGCCAGCAACATTATAGTGGTGCTGTAAGATATACAACAATAGTAGACTATAGTGCCAGCAACATTATAGTAGTGCTGTAAGATATACAACAATAGTAGACTATAGTGCCAGCAACATTATAGTGGTGCTGTAAGATATACAACAATAGTAGACTATAGTGCCAGCAACATTATAGTAGTGCTGTAAGATATACAACAATAGTAGACTATAGTGCCAGCAACATTATAGTGGTGCTGCAAGAAACACGCAACAATAGTAGGCTATAGTGCCAGCAACATTATAGTGGTGCTGCAAGAAACACGCAACAATATCAATATAAATCATGTTATCAAACTCTTTCATCAAATCTGAATCCATATATCTGTCATTAGATTTTCTTGAATCAGTTCCGCTCCCCTGAGATTATGACGTCATTTATGGACAAATCCTTGGTACGTAGACAAAAACCTTAAATACTTCTCTTTGCATTTTAAAAATGTTTCTTTTGCACTTAACGAAACTTTTTTTGCGCTAAAAGCAAAACATGTATGTAAGTATTTCAAGTTGCAAATCAGGGGACTGTGCTGAACATTTAACAAACTGAACGAATTATTACACAAATCAACGACTCACACTTTGATAACTTTTTTCTTGAACGCCAGGTGTGTCCCCAGAAATGGCAGGGTACCTGCCCACAGTCCCAGACCATAGGTGTGGAGGTCAAGGGCATCTATCCAGATCTGTGTCAATGCATACAGACAGACGCATGAACGTTGTGTTATTTTTTATTTCATTATTTTATTACAAAAGATTACATGAACTTTTAACCTTTACCCTACATGAATCAATTATGTTTAATAAAAACAGATGATTGTAAAGCATACAATTCTTGCTCCTAATGAAGGTTTTCTATGAATAAAATTATGTAATTCGAATGCGTTTTAAAATCAACAAAGCTTTTATATTGAATAGACATTTTTTAAAAATATTGCTTTACTCAAAATTTATAGCTAAAGAAAAGTTATCTTCATTTTCTTATTTGGTATATTTAAAAGGCCATGTTAACTGTTTTATTAAATGATTGAGTTTTACTTTACTAAAGTAAGGTACCCAACTCTCCGCACCCATCCCCCTCCACACACACCCAGCTATAAGTCAGGAAGATCCAACTTACCGCCGGCCGACTCAAGAAGTGACCCATGGTGCCATCTTGTGAGCTGTCAAAGCCTTTCTTCCGGTGCATGACGTCACTGGCGTGGGTGAGGAACGTGTACAGGGACCCGCTAGAGCCGGGCACGGCCGAGTAGCCGTAGATGAGTACAATCAGGATGCAGACAGCTGTAGCCGGGGCCAGAGCTGAGATGACCTGTCAGAGGTCAATCTATTTTTAGAATCACATGTATTTTAACACACACACACATATACACACACACGCACACAAATCAACAACACAAGGAGTTGGTTGTACACGCCACTAAATATTTATGTGGATGTTGTGGGTGGTTTTGTGACGAGTTGTAGCATAAGTTTGTGACGTTTCGTGTGACATGGATGATGCGTGAGAATTGCTGTGTGACGATCCGTGTGACGTGTCAAGTGACGTGTTCTTTGGCGTGTCATTTCACGTGTGGTGTGACATATTACGTTTAGTGTCGTATGATATATCTTTTTAAGTGTGGTTTGACAGGAATGTATTGTGACGTCACGTAAATTAGTACGTGTCGTATGAGATGTTGTGTGAGTATCTTGCTGCTATATTTCATCTGGATGTGTCATAATTTATAATACGCATATCGTTTGTATGTCCGCTTATTTTTATTGCAATTCATGCCATATGTATCGACATGCGTCTTATAACATATCGATTACTGCGATATCTCATTGCATACGTTATATAACGTATCGAATACTGTGATATCTCATACTAAAAGTTTTACGGCGTATCGAGCATTGTGACGTATATGATGTATCGAATACCGTGATTTCTCATGTCAAAATGTATATTACGTATCCAGTATTGTGATATCTCATGCTAAAATGTATATTACGTATCGAGTACTGTGGTATCTCATGCCAAAAGTTATACGAAGTATCGAGTACTACGATGTACCAACTATTTACCCAGTTACATAACACCAGACTTAACCATTGCCTCGAGTACTTTGTTCAACGCCACCAATCTAGCTCTACAAGTTGCTAAAATTAACTTTGTTCAGCGACCCACACATTTACCTCCCCTGTACACATGGCACTTGATTGCCTGCCCTTGACTGTCTACTACGTCACATCACGTGCCGGCACCCACACAACTGTCCCGGGGACGGGGTTTATGTCTATTGATCACCGTGCCAACCCGGACAACCATAAAGCCAATGAAACAACCCTTGTAACTCGTACCGTTACGTCTATATTGATCCTACTTCGTATTCTTCAATTTGTCAAACGCTGTCAAAATGACCCAAAACTTCGCCAATTGTAGCTACTTTTATGACGCAGGGAACGTTCATTGTTGTTCTGCAAAGGGAAACGTTTAATTAGAGAGGGTTCGTCTAAAAATGACGCCATGATTTTTTGTTGATGCCCATGTATATGATTCCCTCTTCCACACCCTTTTATTACAGTTCTTTAATATAGCCAGATTATTTAAAATGAGAAGATAAAGTCGTGTCTACTTCCCTTTAAATAAAGTTTTCTGTAGATGGATGTGTAAACCGTTATCCAACGATATTACGGGTACTCTAGGTAACTACAAAGGTCAAGTTTAATTGAATGGATTCAGCACGTTTACATACCCCATGATTATATTAAATTAACAAGTCTATGTAAAAAATAAAAATACGATGCTGTTGCTTAATGTATGCGTTTTAAATCAATGGATCAAAGACAGACAGCTGCAGAGTTTCTTCCAGGCATCTCTTCGGGGGGGGGGGGGGGGGGGGGGGGGGGGGGGGGTCGGGGGTACCGCCACCCCCACCCCGAAGAAAGTCTACCCCCCCCCCCCCGAACGAAATGGAATTTATATAGAAAATATATACTTTTGACAGTGTCCCCCGTCCCCCGTCCCCCCCCCCCGAAAATTGTTGTCCGCCCCCCCCCCCCCGAAAATTTCAAGTGCACCCCCGGAGAAAAAAGTTTGGAAGAAACACTGGACAGCTGGGGTCGTGTTTTGTATTTAAGTGTGAGATCCACTCAAAGACAGACATCTGTTGTGGTGTTGTGTATGACAGTTTAGTGTGAGATCCACTGCTGTAGACCATGAAGCAGAAAAAGTTCGCGCCAGTAGAAAATCGTGTGGATCGCTCGTGTCTAATATGGTTTTATTGCTCGTTGGTTGTGTATTCAGGCCGGTAGAATAGGATCTGATTGCAGCTAAGGTAGTCTAGCTCGGGGTAGGGATGGGGAGGGGGGGTGTGCTGATGATGGTTTTACAAGATTACATAATGAGGGGCTTGTTATGAGTTAGTCACTCAATCAGTCAAACGGTCCATCCGTCAGCCCCAGGTCAGTCAGCAAGTTCTTTAGTCAGCCCCAGGCAGTTAGTCAGTCAACCAGTCAGTCAGATAGCTGCATCCATATTTTCCGGCACGCCCTCCCGTTTGTGTGTATGTGTACTCACATAAGCACGTATGTACAGATAATATGAATAGATACACAGAATACTTTTGAACAGTAGCCGATTGTTCTGATGCTGTGAAATGTTAGCTAACATCATAAACCACAATTTTTGACAATACACTTACATACATCACAAACTTATTTTGAAAGTTGATTCATGTTTTTTTAACTGTTATAGAGAAATTAAATATTTTTTAATGATGGTATTTTTTTTAAAGAAAATTTTAAAATCGAGTGAAACTGGTAAATGCCAGTGCATAAATTTAGATGTAATGAGTCTAAGAGTATAATTTAGAAGTCAATTGTTAGCAAGCCTCGAGGCAAATCCAAAGGTTAATTGAGTGTAACGGAGCGATCATGGCGACCTCGTCAATCAGAGGGCATTAGCGGGCGGTTGGAACATTTTGGCATCGATCGCATGTGTTAATAATACTGCACGGAGCCGGGCCTGTTAGTCTCTGGTGAGCAAGGCTGTTACTATACAGAGTCTGTTGGTCTCTGGTGAGCCGGGCTTTTACTATACAGAGCCTGTTGGTATCTGGTGAGCCAGGCTGTTGCTATACAGAGACTTTTGGTCTCTGATGAGCAAGGCTGTTACTATACAGAGCTGAGCCTGTTGGTCTCTGGTGAGCAAGGAGGCTACTACACGGAGCTGAGCTTGTTGGTCTCTGGTGAGCCAGGCTGTTACTATACAGAGTCTGTTGGTCTCTGGTGAGCCAGGCTGTTACTATACAGAGCCTGTTGGTCTCTGGTGAGCCAGGCTGTTACTATACAGAGACTGTTGGTCTCTGGTGAGCCAGGCTGTTACTATACAGAGCTAAGTCTATTGGTCTTTGGCAAGCGGTGGTGTTACTATACGGAGCTGAGACTATTGGTCTCTGGTTAGTCAGGCTGTTACTACACGGAGACATTTAGCCTCTGACAAGTCAGGCTGTTACTACGCGGAGCTGAGTGTTCACAACACAGCCGGCTGTAATAGCAAAAATCTAAGCCCTTTAAGGTACACCTGTAAGTCTCTAGATTTCCTTACTATGAATAGGCCACAACCTTCTCACAGCAAAAACTCCCCCCCCCCCCCATCCTACTTGCTCTCAAGATCATGTCACGCCACGACAGGGTGTCAGAAAATCGTTAACGCGCCCCTTGGAGGGGACAGGGGCTCCCATACGAGAACTCAGCCTTGAGTCATGGCGCTGTCACTTGTTTTGCTTGCGAAACGGGAATCCCCAAAAAACGAGTGAGTTGATTGCTATCACTAGGCCCATTTTTTTTGTTGGTTAACGGGACGCCCCGGTACTTGAAAAACGAGTTCCCAAATGGGCGGTTGGAGGGCGCGGGGGCGCTTCCACTTGAGAGGTGATCAGAAAGAAAGGGGCGCTATTGATCCCATCGCAGATCGCGAACATACGAGCCCAAGCCTGATAAACGAACTTCTGATGAACCAAAATTGAACAAGGAGCCATTTTCTTTTTGTACGCGAGGCAGGGAATTGATTGAATAAGACGGAATGAAGCGAGGGGTGAGACCAAAAATTAGCATCTGACAAGTGGTTTTTATATGCTAAGGGCATGCTCTTTCCATTTCCATTTAAATCCAGTGGGAATTATCGCTCAGGGACGGTTCAGAAGGAACGGAAAATTTGATGCATTTCTACTGCTTTCGGCCATCTCTATGGGTCTTCCATACGCCTTTCCCTTATTTAACTACCAGCTGTTTCGACGAATTATGTTTTTTTTTTTAAATAAAAAAAAACGATAAACATTTTTTTCCCCTTTCATAATTATATACGGGCGTTGTTGAAATGAGATTTAACAGCATTAAGACATTTTCTCTGCAGATTTTCCCACGCTGATGAGATCCAACTACCTTGTAGTTATGTGCGTCTGTCTACAAGTAAATCTATACGTTATATTTACTCACGGCGGCGGTCTTATGTAGGAGCAAAAAATAGAAAATTTAATGTAAAGTTTGTGCGTAAAAGAAATTAGATTTGCAGTCAGTACATTGGCATGCTAGACAAAGAATGTTCAGGCGATGCTAAGCTTACCCTGCAATCAAAACTCGATACAGCTATATTTAATCTTTTCTAACATTTAAGCAATTTGTCATCAATTATACAATCTATTTTGTGGGAAGACGTTGTCGAATGGTTTGGCTGTTAGCGCGAGTGTCTCGAGTTCGGATCTCGGTTCGGAGTTGTGACTGTGTGAGTCAACGTGAGTCCTGAGTCAACCCAGCTCTATTGGGTACCTGACATACGTTGGGGAAAGTAAAGGCGGATGGGCATAGTGCTGACAACACCATACCTTCATTCACTGAGGTCAAGAAACATATGAACTCTACTTCATGTGCCCAATGGATCGCTAGGTCCAGAAAGGAATCTTTACTTTTTTTATATAGTCTATCCATCTGTTATTCCGTCAACACTATAATTCCTTCATTAGGCCAACATAAGACACGCAGTTAAGTCTATTCCCCCTGCTCTACCGTTAACGAATAATTATATTGTAATTTTTTAATAGTGTTTTAATCGTGTTTGTTAGTTATTATTTCATTACCCGCAATTTGTGTAAAAAATGTTTGAAATATTTTTTTTTTTATCCACGTTACAACATAAAAATTTACATTCAGAATTTTAGAAAGGGTCGGTTCGATTAGTGCTTTTCTTTGAAACATTTTAGATCTTAGCTTACAATTGTAATTAGTTTGTTATTGATAGAATTTATAGAGATTTAATTAGGAAGTGATTAATTAATGAAGAAAAAACGTGTATAAAGACGTGACATTATGAATTAATGTTAAATTTTTAAATAGTGATTTAGAATTACGTTTAATGCAGTCGTTGAATTGGTTATTCTAAAACTTAATAACTTAAAGCCCACCAAAATATATTCTGGATAAGAGAGTTCGTTTAAGTTCGAAAAAATAGCGTTAGTTAAATCTTTACTTCAAAACAAAATAAAAAATCGCACCAACATAAAGGGTGCAACGTCAATACATCAACATGAAATGAAAATGGTACCAGAATGAAGTCTGTAACAACAGTTTATCAACATAAAATAAAATGGTGCCACAATGGAGTCTAAAACATAAAATAAAATGGTGCCACAATGGAGTCTTTAACATAAAATGAAGTGGTACAACAGTGGAGTCTAAAACATAAAATGAAATGGTACCACAATGGAGTCTGTAACATAAAATGAAATGGTGCCACAATGGAGTCTAAAACATAAAATGAAATGGTGCCACAATGGAGTCTAAAACATAAAATGAAATGGTGCCACAATGGCGTCTGTAACATAAAACGAAGTGGTACCACAATGGCGTCTAGCACTGACCTTGATGAACCCTGCAGAGCCCCGCAGGATGATAAGATAGACGAGCACCCAGACGAAGAGTGCACATAGCACCAGGTACCACAAGACTGGACCCCAGCTGCCGATGTGTGGGGACCGCTGCAGGAAATCATTGCTGAGGAGCAGAACAATTCTTTCCGTTAGCTTTTGGACATTTTTATAAGTGCAACATACTATTTCATTACCATTTGGAAATATTTCACAACACAAAATTTGTTCGGTTACTCTTGTTTGACTTGTTTTACAATACATCTTTTCATTTAATTCCGTAGAGGGCCTGTTTTATAATACAACTATCCATTCAATTCCATACAAGGTCTGTTTCATAATACAACAATTCATTCAATTCTGTTCTAGACCTCTGTCATTTACGAATCATTCCATTACTCTATAAACATGTCCAAATATAGCAACTATAATTGGAATCCATCAATGTTAAATCGCTGTTTTTCACGCAACAGCAATGGATGTCACTACGTTATAAAAATATCTATTATCTCATCGGGAAAATAGAGTGCAACGCCATCGTTATCAATGGCTGTAAAATAAGATAAAAACAAAATCTCAACAAAAAAAATAATACGATCTATGAAGGAATGATTGCAACATCGTCACACCGTTGTTTTTTGGGTTTTTTTGGCAAATGATCTTTAATTTGTTCAACAAATGTATAATTACCATATATAATATAATTATTTGTATATATATATATATATATATATATATATATATATATATATATATATATATATATATATATAAAGTTTGGTGTTTTTGTTCCACCGTGCACTATCTAACCAGTTTAAGACATACCCCACCCTCCTTAAATTACCGTCCCTGATCTTTAACTTAAGCCCTAGTCCTACCGAGAACCCTAATCCAACACACATCTCTAATCCTAACGCTACCCGAGTCCTTAACTAGATGTCTCTGTTCCAAACCATAACTTTATTAGATTTAGGGTAAATTAGATATATACAGGGTAAGTGTTATATCCTATGTAGACTTTCTTCGGACAAGGCGGAGGGGGGGGGGGGGGGGAAGATTTCACAGGATTGTAATTAATTGGTGTGGTGATGCCATGGGGGAACGACCGGGATTAATGTGTTTCTCACACACCTAATATGGTGCATATCTCTAGCATTTCTATGTGAATCTGTATGCACTGAGGTCACGTTATGAGGTTCCAAAGCTGCATATTATGTTGAGGTCACATATTATCCAGTCCCAGCATCTCTGTGTAAAGCTGCATGTGTTGAGGTCATATGTTGAGGTCACGTGTGAAGGTCACAGAATATCCCGCCCCATCAGTTGGACTTGACTGAACCAGATTTCCTCCAATGAGCTATTAACGTTCCTATCACCAGCATTGACTTTTCACCCCCCCCCCCCCCCCACGTTAGGGAATTAAGAGCTGATAACACTACAGCATTGGCCATTTTCCTGTCTGATATGATCAACGCAGGCGGAGTTTATTGGTATTCCACCATGGAACTAAATTCCTGGGATTCTGGAAACTGGGGAAAATATTTCATTTTCACCAATTTTTTTTCTTCTTTTCTTTTTTTATGATCCGATTCTATATACTATATCTTAAGTCTGAATGGTCGGTGGAATTCGATTTTTTTTATTCCTTGCATTATTTGAGCTTATGATGTGCGTCCCGAGGGTGTATGAGTTATAAGTCAAGTAGATCCAAGTAGACAGGATACTTGATAAGTATCCCGCGGCGTGTCATACAGATCAAGATATTGTTTATTTAGTTTAATCTCCAGGGATTAATTGACTAAGTGGGTACTCGGTTGTCTCTGTAAGTCTTGTCAGCTTAAAAAGGAAACACATTTTAATGCATTTTGTGTAACATGTTTTATGGAAATAAATAACGACATGTATAAACATGACATTGGATAAACTAAGAAAATACCGAAAGTATAAACACACACATCAGATTAAGTGTCTCTGATAGACTATTTCTATCAAATAACATCAGACAAAATATCTTAGAAAATAATATCTCAGACAAAATATTAATGGTACTGTTTTTGAAACTAAAGAACATGAATTATCCGTTGCGAAAATAATTCAATATTTTTATAACGTTGCTTTTATACCAAGTTCTAGAGTCGAAGCACTCAGCTCTTAAAAATGATAATAGTCCATTCAGATATCACCTTGATGTTAATGAGATTTTATCCAAGATGACGTTTTAAACGTGAGAAGTAAAAAGTGATAAACGAAATCTTGAACAAATTATTTAAAATTCTAACCACTTGTTTGTTTTCTATTATGGCGATGTGTCGTCAAAATAAAAATCCCATCTTATCAATAAAAATAAAAGGTTCGAATTTTGTCATTTTTGGGAGCAGTTTTTTTAGAAAACAATTTGTGAACGTATGCTTTTAAAAAATAAAATTCAGCATCCCTTGTCGTAAAAATCTGGAATGTTGTGGTGTACATCTTTGTACAAATCTCGCGCCTGAGCTTTCAATCTCACGTGATCATCTCGGCATAAGTCAGGGATCTCGCGTTGTCAGGCGTCCTGGTTCTTTTAGTCGTGGCATGACAGTGTCATTTCATTGATATTCCCATATGTCATTTCCTTTATATTCCCATATGTCATTTCCTTTATATTCCCATATGTCATTTCCTTTATATTCCCACATGTCATTTCCTTTATATTCTCATATGTCATTTCCTTTATATTCTCATATGTCATTTCCTTTATATCCCCATACCATCGTTTCCTTTATATTCCCTTAGTGTCATTTCTTTTATATTCCTATAACTTTATTTCCTTTATTCCCTTTATGGTCCCATGGTGTTTTTATTTGATATTCCCATAGTGTCATTTCCTTTATATTCCTATAACGTCATCTCCTATATATGCCCATAGTGTTATTTCCTTTATATTCCCATAGCGCCCTTTCCTTTATATTCTCAAATTCTCCGGTTAAACTTAGAATCACTGTTGTCGGTTCATAAATATAGTTGAAGAATTTACATTTTAGATTGCAGAAACGTTGTTCTCTTAAATTTTAAAATGTGAATATGAAATAGTATCAAAATAGCTGTTACATTGTGAAATTCTCGTTTTAAAATTACATACCAGCGCGTCGTATATTTTAATTTTTTATTTTTACAGTTTATACACAGGTCCAGCATTTCAAAAATTTAGTTTTTAAATCAGCCACATACCCCCCCCCCCCCCCCATCCCCATCGACGCGCTGTATCAAACGCCCAGAAACCCCTGGCAAGTGTTTGTCATGGGAGTCCACTGGATCCCTCTGTCAACTGGGGACAGAGCCTGTATCGATCTCAAGCAGACCCAATATCTGGCGGTTTAGCGAATCAACACGTGAGCTCATCAATAATCCAGTCTGTCAGCCCGTCGTCAACTTTAGGTCAAACTGACAACCCGTCATCAACTTTAGGACAAACTGGCAACCCATCATCAACTTTAGAACAAACTGACAACCCGTCGTCAACTTCAGGACAACCTGGCAACCCGTCATCAACTTTAGGACAACCTGGCAACCCGTCATCAACTTTAGAACAACCTAGCAACCCGTCATCAACTTTAGGACAACCTGGCATCACGCCATCAACTTTAGAACAAACTGGCAACCCGTCATCAACTTTAGGACAACCTGGCAACCCGTCATCAACTTTAGGACAAACTGGCAACCCGTCATCAACTTTAGAACAAACTGGCAACCCGTCATCAACTTTAGGACAAACTGGCAGCGTACGCTCTGACAACCCCTCTTCAACTTTAGGACAAACTGACAACCCGTCATCAACTTTAGAACAACCCGGTAACCCGTTATCAACTTTAGGACAACTGGCAACCCGTCATCAACTTTACAACAATCCGGCAACCCTTCATCAACAATCGACCTTCAAATGTTTACTGACTATCAAACATCAACATTCAAACGTTTACTACTATCAAAAATCAACCTTCAAATGTTTTACTGGCTACCCAAAATCAACATCGAGTCAACGTTCCACTCCCAACACGCCATAAATACAAGAAAAACTCTCATTACCCAGCTAGATATTTCCGCTGACAATTTTTTCCCTCTGACATTTAAAAAATAATTGTCAGCTCAAGTATTTAATATCAGAAATATATCAATATTTAATATCAGAAAAATATCGCAGGCGGAAAGATGATAACAAAGTAAAAAAAACGAAAGTTACACGGATGAAATAAAACCCAGAAAATCTCAGTGGCTTTAAATAGGCATGGGAATTCAGATATATTGAGAAAAATATAACATTTTTTTCTAACCGATGATTTTCGTAAACAATCTGCCGTTGTTGTAGTAGTTTACGGTATAAAATGTAGACTGTAAGGGAGATGATCAATTCCTAAAATAACCGTTGTCATCCTAACAGTTATTTTTGGTGTCAGCGGTGATTTATGATAGGTCAGTGTGACTTTGTGAGCTGAAATTCTAGGTGTTCGTTTCTGTATCGATTTGGTTGTTAAAAGTACTTTGTGTCGGCTGATTAAATTGTTTCTCTTGTGTGGGTTATAGTTTCTATGTGTTTTGTGTGGGTTATAGTTTCTTTGTGTTTTGTGTGGGTTATAGTTTCTGTGTTTTGTGTGGGTTATAGTTTCTTTGTGTTTTGTGTGGGTTATAGTTTCTGTGTTTTGTGTGGGTTATAGTTTCTGTGTTTTGTGGGGGTTATAGTTTCTATGTGTTTTGTGTGGGTTATAGTTGCTATGTGTTTTGTGTGGGTTATAGTTTCTGTGTTTTGTGGGGGTTATAGTTTCTATGTGTTGTGTGTGGGTTATAGTTGCTATGTGTTGTGTGTGGGTTATAGTTGCTATGTGTTTTGTGTGGGTTATAGTTTCTATGTGTGTTGTGTGGGTTATAGTTTCTATGTGTTTTGTGTGGGTTATAGTTTCTATGTGTTTTGTGTGGGTTATAGTTTCTATGTGTTTTGTGTGGGTTATAGTTTCTATGTGTTTTGTGTGGGTTATAGTTTCTATGTGTTTTGTGTGGGTTATAGTTTCTATGTGTTTTGTGTGGGTTATAGTTTCTATGTGTTTTGTGTGGGTTATAGTTTCTATGTGTTTTGTGTGGGTTATAGTTTCTATGTGTTTTGTGTGGGTTATAGTTTCTATGTGTTTTGTGTGGGTTATAGTTTCTATGTGTTATGTGTGGGTTATAGTTTCCATGTGTAATCTCGACGTACCCATTGGAGGGATAAGTAAACATGTCTTGCCTTTAAGACACTGGGATAAGTCAATGTGTCTTGTCAAAGATTGAGACTCTGGGATAAGTCTATGTGTCTCGTTTTAGACTGAGTAAATTGGGATAAGTAAACGTGTCTTGCCTTTAAGACACTGGGATAAGTCAATGCGTCTTTTATTTGACCGACAGTATTACTAACTGGGATAATACCAGAAATTTTTATAAAGCACTTAAGCTCACCGTTAATTTATTCAAAAGAACTTTTCATTAACATCCCATAACGTGTCCATATGATCATGTGAAACCAATTTCCCCCACCCCTTTAGACATACACTCACAGCACCAGTTAGCTGTATGTGATTGTTCATGAGGCGAAACTAGTATGGCAGAATATATTGACGTTATTTTGGGGGTTATATCACAATAAACACATCAGCTTTATATGCTCATAGCAGCTTATAATATCAAAATATCCTGTGTTAAATTTACTGGTCTAAGTTTTCGGCAAGCTAAAGTTTTGGAAAAATATCTGTTTGCTCTCCCCCCCCCCCTTCTTTATCGCTAAAGAAGAAAAAGGTTGATTGGCATACAAAAACAACACACGATGACGTCACAGCCCCAAGACTTAATAAAATGTTGGATTAAGGGATGGGCTTCAGGGCTTGGGTCTGGGACAAACAAGCAAAGCCGGTTTTTTAATCACGTGTCCCCTAATGTCTCTCAATTTCCCATCTCCTCACTCCAGAAGTCAACCTTTCTTGAATATCATTCAAATCCTCCATAACATCACTTACCCATGTACTTATTGATAACTAGCGTATGTTAATGCAAACCGCATGACCAACAAGTATAGTAAGTAAAGTACTAAATGTGTATAAGAATGGACGATTGTATTATTAATATTGTGTCAGTAACGTCCTTTCAAGATGATGAATCGAGAAATGAATGTTTATAAACTGGGGGTCGGCGTGGTCGGGTCGGTAAAGCTCATGGTAAACAAAAGTCCCCAGTTCGAATCCCCAAGCAGATGAGGCTCGGTAGCCGGGGACAGCAACCGATCTAGGAGAGACAACTCTCTGTGAGGGTCTAAATGTGTTAAAAGCGCTAAATTTCTGTCAAATACCTGGGTCTAAACGCCTGAAAACCCATACCCCATTATACACTTTGTCAGAGATTTGATCATAACGTTCACAGATATTGTACAAGACTAGACCATTGTATTCATAATAGTGTATCCATTTGGACCACCAATCAAGTTCATCTATACTATACTAAACAAACGGTAAACTTGACCATCAAGTTCATGTATTCTTCATTAAACAAACGACATCCTTGAACATCAAGTTCATGTATACTTTATTAAACAAACGGCGAACTTGACCATCAAGTTCATGTATACTATATTAAACAAACGGCAACCTTGCCCATCAAGTTCATGTACACTGTGTTAAGCAGAAGGCACACTTGGCCATCAAGTTTACCCCTAACAATGAGCTGACCCTCTCGATGGCTCCCTAATTTCATCATGTCACTTACCCTCCCACCCCCCTGACCCCCACTCCCCCCCCCCCCCCCCCCCCACATTTCTCTGATTAAATTTACTTTCACGCGCTCACCGCATAGCCGGACTCGATTATTGTCCAGCGGACGTTTGGCCCTTTGTGTATTTTGTTTCAGAAGAGCTCTCCATTTCGTTCACTTGTTTTATTATTATCTTTAGAATACATGTGGGGTCGGCGTGGTCGAATCGGTAAAGCTGCTAAACCGAAAAATCTCGAGTTCGAACCCTTGTAGTTTGTTCTTGGTTGGACAAAGGCTATAGAAGCAAATCCAAAAAGAAAAGCAGGCTGAAATCCGTGTCAATGAATGGGCATAACCAGTTGACACGTATCCTTAATTGTGATGGAAGCTCATGGTTGATAAATTCGAAAAGTCTCGAGTTCAAACCCTCTGGCAGATAAGGCTCGATCACTCCCAACACTAAAAATATTAAGAACGAAGAAGAAGAAGTATACATGAACACAATGTACCATCCTTACGAGATTATATTACAGCAATATATGCCTTGTTTTTTTGCGTATTTATTGATAATAAATACTTTGATGTTTGTTTTTATTTTGGTTTGCAAATACCTTCACATTTTTTGAATTACTTAAATGAATAAAAATTTGTTGGCGTTTTTTTTATAAAATACCGAAGTATTATACTAAACACGCTAATTATATGGAATAGAATTGGGAGATTACTAAAGAAAATGGAAATAGTCACATTATTGGGGGGAGGGGGTAGAATTACTTATACTATACATTCTTCTTAATATTTTTGACGTTGAAGGAATCAAACAAAAAGACCATACAATTTTTCTCTGGGTGGGGCGTTTTTGAGACCAGATCCTAAATTAGGTCTTTCTTTATAAGCTGCAGTCTGTGTTTGTTTTCTGGTGCCTGTTGTGTTTAGGGCTAGTTTTGCCAGCTTTGTGAAACAAAACCAATGTATGGACCATTAACTGACCCCTATAGTCTAGACCTCTAGTGTGAAACAAAAAGCCACCTCTGCTTGCGTGATAAACGTCCACAGCTCTAGGTTTTTCCACTTTTAAAACACTGGGCGTTTCATGACCTGACATTGTATGTCTGTTGTTTCAGTCACGTGATGGCCGTAAACAACCCCAGCTTATTTATGAGTCTTTGGTTAATATACTGGACAATACATAATGTATCGATGCCTTTAGCTGGGTATCGATACTCGCACAGTGAGGGTTCAGAAAAACATGAATTATGTAGACGTAAAACGAAACAAGTAATATGTGGATATATCCATTTAAAATTCATCACGTGATGCATCTAGATTAGAAGAACTGAGCGGAGTTTTGTACTGGGAAGATGGGCAGAGCTAGTTATAGGGAACTAGGGCAGAGTGTGTTATTGGCAAATGGGCAGGCTGAGTCATATGGAAGATGGGCATAGCAAGGCATAGTGAATATGGGCAGAGTAAGACATAGGGAATATGGGCAGAGTAAGTCATTTGGGAGATGGGCAGAGTAAGTCATTGGGAATATGGGCAGAGTAAGTCATTTGGAAGATGGGCAGAGTAAGTCATTGGGAATATGGGCAGAGTAAGGCATAGGGAATATGGGCAGAGTAAGTCATTTGGGAGATGGGCAGAGTAAGGCATAGGGAATATGGGCAGAGTAAGGCATAGGGAATATGGGCAGAGTAAGTCATTTGGAAGATGGGCAGAGCAAGTCATAGGTGACATGGTTATTGCAGGTCATAGGGTTATGGGCAGAACGAAACCCTGAGTGCACGATCAGGGCGATCCCCAGGGTTCGATCAATCTTCACATGGTTTCGATCCAGCGACCAAGGGCCATCGTTGAGCCGTCCATGTAGCTGACGAGAGGTACACACAAGTGTCGAGCAATCGACGAGCTAATCAATCAAGTTAGCCCAGTTGTGTGTGGCGGGGTGGACACGGACAAGATTCAATTGTTGGCCTGTGGTCAATGTATACCCTCATAGACAGACACGTTAGGAGTGGTCAATGTTTTCCCTTATAGACAGACACGTTAGGAGTGGTCAATGTTTTCCCTTATAGACAGACACGTTAGGAGTGGTCAATGTTTTCCCTTATAGACAGACACGTTAGGAGTGGTCAATGTTTTCTCTCATAGACAGACACGTTAGGAGTGGTCAATGTTTTCCCTTATAGACAGACACGTTAGGAGTGGTCAATGTTTTCTCTAGTCCCTCATAGACAGACACGTTAGGAGTGGTCAATGTTTTCCCTTATAGACAGACACGTTAGGAGTGGTCAATGTTTTCCCTTACAGACAGACACGTTAGGAGTGGTCAATGTTTTCCCTTATAGACAGACACGTTAGGAGTGGTCAATGTTTTCCCTTATAGACAGACACGTTAGGAGTGGTCAATGTTTTCTCTCATAGACAGACACGTTAGGAGTGGTCAATGTTTTCCCTTATAGACAGACACGTTAGGAGTGGTCAATGTTTTCTCTAGTCCCTCATAGACAGACACGTTAGGAGTGGTCAATGTTTTCCCTCATAGACACGTTAGGAGTGGTCAATGTTTTCTCTAGTCCCTCATAGACAGACACGTTAGGAGTGGTCAATGTTTTCCCTTATAGACAGACACGTTAGGAGTGGTCAATGTTTTCTCTAGTCCCTTATAGACAGACACGTTAGGAGTGGTCAATGTTTTCCCTTATAGACAGACACGTTAGGAGTGGTCAATGTTTTCCCTTACAGACAGACACGTTAGGAGTGGTCAATGTTTTCCCTTATAGACAGACACGTTAGGAGTGGTCAATGTTTTCCCTTATAGACAGACACGTTAGGAGTGGTCAATGTTTTCTCTCATAGACAGACACGTTAGGAGTGGTCAATGTTTTCCCTTATAGACAGACACGTTAGGAGTGGTCAATGTTTTCTCTAGTCCCTCATAGACAGACACGTTAGGAGTGGTCAATGTTTTCCCTCATAGACACGTTAGGAGTGGTCAATGTTTTCTCTAGTCCCTTATAGACAGACACGTTAGGAGTGGTCAATGTTTTCCCTTATAGACAGACACGTTAGGAGTGGTCAATGTTTTCCCTTATAGACAGACACGTTAGGAGTGGTCAATGTTTTCCCTTATAGACAGACACGTTAGGAGTGGTCAATGTTTGCCCTATTCCCTCATAGACAGACACGTTAGGAGTGGTCAATGTTTTCTCTTATAGACAGACACGTTAGGAGTGGTCAATGTTTTCCCTATTCCCTCATAGACAGACACGTTAGGAGTGGTCAGTGTTTTCTCTTATAGACAGACACGTTAGAAGTGGTCAATGTTTTCCCTATTCCCTCATAGACAGACACGTTAGGAGTGGTCAATGTTTTCCCTCATAGACACGTTAGGAGTGGTCAATGTTTTCCCTTATAGACACGTTAGGAGTGGTCAATGTTTTCTCTTATAGACAGACACGTTAGGAGTGGTCAATGTTTTCTCTAGTCCCTTATAGACAGACACGTTAGGAGTGGTCAATGTTTTCCCTCATAGACACGTTAGGAGTGGTCAATGTTTTCTCTCATAGACAGACACGTTAGGAGTGGTCAATGTTTTCCCTCATAGACACGTTAGGAGTGGTCAATGTTTTCTCTAGTCCCTTATAGACAGACACGTTAGGAGTGGTCAATGTTTTCCCTCATAGACACGTTAGGAGTGGTCAATGTTTTCCCTTATAGACAGACACGTTAGGAGTGGTCAATGTTTTCTCTAGTCCCTCATAGACACGTTAGGAGTGGTCAATGTTTTCCCTTATAGACAGACACGTTAGGAGTGGTCAATGTTTTCCCTTATAGACAGACACGTTAGGTCTGGTCAATGTTTTCCATAGTTCCACAGACACGTTAGGAAAAGAACAACGTCACATAAATGAAAACCTTTACCATGGAGTTTAATTTTCTTCCCTTTCAAATATAAATCAAATGTGTATTTTAGTCATATCTTAGATATGTTGATTATATTTGATTATAACAATTATTCCAATCATTATATGACAGAATTACGTGAATAAAGTCCGCTTTTCTTATCGGACTGAAACATTATGGATTAAGGCACCAAATATTTTACTCATATAATTCATTATTTTAAATATGGTGACATATAAAAGAAACAAGTTCTGCCAACGCACCAAATATTTGTACACATTATACTTTCATTAATTTTAATATGTTGACAATGACATAGAAGAAACCAATTCTACCAACTGAAACCATCTATATATATTTTGCACCATGTAATGATTGTAGCAAAGTTTACTTACACAAAATAACTGTCTTCTGGTGTTGTCTTGATGTTATCAAAAATTGTAATCTTAGCTTCACTGAAACAATAAAAAAATGTGTTTTAATATAGATAAAATAAATTACTATACTTTACTTTTCCGGTCTTTATACATTCTAAATTTAAAAAAACAGTTAAAATTTTTTAGTTGTTGAGCATCAAGCATTTAACTTGAAGCAATACTAAAACACCTTCTTTGTACTTGTGTCAGTTTGTCTGTGTTTAACGTTTTAGTGTGTTTCAACGTCTATGTTTGTGTGGCACCTACCAGGGTCAAAGTTCAAGTTTTTTTTTCAATATTTATAACAGCTGGCTAGTGACTAAATGGTCCGGTATTTAGGAGAATTTCGTGGTATTTCTACAGTCTACTAGCACGTGTTCTCTCTTAAAATATATCATTAATGCCATTTCTCAAATTAAATAACCCAATGTGTCCTATTGTAGGGGTGTGTTTCCTTCAGTCGTCTCTGGATGGTGTGGGGGGGGGGGGGGGGGGGGGGAGATTCACGTCATCAGAAACCCAGAAAAATAAAAAAAAATATTAAAGTTTGAATATATGCTTTAATTCCCCTCCAAGGAAGTTAAAAGTTCCTCACCCGGAAATTTCACCCCCCCCCAAAAAATGGTCTGAAAGAAACCCTTTTTGTAATGAATGAACATGTATCTTGATAAACCTAGTTTGTTGTCGTTTATTAAACTTCATCAAATGGGGGGGGGGGGGGGTGAAACGTAAAAAAAAATGCATTTCTTGTTATTTTTCTGCTGTTTTTTCCATGAGGAAAAGATAAATAGATTAACAATGTCAACTGATGATGCGTGCAGCGAGATATGAGGAGAAACTGGTGCTCACTGGGACGACATGTTAACCTCCTCCTGTATCCCCCAGGGGTAGGGCTGCTGACACGAGGCAAACATGTAATAGACGCCATAGCTGATTTCCAGAGCGTGGGTAATGGACCGGAAGTACGTCATGATCAGCAGCGCCCGCCGCTACACCTGCAAGCACAAGGGAAAATTGACACAATGTAAACAGGCGCTGGTGAATATTTGCGGTTAAAACAATTTCCTGGTGTATCCATTGACAGACTAGAGGTTAAAGGAGCTAGTGACAGACTCGCGGGAACTAGTGGGAACTACTGTTGTATCAATTGACAGACGCGTGGGAACTAAAGGCAGAGTTTCTTCCAGGCATCTCTTCGAGAGGGGGGGGGAGACGAAGCCCCCCCCCCCCCCCCCCCCGAAAAAATTCTACCTCCCCCCCCCCCCCCCCCCCCAACGAAATGAAATTTATATAGAAAGTATGTACTTTTAACAGTGTCCGCCCCCCCCCCCCCCCCCGAAGGTCTACCCCCCCCCCCCCCCCGAAGGTCTACCCCCCCCCCAAAGATTTCAAGTGCCCCCACCCCGGAGAAAAAAGTCTGGAAGAAACACTGACTAGAGGAAATTACTGTTGTATCAATTAACAGACACGTTGTTACTGGAATTATTGGGAACTGGAATAAAAATGGAAATGAGAATCAGTGTTTTTCCCACGTTTTCTTTAACTTGCTTTCGCGTCTGTTTGGTTCTCCAATCAAATCTTGCGATCGATATTTCGGGCACTTCCCAGTTAGCTAGCGCGCTGAAATTTTCAGGGAAGCTTTGTTTCCGATGACCATAGAATATTCAATTGTTATTATTACTAAATTGATCCATGGAAACATTTTATTGAGCATTTTAGACCGCTATATAATTGTAGTAAAAACGTGGGGAAAAGGGGACATAACCCAGTAACTGTAATTTGATGAAAACAAGGTTCGGTACTCTCCCTCTTTGCTTACTGAGTAGTGTTCACGCGGTGTTTGTGTACAAACAACCGTAACAAATGGTGGCCAGAATGGGGGAGACGATATGGTCGAGTGGTTGGGCACACGATTGCTATCCCACTCGACACGGGTTCAAATCTATGTGTTCTAGTCAGTAACGTATTCACACAACGTGTTTTTTACGAGTTGTCTTTTTACGAGTTGTCTTCGTTTACCCAAAAAAAAGTGAAAAGATAAAATCGATAGCAAGATTTTAATGCAAACAAACAGACAAAGACTAAAAAGTAGAAAATAATAATCATTAAAAAAGTTTTAAAAAAACCCACGTTTTCTGATTGAACTAAAAAGTAGAAAATAATTGCTATACATCACAATAATGCAAGCGATCACTCTACTATAAGCGATCAAAAACGTGGGGCGCCGTGATTTTCTTACAGTCTCTAATACTGTTGACTCTCTACAAGCTCCCTAATAAAAGTCAATAGTATTATCTAATCAATAGTAATATAACTTTTACTTCGGCGCCCCACGTTTTTCATCGCTTATAGTAGAGTGATCGCTTGCATTATTGTGATGTATAGCAATTATTTTCTACTTTTTAGTTCAATCAGAAAACGTGGGTTTTTAAAAACTTTTTTAATGATTATTATTTTTAATTATTTAACAGAGAGCTGGAGTGATAGTGTGGTCAGTTGTATGGCAGGCCGCAGTTTTCTTAACGTGAGTTAGGTAACCATCAGAACTGCGTGGACTCAAGCCCGGGATTCGAACTCGAGACTTTCGAATTAGCTGTCTTTGAGGATGGGCACCAAGTGTGTAACGAAGGCGGACCTACCTTTGAGGATGCGCGTCAGGTGTGTGAAGAAGGTGGACCTACCTTTGAGGATAGTACCAGGTGTGTGAAGAAGGTGGACCTACCTTTGAGGAAAGTACCAGGTGTGTGAAGAAGGTGGACCTACCTTTGAGGATGGGCACAGGTGCGTGAAGAAGGTGGACCTACCTTTGAGGATAGTATAAGGTGTGTGAAGAAGGTGGACCTACCTTTGAGGATAGTATAAGGTGTGTGAAGAAGGTGGACCTAACTTTGAGGATGGGTACCAGGTGTATGAAGGTGGACCTACCTTTGAGGATGGGCACCAGGTGTGTGAAGATCCCAATGAGGCCCCTCTTGTACAGGGCCCCCAACTTGATCTGGACGTAACATACCGGCACACAGACCAGCACCAGCAGAGTATAGTAGGCGAAGAAGAACAGGCCTGGAGAGTAAACAAAGGTCTCGTTATCATGTGACCATGGGGGAATTTAGCAGATAGTGTGTACTTCATATATATATATATATATATATATATATATATATATATATATATATATATATATATATATATATATATATATATATATATATATATATATATATATATATATATATATATATTCATATATATGAAGTATATATATATATATATATATATATATATATATATATATATATATATATATAATTATATATATATATTTATATATATATACATATATATTATATACGTATAACTTCTAAATAGCTATATTTACATATATATATATATATATATATATATATATACATATATATATATATATATATTGGCACATACATGCATTCATATATATATATATATATATATGTATATATATATATGTACATTTCTAATACAAACTACCTCCCTACTTAGTCAAACCCACTCCTGAATAATGTATGACTGTATGGTTATCATTTATGGTGATACAGAAACACAACTCTAACCCCCCAACGAAGATTTTAAGCTGATGAAAGCGTGATTTCGGGGATTTTCGGACACAATAGATGCCGGGACACGGGCTGCCATAGTGAATACTTAAGTGGGTATTAACATGCCAGAATAAACGATGATCAAATATGCGGGGTGGCGGGGGGCAAGGGGGAAATATTCCGCCATCTCCGGCATTTTTTATTACCAGAGTGGAGTGGAGTAGGGAGATATCCACTGGATATGGTGTTTTTATTGGAATTTCCCAACGGATATAGTAGCTATATTGTGGTATAAGCGTCATCATTATTTCCCTTTCGTGCCCACGACACAAGAGGCAGATGAAGTAGAGTTTGTTTCAGAGGACTTTACATATGAAGGGATAGTGTGGTCGGCACAATGCCCAGCCGTCTTTATTTTCCCTAATGTAAATTAGGTACCCATCAGAGCTGGGTGGACTCTAATGACTTGAACCCGGATTCGAACTCGAAACTTTCAGATTTGCAGTTTAGCGCTCTAACGCAAGTCCACTCCGTCACTATATTGTGATATACCAACTAGATATATTGGGTATACTGCAATATGTGGATACATTTGAATGCACCCAAAGCATATTATATTACACATAATGAAAAATACACTTTGTATGAATGATATTGCCTTAAAATGTTGAATATGAAGCAATATGAATTCATTAACGGACCAGGATTAATGGGACAATTAATAATTATAATAATGATCTGGTGTGATCGTTTGACAACACTTGCGAGAGAAAACTTTCAGCTGTGTAGATGTTTACCATGCATAAAGCCACGTTTTCTTGTACTAAATGAATCCAACATATACGTCGAGCATTTAGTTTCTGTCGACGCTTTAACTTGTGAGACTGTTTACCTTTGAATCTAGTGTTTTATAAGTGAAAGTTCTAGAAGAACCGGGCACGTGATCAGACAAGCCAGTTGTCCACAAGCTGCGGTCAGCTGATCCCATCACGTGACTGTCATCCCAATAATAGAACGATAAATCTTCTCACTAGCTCAAACGTCTCACCTATGACACAGATTCTTCCAAAACGAGGCACCGTGACTAAGTCATGTGAAAATCTCGACAAATCGTCTTCGATTTTCGGAGCTATTTTAAGTCTTGATTGAAAAATAGTGTGAGCATTACTATTATGCATTTTGTAAATATCGATGTCAAAATGCTAAGACATTTCGATAGCGCGAGTAAAATATGTAAAATACGATACAAAAGTCTGTCGATGTATTGTTACATCCACCCCCAATGCGATACCGGGCTCCAGATGTATCGTTATTGCCAGCAACAGAGCGATACCGCCAAGTCTCAAATTGTATCGATATCGCCATTGTCGGATGAATAATTTCTTTGTAAGCATCGGGGGTCCATGCATGATTTATAAGCCGCGAAAGTTTGGCACGGAGCTGGGGCGAGGCATCAAACGCTAAACTTGGAATTGGGACGTGGAATCAAGTGTTCCGACGCTGGAAGGTTAAGCCCAATGCTGCCGGACAAGATGATATATGGTATCGATCCTGCATTTTTTTCTGTAACAACTCGATATTTATGTACATGTCTCTAGCACCAGGATAAATATCCCTGGGATAATGTAAACAGCCATATGTTTTATACAGGCAGGATAATGTAAACAGACATGTGTTTTGTGTAGGCAGGATAATGTAAACAGACATATGTTTTATACAAGCAGGATAAAGTAAACAGACACATGTTTTATACAGGCAGGATAATGTAAACTGGCATATGTTTTATACAGGCAGGATAATGTAAACAAACATGTTTTATACAAGCAGGATAACGTAAACAGATATATGTTTTATACAGGCGGTTATCGTCGTTATTTAAAGCTATCTGTTGTTTGCCAGTTAAACGCTATATTGATCACCACAACAACTGGACTTGCTGCACAAGAAAACTGTAAATACACCAGCACTAAATGACATCTTTATGATAAAAAAAACGTATTAATATTTTTCTCATTCTTTGGCACTTTTCATACAACGAAACGATATTTACCCCCCCCCCCCCCACCTTCACTCCAACTATCCTACATTTCAACATCACATTATAAACAGAGATAAATCGCAAAGTTCAGATGCGTCTGTTGACGTGTGTGCATTATTTAGTAGGGTCTGTGCGTAGGGCGAAACTTTCGATTTGCATAGCATGAAAAAATAAATGCAATGATTTGATGAAACGTTTTTATTTCTATCTGGTCAGTTGGTGGTTAACATTTCATTACTTTATATATACATTTTTGAAGTCACAAAGTAAGCATGAAACATTAATGTCGTGTCAAAAAAAATTTCAAGATTAACCTGTCCCCCCCCCCTCCCACATCATTGAAGACATCTGCTCGTTAACCCAACTCCAAAACATTCCCTAACCATCCAAGACCCACGAGAATTATCCCCACCCAAACCTTAGCTCACCAACAAATACCTCTGCCTATCAGCCCCACTCCTAAACTTTCATTATCAAAGGTCTCTGCCCATTATCCCCACTAAGACCTAACCCAACCATCAAAGACCTCTGCCCATTATGCCCACTACTAGACCTGCCCCCAACCATCAAAGACCTCTGCCCATTATGCCCACTCTAAAACCTGCCCCAACCATCAAAGACCGCTGCCCATTATCCCCACTAAGACCTGCCTCAACCATCAAAGACCTCTGCCCATTATACCCACTCTAAAACCTGCCCCAACCATCAAAGACCGCTGCCCATTATCCCCACTAAGACCTAACCCAACCATCGAAGACCTCTGCCCATTATGCCCACTAAGACCTAACCCAACCATCAAAGACCTCTGCCCATTATGCCCACTAAGACCTAACCCAACCATCAAAGACCTCTGCCCATTATGCCCACTCTTAGATCTGCCCACAACCATCAAAGACCTCTGCCCAATTTCACCAACCATAAGATGACAAACCAGCATTGTGCCACCATGTTGCCTGCACCAGCAGTACAGCTACCCCCTCCCCTCCCCCTCCCGCCTATCACAATCACAAAGCCATTACCAGAACCAGTTGAATTCGATACTGGTGAAATTATCGAAAAATCAATTCTTGAAATGAACACCCGACCTTGGCGTTTTGAAATTCACTACAATCCAACAGGGATTCCTCGTACGATTTATTCTGTCTAATAAAAAGGGACGTTACTAGTGGATTTTCATTTTGACCGTAGTCATGTCCCCGTGATAGATTTGGAACATGTTAAATGTAGGATCCCCAATACGGTTTTGCTGAAGTATTTGAACGTGAGTAGATGAGGCTATAGAGAAAATTGAAATGAAGAACGTGTATATATGATATTTTAGAACGTGTTTATTTGCGATATTACAAGATATTTAGAAGAGGTTTTAGAACATGTTTAGTTTTAGAACATGTTTAGATGAGGTTTAAAAACATATATAGATGAGGTTTTAGAACATGTTTAGAAAAGGTTTTAGAACATGTTTAGATGAGGTTTTAGAACATGTTTAGACGAGGTTTCAGAACATGTTTAGAAAAGGTTTTAGAACGTGTTTAGACCAGGTTTTAGAACATGTTTAGATGAGTATTTAGAACATGTTTTGATGAGTATTTAGAACATGTTTTGATGAGTATTTAGAACATGTTTTGATGAGTATTTAGAACATGTTTAGATGAGTATTTAGAACATGTTTTGATGAGTATTTAGAACATGTTTTGATGAGTATTTAGAACATGTTTTGATGAGTATTTAGAACATGTTTTGATGAGTATTTAGAACATGTTTTGATGAGTATTTAGAACATGTTTAGATGAGTATTTAGAACATGTTTTGATGAGTATTTAGAACATGTTTTGATGAGTATTTAGAACATGTTTAGATGAGTATTTAGAACATGTTTTGATGAGTATTTAGAACATGTTTAGAAGAATTTTTAGAACATGTTCAGACCAGGTTTTAGAACATTGCAGTTCTTTAAAATATCTAGACTCGATGCTGCTTAAAATTTTTAAAATCCTAAATCAAATCCCTGCGTGACCAAACGGTAGTAGATTAACACCGCGCCACTGGTTTAGATTGATTAAGTTACCAAACACAAAGACCGCCTTCTGAAACAAATTCTTGAATGAAATTCACGACAATAATCGTCGACTGACTCTAATTATGAATATATTAATACGATGCCTGATTCAAAGAAATGACCACATGAAGATGCTCTGAAGTCTATCGTCAATTTAATTTTTACAGAATACAAAATCTTACGTCAATAAGGACAGATACTAACTAGCCTGGTAATTAAAAATGATTATGTTATCTAACATAAAGATCAGCGTTAACAATAGTATATATATATATATATATATATATATATATATATATATATATATATATATATATATATATATATATATATATATATATATATATATATATATAGCAACATTGTATTTATATTTTAGAGTTAATTATAGTTTAACACAATACCTAGCGTAAAAAATAATTATAAGTTAATAATAGAGTAGAATTAAAATTTGATTAAATTTTTACTCAAAGACTAGCGTCAAAAATTGATTATAGATTGACAAGCATCCTGGTATTTAAAGATGATTCACCCAGTAATACAATACCCTCTCGCCATCAGCAATTAACATTTTTAACTATCCCTTTCAGAACTACCACAAACATAGTTCCAGCTGTTTCATACTTTACTTCAACACTAGAGAGTTATCCTGGTATTTTTACAATCCCTTTCAAGTTTACCACAAACATAGTTCCAGCTGTTTCGTAATTTACTTCAACACAAGAGAGTTATCCTGATATATTTTTTTCAATCCCTTTCAAGATTACCACAAAAATAGTTCGAGGTGTTTCATACTTTACTTCAACACTAGAAAGTTATCATGGCTTACAACAGAGCAAATACTGTCCCTGTACATTGTAAAAGTGAAGAATCCTTTTAAGACCTAGCGATACATTGAACAGATAGATTTCATATGTTTATTGACCTCGGCATATGAAGGAAAGTTGTGGTCAGCGCTTTGCCCAAACACCTTTGCTTTTTCCCTAACAAGAGTTAGATACCCATCAGAATTGGGTAAACTCAGTAACGTTATACTGACTTGGACCCGGATTTGAACTCGAGACTTTCGGGTTAGCAGATGAGCGATGTACTGCTTAGGCCACGCCTAGTACATCGTACTTGTAACTAAAAGCATAACATGCTAAAAACTTGATTGGGAAAGATTAACATCTAATACAATAAAGCATATATATATATATATATATATATATATATATATATATATATATATATATATATATATATATATATATATATATATATACATATATATATGCATATACATATAATTCAAAGCGATAATGACTGTCTCAGCTTAAGAGATGGAAGAGTGATCTTGAGTCAGTAGTTTCCTACTATGTCCATCTCTCCTAGAGTCAGTAGACTCCTACCATGGAGAATGTTAATGCTACTATAAAATATTAACCCCATGAGCGCTACCCCAGGGAAGATAACTCCCAGCAAATTGTCTCACATGGGATAACTCTTAACGGTAGTTCGTTCAGCTGGTAATCGCGGGGGTACAACACTGGGACACGCCCGTGGAATGGAGGGGACCCTGGGGAATTGAGTGGGGGAGGGGTGGGGACAGTCGCCATCATTGGTTACACATCCATCTTGACACGGTCCTAGAGTGGCCAGCTCACGAGGAAACCAATTATGCCAAACTCGCGGGGCCTTTGTTTAAAAATATTGGCGAAAATATTTTAATTTTTTTAAGAATGTCTTTTCCAAGTGTCTGCAGCGGATTAATCTAAATTATGAAATGGGTTTATATTCGTTAATTTCTGTTTTTGAATTAAATATACAGAAAATAATCCAATGCGAGGAAATGAAATTAGGTTAAACAATATTATTATTTACAAAATTGAATTTATGGAAGATTTGTATCCACTTAAGAGGCTTATTTCAATACAATATTTATCAAGATTATAATATAAGTTTTAAATAAAAACAAAAATAATTCTAAAGTTTCTTGATAAGACGATGGCCAATGCAACCCGGCATTAAACATTGATGGTATGTGTACAGTTTCACAGAGGTATAGACCAGCACAGTTTAAGTAAGCCACCCAATGAAGAGGCGTATCCATGACTTAACAACCAAGCCTAGCGCACCTATTAACACAGGTCGAGACGATGACATTGACCTACGTTCACCCTCCCTCACCCGCACACAATATCCCCCCTGCGCACTAAATCCCCCCCCCCCCCCACCCTGCGCACAATATTCCCCCCATTAATCTTCCGTGCATGTATTGGCCCCACGGTGGCATGACGCGATCGCAGGGGACCCTGACTCACATCCGCCATTGATTTTCGCCTTACGTTGCATCCTGCCAACCATTCTGAACGTGACGGCCCGGCTGAAATGACATTTGAACAAGAGCTAGTCCAGGCCCAACTGCCCGACCCAACCCACTTCTCCTGAAGTCATACAATGACCATTCTACATCCGAGTCGCCTGAGAAAAGTCCAAGATATGCTGGGGTTATCAGACAAAGATTGCCATTGATTTTCGCCAACTATTTTCGTTTCAACGTGGCTTTTTTATCGCAAGATGGGTGAGAATTGTTCCGTTTTTTTTTAAGACGGCTGGAACTGCTAGGGTTAAGTAGGGTTGGGAAATTGTCTTTTGTGTTAAGATGGATTGGAACTTGGCATTTCAGTAAGGTTAAAAACTTTAGGTTTTAAATATGGTTAGAAACGTGTCAAGTTTTGTAATGGATTGGATGTTCTCAGACTGTGTTTAATACAGCGCCAATAATATGGAGATAGTGGCAATCTATCGCTTCTGTAAAGGATGATGTTTTTAAATTCGTTCGTCAAAGTTACAAAAAAAAAAACCACAACTAAAAATTTCAAATTAAAAAAATAGAATTATCTTCGTTTCACATAACATCTCACATACTGTGTAGACTAGTGTTACATTCAGCTCGAATTAGTGTGAGGTTACTTATAGATCAAAAGTACATCATGAAAACAAACACCTACTCATTGTTTCATCGGGGGACGATGGTTAGATAAAGCCAGTTGATTCTTAAAATGTAACACAATCTTGGAGTATATCTATAACAATATTAATATAGTCATTGTAATATAATAGTCGCAGGGATATAGTCAGTAGTATAATAGTCGCACAAATATAGTCCGCAGTATAATAGTCGCAGGGATATAGTCCGTAGTATAATAGTCGCACAAATATAGTCCGTAGTATAATAGTTGCACGGATATAACCCGCCTATGTGCTAACTACAACATCTGTGTTTATCCTAATATTTCCGTGTATGATAGCAATGGTGCGGCCCGCCCCAGGCGACACACAACCTAGGGCCGCCTCTCTACAACAGCACCATCGTGACCACTTTATAACGCTGGTGAAGTTCAACCCGGAAGTCAAGTCTTTTTTTTTCGCTTAATAATGTTTTTTTTGTCATAGAAGACAATGGATCCACCCCTAATAGTGCAGTCGTATGAGCGTGTACCTCGGCATCAAGATTCATGGTCCCTCTCCCGAAATATGCTGTTATACTACACACGAACGCTATGCTTTACGTTTTAAACCAACATCGTTGAAGAAGCTTCCGAAAGAAAACCAAGGCAATCCTGTTAGATTTCGGAGTTTTCTCCCCTTGATTAGCTGCTGTTTCCTGGGTTCCTACTGCCCGTGGTCCAAACTAAGGACAATCTGGTTAGCAATCAAGCGCCCTTCCACCCGACCACGCCGTCCCCTTCCATACATACACTTATCATTTTCTTTACAGCGCTCAAGCAAGATGTATCGTTTCGCTCTGAATAGATGTTTGTAAAATATCTTTCATAGAGTTGTCAAGGGTTCCATTTTTAAGCCAGATCATTTGGAGCGAGTTTTTAGCACGGCCAAAGGAAATTTTATTTGGCTCGAGTTTTAAGTTTTTGAGCCTGCTAAACTTCTTCCAGGGATATAATAATATCGATCGGATAAAAAACGGGCCCTCTGTAATGATTGTATGATTAGCAAACGCAATCAAGAGCGTGGAGCTGGCACGCGCTTAGGGAGAGTTCTAGATTACGTTACCGTCTCGGGGTGTGGGGGTGGGGGAGAGAGGGGGCGGGGGTAGGGTGGTATTGGAGAAACGTTGATAGACATCTGCATAGTGAGAGGTTCGTTAGTTCGGTTCAGCGAGTACATTCATTGCGTTCAAGATAACATTAATTTGCACAATTTAAAATTTAGTGAAACGGAAATTCTATTCAATGTTTTCAAATAATTTTATTTTTAGCCTGCACTTAATAAAATGGTTTTTCTAAACATATCATGTGACACCTATCTCACTAAGGTGTAAACACGATATTTAATCATTCGAATGATAGAAGTAAACATAGAACATGAGACTGTTTTAAGATAGTTTTTCAGGCCATGAATGGTAGTGTAACTGATATGCTAGAATCAGGGTATTTGTAGGATTCCACATAAGTTATACTTTAATTCTAAACAAACTGTAGTTACGGGGACGTTTATTTAGTTTTATTCAAGGTGTCACATGGACACAGTCTTTGAAATATAAACTTGGTACACGCGTGCTACTTAAATACCTTAACAGAAAACACTAGAAAAAACATGACAGAGACACTGTCATTGCTGACATTCGTACTCGAGTAATTCTGACATTGCAACACTTACGATATGTGTTGTCAGAATAACTTTGTCTTACTCGACTAAGGTCAACTTGAGTGCATTGGTGTTAAAACTGGGGCTATTGTGTTAAACCTGGACAATGGTGTTAAACCTGGACAACGGTGTTAAACCTGGACAACGGTGTTAAACCTGGGCAATGATGTTAAACCTGCGGCAATAGTGTTAAACTAATCGGCAAATATATTGAATCTGAGTGTTAAACCTGGGCAAAGGTGTTAAACCTTGATTGTATTACATTTTTTTCATGAGAATTTCGTATTCGCAACACCATTCTCAAAAACTCTATTTTCTCTACACCCCAGTCACTATATATCAATCTATCGTATTCTGAATGTTTCTTTACATCCCGTGTGTATATCAATCTATCGTACAAAGTTTCTCTACACCCTAGTCTCTATATCAATCTATCGTATTCCTCAAAGTTTCTTTATACAACAGTCTTTATATCAATCTATCGTATTCCTCAAAGTTTCTTTATACAACAGTCTTTATATCAATCTATCGTATTCCTCAAAGTTTCTTTATACAAGAGTCTTTATATCAATCTATCGTATTCCTCAAAGTTTCTTTATACCCTAGTCTTTGATCAAAATATCGTATTCCTAAAAGTTACTTTATACCCCAGTCTCTATATCAATCTATCGTATTCCTGAAACTTAATCTACCAGAAAGAAAAAAAAAGCAACGATGCCATCTTTTATTTGCTGACAAATAAAAAAAGCTAACAGATGTTTAAAAAAATGTCAATCTGAAGATTTATCTGGCAACAGCTCGGGGCGTGCAATCAATAGGACTCCACAAGAGCTGTCACAAAGTGAACGATACAAAGATGGCGGGAAAAAATGGCTTTCACAATGCCAGGTTTTTACAATGTAAACAGCGTTTTAATAAACTGCCGGATTGGCTGGGGAAAAAATATTTCTGCTTCATCGCCATCCGTGTTTCGACGATCTGTGTTTAAATGATGTTTGCTAAACTTTCTTAATGACAACCCTATCTGTGTTCAAAGGATATTTGGTAAACATTCTTACTGACAACCCTATGTATGTTTAAATCATGTTTGGTAAACTTTCTTACTGCCTTTACAACAACCCGATTTGTGTACACATTTTTGGAAAACTTTTGTTTTTGCCGCTTGATTATTGTTAAAGCTTACTCGGAGTGCTAAATTTTAACATAACAACTTTTTATTTTGTTTTCAAAACATTACTATAAGGCGTAGTGTCTTTATACCCCCACCCCCATATATAAAGCTTTGGTATGTGTTCGAGGATTGTTCAAAATGAAGCAGATTTTTTTCCTTTACACAATTTAATTCTTATTGAATGTATCAGAATTAATTAAAATCTACTTTAGAAATATATATTTTTTTTAAAAAGTCAAAAAGTTGTTGTGATAGAACAAAACAATTTTTTTTTGCAACAAAACAGTTTTCTTTCTTGTTCAGTTTCCTTAAATATCTTATTCCTGTTAAAACCTCCCGCCCCCCTCCCCCACCCCGGGGGGTCAGTCTGCATAAGGATCAGAGTTTTTTTAATGGCAGCGCTTATTTGCCAGGCTGTCAGGTAAACCTTTTAAAATCTGCTGGTTGGAATGTCAAAAACATTATACGTTAACAGCAGGGAGATGTCAGGGCACATCACACCCAGCTCGTATTGATACATCACACCCAGCTCATGTTGATACATCACACCCAGCTCATGTTGATGCATCACACCCAGCTCGTGTTGATACATCACACCCAGTTCGTGTTGATACATCACACCCAGCTCGTGTTGATACATCACACCCAGCTCATGTTGATACATCACACCCGGCTCGTGTTGATACATCACACCCAGTTCGTGTTGATACATCACACCCGGCTCGTGTTGATACATCACACCCAGCTCGTGTTGATACATCACACCCAGTTCGTGTTGATACATCACACCCAGCTCGTGTTGATACATCACACCCAGCTCATGTTGATACATCACACCCACCTCATGTTGATGCATCACACCCAGCTCGTGTTGATACATCACACCCAGCTGATGTTGATACATCACACCCAGCTCGTGTTGATACATCACACCCACCTCATGTTGATACATCACACCCAGCTCGTGTTGATACATCACACCCACCTCATGTTGATGTGTGACGTCTGACACGTCGGTGTAGACGTCACAACGATGCTGCAGACGTCATACAAACAGTAAAGTGACAGGGTAGACGTCACAACAATGTTGTTTCTGTGACCCCGCCATATAAGGGGATAGTGTGGTCAGCACTTTACTTTCCCTAACGTGAGTAAGGTACCCATCCGAGCTGGGTGGACTCAGGGGCGTCTAATATCTTGGACCCGGATTCGAACATATTTTCGGGTTTGTAGTCTAGCGCTCTACCGCTAGGCTATGCCGACCTATAGCGTCATATCTAGCACCCATCTCTAAATGAGGTTAATACCCTGTATGAAGCCATATCTAGCACCCATCTCTAAATGAGGTTAATACCCTGTATGAAGCCATATCTAGCACCCATCTCTAAATGAGGTTAATACCCTGTATGAAGCCATATCTAGCACCCATCTCTAAATGAGGTTAATACCCTGTATGAAGCCATATCTAGCACCCATCTCTAAATGAGGTTAATACCCTGTATGAAGCCATATCTAGCACCCATCTCTAAATGAGGTTAATACCCTGTATGAAGCCATATCTAGCACCCATCTCTAAATGAGGTTAATACCCTGTATGAAGCCATATCTAGCACCCATCTCTAAATGAGGTTAATACCCTGTATGAAGCCATATCTAGCACCCATCTCTAAATGAGGTTAATACCCTGTATGAAGCCATATCTAGCACCCATCTCTAAATGAGGTTAATACCCTGTATGAAGCCATATCTAGCACCCATCTCTAAATGAGGTTAATACCCTGTATGAAGCCATATCTAGCACCCATCTCTAAATGAGGTTAATACCCTGTATGAAGCCATATCTAGCACCCATCTCTAAATGAGGTTAATACCCTGTATGAAGCCATATCTAGCACCCATCTCTAAATGAGGTTAATACCCTGTATGAAGCCATATCTAGTACCCATCTCTAAATGAGGTTAATACCCTGTATGAAGCCATATCTAGTACCCATCTCTAAATGAGGTTAATACCCTGTATGAAGCCATATCTAGCACCCATCTCTAAATGAGGTTAATACCCTGTATGAAGCCATATCTAGCACCCATCGATGGGACAGTCAGGACGCGGAGATTACAAACGTCAGATCGAAATCTTTAAATCCCACGTCCGAACGTCTTGTTATCAGTGCAAATATGTGTCGAGTTTCTTGTTTGCTTTTGGATAACAAATCTGTCTGTTTGTGTGAGTGTAGTGTTTGTGTGTGTGAGGGATTGTGGTTGTGATAGTGTCATAATGAGAGGGATTGTGTGGTGAACATGGGGGTGTCTCTGAGTGTGTATTGATGTGTTTATGATGACGCATGTATCTACACACCCATATATATTTACTTTCTATTACTTTGTTTTGGTGTTGCGAAAAATACTTACATAATTAGCGGGGATTGATTAAGTGCAATGTTGTAGTTATTTTAAAACTGCCTTTTATTTATTCTATACACTGAACGTACTGTTTACTAATAATTGAAAAAAATCAATAACAGTTAAGAAGCCAGCTCCTAAATGTCCTTTTCGTTTACTTCTTTCCGTTTGCGGATAAGCTTGGGCTATTATAATTGTTCACTGAAACAGGCACGTCCGCACAGGTCATGGTCCTTTATAGATAGGTTTTTCAGAGGCCAGTGCAGGGCCTGGCCGGGATGGCTATACTTCGTATATGAGAAAGCAAAAAAGGAAACCACTTTTATTCTAATCCAAACCTTCCGTATTTTAATATTCGCCTGCCAAATTTCATTAAGTCTAAAAAAATTTTTACAGCATTTTCATCCGATGTTTAATTACACGATTGTTTTTACTATCAGGAGAGAGAGATAAAAATATGCAAGCGAGATAACTCAATTGAATTATCGTAATGAATCCACACGTGCATTCTAAAGAAGTTGTCATCTGCAGTCATTTAGAAAGAGATAATTTTTAATTAATGAATTGGGGGAAACGAAGTTTAGTTTTTGGCAATATAGAACTGGGTGCACGAGCGAGTCAATAAACAAGAGAATATCGTCTGCTTCTAGGTTCATATCTGACCACAAACCTCATGGGTAACCTATGTCAAAGATTTTGAAAACAAAATTGAGATTATTAGAATAATTTTTATAAACATTTTGAAACAGAGATTTTAGAAAGAAATTTTCTTCGGTACTTTCTTGCAAAAGTTTGAGATTTCAAACAGAAATTTTCTAAGATACTTTTTGGTACAGGGTTCGAGATTTAGTAGCGTTAAAAATTATTAACTATAGGCCCTATATGCGAAGGTAATTGAAAAGGCATTAAAATGTTGTTTGTTTCTGATCCTGTACTCTTTTATTCTAGCATCTACATAACATCTCCTTGAATCTGTTTACAATTCAAAGAAGTATTTGTAAGCCTGATCAATCGCCTTCTACAAGGATTTCGTTTTTGTTTATTATTTTAGCTACATCATACCTCAGTCATATTTTTCAACCATATTTACACACATTGCAAACATACAATTTAGTATAAGCACTTTCTAAAACAATATATTCTGGGTTTAAATAAGTGTAATTTATCTAAACGATTACATCGTTGTATCTAACATAGACCAAACGTCGAATGCTATTTTTTTTTCCATCTGTTTATTATTAAAGAATTTCCTAATATGAGAGAAAATTTGAATTGAATAGTCTGAATTTTTATAAGCAGAGAGACGCAAAACTTCAGATAATTCGCAGCCATGACAAATTATATTGACGTTACTTCAGCAGACGGTCGCTCTAACACACAGGCGACCTAAAAACAACACACGCATGCGCAGCTCAGTTGCTCACCCAAGCACGTCCTGATTGAATCAATCAAATTAGACGGGGCGAGTCTGGAAGATGTGCTGTGACGCAAGACTTTTTGTTTCTTTATACCGCAAGTCATTTTTTGTTTCTTTATGACGCAAGTCATTTTGTTGGTGTGTGACGCAAGACTTTTTGTTTCTTTATGCCGCAAGTGTAATGCAAGTCATTTTGTTCTTGTGTAATGTGTCTTTTGCTACTATGCTATAAGCAAGTGTGATGCAAGTTTTATTGATCTGTATGATGCAAGTCATTTTGTTCTTGTGTGATGCAAGTTTTTTTGTGTTCTTGTGTAATACAAGTCTTTTGGTTACTATGGTAAGCAAGTCTACTTGTTGATGTGTGATGCAAGTTTTAATGATCTGTATGACGCAAGTCATTGTGTTGATGTGTAATGCAAGTCTTTTTGTTCTTGTATGAAGCAAGTCATTTTGTTTTTGGGTGATGCAAGTCGTTTTGTTCTTCTGTAATGCATGTCAGTTTGTTCTTGGGTGATGCAAGTCAATTTACTATGCTAAGCAAGTCTTCTTGTTGATGTGTGATGCAAGTTTTTATTGATCTGTATGATGCAAGTCATTTTGTTTCTATGCAATGCAAGTCTTTTTATTCTAGCGAAATCGATTTCGCAAACACAGACATGACATTTGAAACCTCGACATCGATACTTCTGTGTATCTAGAGGATTAACACACAGACTCGATATTTTAGATTCGATACTCCCTTGCAATATAAAGAAGATTTCGATACAAACACGCTAGTCTTTGTGATTCGATTCATCCGGGCGAAACACTAGAAGATGTAACACAAAATTCACATTCTACATTTCAACCGCGAATATCAGAAACTCTAAAAAATAATTCAACAAAATTTAAGTAAACACAAGCTCTACATCCTAACCATGGATACCAATTCTTGTAGAAAAAAAATGAATCAGAAGGTTTAAACAAACACGTCTAGAACTCAACATTTCAAACGCCGATAGTTCTGCAAACGACAAGAGAAAATAGAAAGGGAAAATTTGACAGGTCTGAGTGAATTCTTCCCCGAGTGGCCGTTAAATTTGGTGAATGAGAATAAGCAGGGCTGTGCTTAAGTTAAACAAACGGTTGCTGGGAGATGGTCGTTAAATTTGGTGAATGAGAATAAGCAGGGCTGTGTTCAAGTTAAACAAACCGTTGCTCGGAGATGGTGGCCTACAGTTACTGGGAGATGGTGGCCTACAGTTACTGGGAGATGGTGGCCTACAGGCTAGTTACTGGGAGGTGGTCCGTATTTTATGTTAATCAAATATTCAGTACTAAAAGTTTTTGTCAAAAGACCAGACGACTAAAGTCATAAAGCTAAACATTAGCATTAATTAAATCATCTACTTAGTTCTATTTTAAGTCCAACAAAATGAACTGTTAGTAAAACAGCATTCAAAGTATCAAAATATAAACAACTTACACTTTTGGAAAACTTAATCTAATCTAGCCCTATATTCATCCTTACCACGCTCTTGTTATTTTTTGCCTTGTTTGTTAATACTATGGTAATTATATTTTTGTCTTTATATCTTGACAAATAGAAAATAAATTTAGATAAATAACAAATATTTCGATTGCAAAATTTAAAAAAATGACCTGTGTTCATAAAAATGACAACTATTTTGATTGTAAACTAGAAAATGAAATGAAACAGCAACTAGTTTGAATAAAAAACAGTAATGACATGAAATCATTGAAATGACAACTATTTTCATTGTGAAAAGAAAATGACAACTATTTTGATTGAAAAATAGATAATGAAATGAGATCATTGAAAGGACAACTATTTTGATTGTGAAAAGAAAATGACAACTATTTTGATTGTAAAACAGATAATGACTTGAGATCATTGAAATGACAACTATTTTCATTGTGAAAAGAAAATGACAACTATTTTGATTGTAAAACACATAATGACTTGAGATCATTGAAATGACAACTATTTAGATTGTGAAACAGAAAACAACCCAGAGATGACAACCCAGCAAGATGACAACCCAGCGATATGACAACCATTTTGATTCGAAATGTTTTCTGTCACCAAACCGCGGGCGGAAGTGCAAGCCCTGTGAGGCGGGAGCAGACGAGAACCCAGCAGACGGCATCACCAAACAGTATCAGGGGAGAGCATCTTGGAGCGGAAGTCCCTAGGGCTGTCTGGCTGACGTATCTGAAAAGTGGATCTGTCACAAAGCTGGTCGGTCCTCATAAAGAATTGCCCGGGCTCCTCGGTGAGCATGCTATGGGGGTGGGGGAGGGAGGGTGGGTGAGTGGAGAGGTCGACTTAAGCGCGTGAAACTCGATCTGCCAAACTGGCAGACAGATGGATGGACACACGGTCAAAGAGTGAGAGGTGAGAACAGATCTCGCCTCAGGGCTAATACCCCCACCCCTCTCAAATAACCAAAGACTAACACCTCCACCCCTCTCAAATAACCAAAGACTAACACCCCCACCCCTCTCAAATAACCAAGGACTAATACCCCCACCCCTCTCAAATAACCAAGGACTAATACCCCCACCCCTCTCAAATAACCAAGGACTAATACCCCCACCCGTCTCAAATAACCAAAGACTAACACCCCCACCCCTCTCAAATAACCAAGGACTAATACCCCCACCCCTCTCAAATAACCAAGGACTAATACCCCCACCCCTCTCAAATAACCAAGGACTAATACCCCCACCCCTCTCAAATAACCAAGGACTAATACCCCCACCCCTCTCAAATAACCAAAGACTAACACCCCCACCCCTCTCAAATAACCAAGGACTTATACCCCCACCCCTCTCAAATAACCAAGGACTAATACCCCCACCCCTCTCAAATAACCAAAGACTAACACCCCCACCCCTCTCAAATAACCAAGGACTTATACCCCCACCCCTCTCAAATAACCAAGGACTAATACCCCCACCCGTCTCAAATAACCAAGGACTAATACCCCCACCCGTCTCAAATAACCAAGGACTAATACCCCCACCCGTCTCAAATAACCAAGGACTAATACCCCCACCCCTCTCAAATAACCAAGGACTAATACCCCCACCCCTCTCAAATAACCAAGGACTAATACCCCCACCCCTCTCAAATAACCAAGGAAAATACCCCCCCCCCCCCTCCCATCTCAAATAACCAAGGACTAATACCCCCACCCCTCTCAAATAACCAAGGACTAATACCCCCACCCCTCTCAAATAACCAAGGACTAATACCCCCACCCCTCTCAAATAACCAAGGACTAATACCCCCACCCCTCTCAAATAACCAAGGAAAATACCCCCCCCCCTCCCATCTCAAATAACCAAGGACTAATACCCCCACCCCTCTCAAATAACCAAGGATGAACACCCCCCCCCCCTTTAATTCCCCTTCCCCCCCCCCCCCCCCGTTACTTATTTTTTTTTACCTTTAAATGTCGCGCAATTATTTGTTACGAGAGTGTGAAAACAAAACGAGAAACCATTACAATTCTAAAAAACAGAATCAGTAAGAAGACCGTGGTACGTCTAAATTACGAAACACGCTGATAAGAAACAGAAGAGCTAAGGCTCTGAGACGGATGAGATGGCCAGACCGGGTGAAATGAACGAATTAGCCCAACCGGATATGAGTTAGTGGCTCCCCCGGTCCTGCGCAATGAATGATTCATGAATCAATCAATTTGGTAACTGATCGAACTCCGGGTTATTGCTTCGACTCCATGTCCTAGATTTAGATTTTCTCCTTCTGCGGTGGGTAATTTAATCTGGTGTTTTTTCTCGCTCTCGACCGCCTGGGTTATCGCCCCTACATGGTCATAATTTGTTTAGTCGTATTCGTTATAGAGTACGGGCAAGGGAGATTAGCGTTGTCCAAGTTTTATTTTTTCCCGAGAGTTGCTATAAGGCAGGAACACAAAATAGGTTTGGCTGTTATCTTTAACTCAATATTTACGGAGATAAAAATAAAATACTTAAAAAAAACTTTTTAAAAAACCACGTTTTTCTTGTGGACTAAAAAGTAGAAAATAAATTTTCATACATTTGATGACAAAAAACGTGGGTACGTTCACCATCAAATTTCCCGACCCATCTGCCCGACCCACGTTTTTTGTCATCAAATGTATGAAAATTTATTTTCTACTTTTTAGTCCACAAGAAAAACGTGGTTTTTTAAAAAGTTTTTTTTAAGTATTTTATTTTCTCCTTTTTAGTCCGTTGCTACACATGAAAAACGTGGTTTTTAAAAAAGTTTTTTATATAGTTTCTTTTCTACTTTATCTAATGACTTGATTAAGTATGACTTGACTAAGTGTTTATAAATACACGGACTAAAAATCTTGAGCGACCAGGATTCGAACCTGGGTTGTCGCGGCCACAACGCGAAGTACTAACCGCTATACGATCACGGCCAGCGCGCTCACATCGATTGGGGCCGAAGTAACTGTGGCAATAGGCCTCCAGTCTTGTCGGTATCTTTAGAAATCATGTCCTCGATTTTATGGTCCTTGGGGCGTAATTAAATTAAGCTAATTACGGTCTGTAATTGCTAGTTTTTATGATTGCATCTGAAATTGTTAGGCGAAAGTAGCATGCATGCCAAATTTCAGATCTGTAGAGCAATCAGAAGTGGGCTAATTTTCGATGTCAATTTTAACAACAAACAAACAAATCCACAAACGCGAAGCTGAGTTAAGAAAAACGTGTTAAAATAAACTTCGACGCTTTTTTAAGAAGAAAAAAAAATTGTTTTTTTCGATTTAAGTTAAGCACTATTAAAATAATTTAAAAAGTAAACTATGTTCAGAAGTAATGTTAATGCATATGGTTGGGTCTCAACTATTAGGGCACATTAAACATTTTTTAAAATATAATGGCACATAATGGAGATAATTTAAGATGTAAATCGGTTTAGGGAGAGGGTGGTACCGCATGACTCACAGCCGAGACGCCCATACTGTAGCCAAAATCTTATAAAACCAGTACTACACAGAAGGGAAGGTGATCATTCTTATTAAACCAGTAGTACACATAAGGGAATGTGGCGATTCTTAAGAAACCATTACTACACATAAGGGAATGTGACAATTATTATAAAACCAGTACTACACAGAAGGGAATTTGACAATGCTTATTAAACCAGTAGTACACATAATAGATCGTGACAATACTTATAAAATCAGAGCCACATTTAAGGAAACGTGATAAGATTCATCAAGTGTTAGGGAATGTCACCAAAAAATTTAACTTTATTAAATAATTAATAATTATTCACGGCGTGGTTGAGCGTTTGGCTGCTAGCCCGAAGGTTTCGAGTTCGGATCTCAGTTCGGACTGGAGGATGTCCCAGTGTCCACTTGGGTTTGATAGGCACCTCAGTAACATTGGGGGAAGTAAAGGCGGCTGGTCATAGTGCTGACCACATTATTCCGTCATGTCAAGAAATATATGTATTCTTGTTTTTTTTCATCTTCCCAATGGATCTCTAGGTCTAAAGAGAATCTTTTGTATGTGATTAAGGCAACCACATTGAATTCAGATTTAAACATGATAAAATATAATGATCAACTAAAGCAACACTTCCAATGATCTGACTATGCAGCATACACCTGATACCTTTTCTCTGATATTTCATCAGGTTGATGATAGACTTGATCTGTTAAATCAGATAAATGTTCAGATAAGGACCTCAATAATGTATAACAAATTTCAAATCACTGCTGTAATGTGTGGCTGTTTTAACGTGCTTTAGGACTTAAATGTTCAAGGACTTTTTGGCTTCGTTGTATCTGATCTTAAATGTTCAACGACTTTTTGTTTAGCCTGCATCAGTAGGCATACTTAAGTGACCAACGACCTTAGGCTTGGTTGTTTTAGTAGGCCTACTTAAGTGACCAATGACGTTTGAGCTTGTTTTCAAATAGTTCAAACGTTTAGTGCCTTTTGGACTTGCATTAAAACTCAAATATCTAAAACTGTTGTGCTTTTTGCTTCACAAATAAAAATATTGGAACTCTAATTAATTAATTGCCGTTTAATTAAGCACAATCATTACAAAAAAAAAAAAGAAACAATCTCTAAGGAATTAGGTTACAAGCAAACAAAAGATCAATGTTTTTTTTTCATCAGATTAATGAAATAATGAGTTTTAAATATAACTCATCAAAACGTCCCGTAGCCTGGGTTCTATTGGACAACGTTTACCGTCTATGAATTATTTATAGAAAACAGTAATCGCCCAAATGTAAACAATGTCTGTGGTACCGCCCGATGTAAATTTAATGAGCATCGATTCTGGGTTCTTGTAAACACGATACTTTTGGGGCGATACAGCGAGTTTGGTGACTATTCAGCTTGTGTTGAGTGAGTTGGTGTTTTGGTGTGTTGGTGTGTTGGATGAGTTGGTGTGTTGGTGTGTTGGATGAGTTGGTATGTTGGATGAGTTGGTGTGTTGGATGAGTTGGTGTGTTGGTGTGTTGAGTGAGTTGCTGTGTTGGTGTGTTGGATGAGTTGGTGTGTTGAGTGAGTTGGTGTGTTGTTGTGTTGGATGAGTTGGTGTGTTGAGTGAGTTGGCGTGTTGGTGTGTTAGATGCGTTGGTGTGTTGGTGTGTTGAGTGAGTTGGTGTGTTGAGTGAGTTGGTGTGTTGAGTGAGTTGGTGTGTTGGTGTGTTGGATGAGTTGGTGCGTTGAGTGAGTTGGTGTGTTGAGTGAGTTGCTGTGTTGGTGTGTTGAGTGAGTTGCTGTGTTGGTGTGTTGAGTGTGTTGGTGTGTTGGATGAGTTGGTGTGTTGAGTGAGTTGGTGTGTTAGATGAGTTGGTGTGTTGGTGTGTTGATTGAGTTGGCGGTTAAGTGAGTTGGTGTGTTGAGTGAATAGTGTGATGTGTGATTTTCGGCGTTGAGTTGGGAGCATTTGAAGAAAAAAATCAACATTTAGTCGAACAAATATGTCGTAAAAATAGTGAGATGTTTGATTTAGTAATGATTGTCAAGTGAATGTATAGATTTTCAAATTGCTGTCCACTTAAAAATTGTAAGTTAAAGTAATGGAAGTTTTTATAAATCTCATATTATAATCATTGCTTCACTTTTTTAAAAAAGATGCTATTTACACTTGTACAAATTTTCTGTTTATAAAACTCGCTCAAAAGAATTCTACCCGATGTAATTTCAATGACATTTTTATTGCCTCGGAGCAAAAAAATACAAACTCTGGCGGAGTCGATGAGTAGGGAGGACGGTATCGATACAGTAAAGACTAAGTCTGGCAGTATGCCATGGTAGGGAGGACTGTATCGATACAGAAAGTCTGGCGGTGTCGACTTGTTGGGAGGACGGTATCGAATCTGTAAAGACTAAATCTGAGATGTCACCATGTAGCGAGGACGTTATCGATACAATAATTATTTCGTCCAGAGTCGGTACATGAATATCGACTCACACATTTATGCCGAACTCGAATATTTGTTTTAAAAAAATCAGCTGCTGCAACCACCAGAATTTGTCTTTAGAAAACCATCTCAACCGACGTCCTACAATATTTGTCTCAGAATGTCTCTGTCTTCTCTCGACCTATCAAACGACATCCTACAATATTTGTCTCAGAATGTCTCTGTCTTCTCTTACCCTCCCACTTGTAAAACTTTTATCTCACTAGCAGCTTCAGAAGACAAAAAGTTTAATTAAAGCCTACAGGTAAAAAAAAATTCCAAGTATATTTTTGTCCTCGCATCTCTTTTTAAAACAATTAATTACTTGCATAAATGATGAAAACAACGGGTTTTTTAAAATTACCTAAATTAAAATTTAAAAATGAACAAAACCCAAGCAGATTCTGTTTATATTACTCATATTAAAAACATAATTTTGAAGGAAATTGTTATATTTTGTAAGCAAACAAAAAATCGGTCATAAAATTATTTTAACTAATGAACCGTAACAGTGCTGTTGTCACATCGATTTCAAAACCCGCGACCAAGTGTCATACTATGGCTATCAATCAATCAATCAATACTTTGTTTAGAATGTCAGAATGCGTCGGTGTATTGTATGCTACACAACCAGACCGTGCACCCCCCCCCCCCCCCCGCCCTCCCTCGCACCCACCATCATCTCCACTACGCCGGTTTCACATCGACAGTTTCTAAGTGAAAGAACCAACTCTACTCTACAGGAGTTCCCCTCCCCTGTACACAATAAACACGACCCCACGCTGGGGTCAGTTCCCCTCCCCTGTACACAATAAACACGACCCCACGTTGGGGTCAGTTCCCCTCCCCTGTACACAATAAACACGACCCCACGCTGGGGTCAGTTTCCCTCCCCTGTACACAATAAACACGACCCCCACGCTGGGGTCAGTTCCCCTCCCCTGTACACAATAAACACGACCCCACGATGGGGTCAGTTCCCCTCCCCTGTACACAATAAACACGACCCACGCTGGGGTCAGTTCCCCTCCCCTGTACACAATAAACACGACCCCACGCTGGGGTCAGCTCCCCTCCCCTGTACACAATAAACCCGACCCCACGCTGGGGTCAGTTCCCCTCCCCTGTACACAATAAACACGACCCCACGATGGGGTCAGTTCTGCTGCCCCTAGAAGCAGACGACATCAGAATGTAAAAAAACAAGCCCGGACAAGACACCCGCACTCAGCGAGATCAAAGCAATTAGCTCCCCTTGCATGTCAGGAATAACCGAGTTACGGGACCTGGCTCGGCAAACAATCCTTCTTAAACTATCGATCAGAAATGGTTCAAAGACAAACCAGCTAAAAATAAACCAACAGACCACGTGATTTTTTTTTTCTTTCGACCAATCATGAAAAAACCGAAACATATTACGAATTTGTAACCAATTTTTACTTCCATTTTCACGCTTAAAAAATACGTGTCCCCATTTAAGTAAACAAATACAGCCATTGCTTACTCAAGCAATACGATTTTTACTGCGAGTAAAGGACGGAATTGATCGTTTTTATTGGTATTTTATATACTCTAGAATACCGCCTCAGTTGGCAATAATAGGCTAGGCTTGTTCTGGCCACTCGTAGCGCTGTGACGTCGATAAATGATACAATCCACCGTGTTCATTGATCAAGTATCAGTGACGTGGAAACATTGATGTATGAGGTGCTAAAATACGGAGCGTTGTGTAAGAATAGGTTCAGATGTAGAGTGAGTCAGAACAAACGACTCACGGGTTGATTGGATGAATGGAAGGGTGGGATGGGGAGTCAGTAAGGGGTGGAATGACTGGGAGATGGGGATGGGGAGTCACTAGTTGAAGGAAGGAATGGAAGATGGGGATGGGGAGGTGGTGGTGCTGTAGTTACTGAGTGGTGAAATGATTAACAGGGCAAATTTGGTACTCGTCTATAGCTACTATTAGGGATTTTTATTTTAAAATTTCTGTTTTTTAGCCATCAGTAAACCACAAGTTGGTTCCTTTGAAAGTCTACAGAGCATTATAGTTAAAACAAGAAGTTGATATGGTATGGGTATGTCACAAGAACTAAAAGTCTATCCAAATATCCAATACAATAATGCAAACTCTGTGCAGGTAGGGAGGGGAAGGGGGAAGGCAATGACATCATTGTATGGAGGACATCAAAGATTGGACAAGGCTACCAGTTGTAGAACTACCCAGAGCAGCATACGACACAGACAGATGGCGGGAAATTGTAAGAAAATCAACTGTGGTTCCTTAACGACCACAAGAGTAGATAAGGGATGATCGAATGATTGGTTAAAATCGATAATCACATACTAAATCAAACGTTGACACCAAACTACGTATAAAACTTATTTTAACCTGAACACTAAATCAGACAGCAATGCTCGCATGCATCTTACATCTAAAACCTAACTTTAAATTAATAATACCGACATCTAAAACTGAACTTTAAAATTAATAATACCGACATCTAAAACCTAACTTTAAAATTAATAATACCGACATCTAAAACCGAACTTTAAAATTAATAATACCGACATCTAAAACCGAACTTTAAAATTAATAATACCGACATCTAAAACCTAACTTTAAAATTAATAATACCGACATCTAAAACCTAACTTTAAAATTAATAATACCGACATCTAAAACCTAACTTTAAAATTAATAATACCGACATCTAAAACCTAACTTTAAAATTAATAATACCGACATCTAAAACCTAACTTTAAAATTAATAATACCGACATCTAAAACCTAACTTTAAAATTAATAATACCGACATCTAAAACCTAACTTTAAAATTAATAATACCGACATCTAAAACCTAACTTTAAAATTAATAATACCGACATCTAAAACCTAACTGTAAAATTAATAATACCGACATCTAAAACCTAACTTTAAAATTAATAATACCGACATCTAAAACCTAACTTTAAAATTAATAATACCGACATCTAAAACCTAACTTTAAAATTAATAATACTGACATCTAAAACCTAACTTTAAAATTAATAATACCGACATCTAAAACCTAACTTTAAAATTAATAATACCGACATCTAAAACCTAACTTTAAAATTAATAATACTGACATCTAAAACCTAACTTTAAAATTAATAATACCGACATCTAAAACCTAACTTTAAAATTAATAATACCGACATCTAAAACCTAACTTTAAAATTAATAATACTGACATCTAAAACCTAATTTTAAAATTAATAATACCGACATCTAAAACCTAATTTTAAAATTAATAATACCGACATCTAAAACCTAATTTTAAAATTAATAATACCGACATCTAAAACCTAACTTTAAAATTAATAATACCGACATCTAAAACCTAACTTTAAAATTAATAATACCGACATCTAAAACCGAACTTTAAAATTAATAATACCGACATCTAAAACCTAACTTTAAAATTAATAATACCGACATCTAAAACCTAACTTTAAAATTAATAATACCGACATCTAAAACCTAACTTTAAAATTAATAATACCGACATCTAAAACCTAACTTTAAAATTAATAATACCGACATCTAAAACCTAACTTTAAAATTAATAATACCGACATCTAAAACCTAACTTTAAAATTAATAATACCGACATCTAAAACCTAACTTTAAAATTAATAATACCGACATCTAAAGCCTAACTTTAAAATGAATAATACCGACATCTAAAACCTAACTTTAAAATTAATAATACCGACATCTAAAACCTAACTTTAAAATTAATAATACCGACATCTAAAACCTAACTTTAAAATTAATAATACCGACATCTAAAACCTAACTTTAAAATTAATAATACCGACACCGACAACCGAACCCGATCAATTGCCGCTTTACCGACTGTCAAATATGGCGGATAGCCAATCGATTGGAACCGTAATTTAAAATTGATCAGTGAACCATGCATGACGCTTGAGAGCCTTGGACTAATTATTCAGACTAATTGCTCTTTTTGAAAAAGGTAATTTACCTTTTAAAAATGACACTAATCAGCTGTACATTAGGTATGATATTTAACAAAAAAATATTATGCAAAAACACAATAAGTGTTGTGTAAAAGTGATTGGGTGTGATTGGATTATTGTTGTACTTGTTAACTTACTGGGTCGGTGCTGCTCACTGTTAGTGTTGGTGTTGTGGTCTGTCTTCACGTTGTTGGCGTTTTGTTTGTGTTAGTTTTAGCACGGGTCTTTGTGTGGGTCTTAGTGTGGGTCTTAGTACGGGTCCTGTTCGGGTCTTATACAGGTCTTAGTGTGAGTCTTAGTAAGGGTCTTAGTACGGGTTTTATATGAGTCTATTGTGGATCTATTACGGGACTTATTGTGGGTCCTAGTACGGTTGTTATATGGGTCTTATACGAGTCTTAGTGTGGGTCTTAGTAAGGGTCTTATTACGGGTCTTAGAGTGCGTCTTAGTACGATATTAGTACGGGTTTTAGTACTAGTATAGATCTATAATGACGGATGAAGTCTGAACGGAGACCGCTCACTCCAATGTTGAGTTATTCTCTACTACCAAGTCCACATAAGATTTAGTATAGGATATTGAGTAGATGGTACTGTTTTCTACTCTAGTGTTGCATCACTATACACGGTGTCAAGTGTTAGGCTCGATAGAACAGATTGTATTTCTGGTATAGTATCTGTGTACATTGTTTATTTAAGATTGTATTATTGTTTACTTATAACAAGACGTTGTTTCCTTTAAGTCCAGGTGTTGGTTACCAGTATGTATTCGTGTTTGTTTGTCCTGTGACACGCTTTACTACACTTAATTTGCTTGTCTCTGTGTCTAAAGCAGTAAGAAATCTATACCAATAAAAAAAATGCTTTATCCGTTTTCTGTATGGCTATCGGAAATTACCGCTTCATTCATTGTGTTAAATACACATTTTCCCAGTTTGAAATTTCATTCCTAGGCGCAGAAGAAAGTTATTCTTGAAAAACTACCAAAAGTTTCTGTTTTTGAATTATATAATTTTACATGATGAAAATTATTTAAATAACTGTTAACTTTCAAATTTTAGCCTAAAATTAAAAAAAAAATCAAGAGAACGTTATAAATCTAACATGTGTTGGGGTATTTCTATCGAAGAAATAAAAAAAAAATAATTATAACTTTTATAGGTTAATACCGTTTTTTAATTTCATAAGAGCGTCTATAGATATGGTATTCTTACAGCTTCTTCAGATAACTTCTCTATTTAAAACAAACTTTCTACAGCCATTTTTACCCCAGCTATAAAGACCAGCTAAGGACCTACCCATAGACACGCGAGCCTATTAGTAAACCGCTGATCGTAATGAGAAGTCTCGCTGGGGCCAGCGGTCGTTCTGAAGCTGACCATCGGTCATTCCCGAAACATAGGGCATCTATCAAACCGCGGTTAAACGGCCCGCGTTATGGGGGAGACTGGGTGTCCAGCTAGGGCTGGCGATGACCAAAATAGTATCCCATCAGCCCGTGTGTCACGTGGTCTAGGTCTGACAAACGTTGTCTCAGGACCCAGTGGTCAGTTTGTGGTCAGTCTGTGGTCAGTTTGTGGTCAGTTTGTGGTTAGTTTGTGGTCAGTTTGTGGTTAGTTTGTGGTCAGTTTGTGGTCAGGTTGTGGTCAGTTTGTGGTCAGGAGTGTATCGAAATGATGCGGCTCTGAAAATCGAACTGCCATCGACATTCTACTCACGATATTATATATATATATATATATATATATATATATATATATATATATATATATATATATATATATATATATATGAAGAGAGAATAGAATATCAGTTACACTTTTACACATTTTTTAATTACCAAGTTGCATTCAAGCTCTTGGGTTGTAGGTTATACCTGGATCTTCCACGTCAAGTTACATGATGGCTTAGTTGGGAACTCTTTAGTTGTAAGGTCACATAATGACTTTAGGGTCAAGACAAATTTTGGTCTATGGTGTCCAGTACTTCAGGGTCAAGACATATTCGGTCCATGGTGTCTAGACATTGGGGGTGAAGAGATATGTGTGTGTATGGTGTCAAGAACTTTAGGGTCAAGTTATTTTCGGACCATTAGGGTGAAGAGATATGAATGTATGTATATGGTGTCCAGAACTTTAGGGTCAAGACATAACGGTCTATCGTGTCTAGACCATTAGGGTGAAGAGATATGTATGTATATGTTGTCCAGAACTTTAGGGTCAAGACATAACGGTCCATGGTGTCTAGACCATTAGGATGAAGACAAATTTCGATCTAAGGTAACGGAGACAGAGCCAGCAAAGAAAAGATAACAATGTTGAGAAGTACATCACGCTATCGAGATGCTGAATAACAAACTAACAAGACAATTCTTCCGTTGATTGAGTTTACTGTAGCGAACTTTGCTTGATGTAATTCACGGGGTCAGCGTTCTAAGGCTTAAATTTGGCTGGGGACAAGGGCAGAGAACTGTAGTGTTGCAATAAGTGGAATTCGCTCCCTTTTCTGTGGATTCTCTGTTCACGGTTTATTTTTTTTTACAATATAAAAAATGATATCTTGTTTAAGAGATAGACACTATTAAGTTTAAAAATGTGTAAACAAATATTTCAACATATATTTAGATAAATAAATAGAAAAATCGTAGAGTACGGAGTAATATTATACACGACATCTTTAAAAATATGAAAGGAAAAAAAACACACCAAAGAAAATTTCTCCCTAAGAAGCTATTGTTCCGCATAAACCCTCTATCTATGATTGATCTCCATTGAAGTGTCTTGGCTATACAAAAACTAGTCTGAGACGGGAAGCGCTCAACTAGCGGTATCAATACCGAATAGATCCAAGCCTGCTTGTTTGCTTTCTGTGGCGGGTGTATCGACCACCTCGTTAGAGGCGGCTATTGTCAGGGAAGACGCTCTATGTGGTATCACCAACCTACACGGCACTAGGAATATGTCTACAGAACTGGCACAATTAAATCTGTCTCTTGCTGGGTCGACTAGGGTCACCTGGGGTCGGGGGTTAAGGGAAAAGGGGTGAAGGTTATTTAGGGAGGGTTTTTGAACTAACGAATATCATTTTGGAAGCGACAGCTAAATCTCAAAACTTAGCAATAAAAATAAATGTAGTGAATGCCAATAGTTTGATTACAATAAATGTACTACCCAACTTAATAAACATATGTTTGATTCTATAATAAAGACTTTAAAAATATAAACTATAAAAATATGGACTTTGTATCTAACTGAATATACGTTTGTATTTTTTGCCTATTTTATTCACAGACATGTTTTGAAATGTATAGAAGGAAAGAAAAATTATGTTTCTTTAAACTTTTGATGGTCTCAATTTGACATCGTTTCTGACAGTTGATGTATCACAACAGTTTGTCTAACCCTTAACGCCTTTTGTTGCATGAATGCTACATGCATACATGACACTATATTGTCACTCAAGAACCCACCTTTCTTTTCCCTCACATTCCAATAATTTCATACTTTACGAGAACGAAATGAACATCTAATTATCTTGAATTATATATTTTTCATGAATTTTCTTTTTTTAAATACTTCAAAAAGAGTTGATAAAATGTTTTAAAAATTAAACGGAAAAAATAACTCATTAGGTGGTCTATGTTTTTTTTTTTACTTTCCCATTGAGATGAGAAGGACTTGGAACAATGGCTGCTCTTGTATGAGAGTTCTTTGACCAGGTTCTGCTGCAAATGGCTAATAGAGGGTTAATGGGTGCTGGGACTAATGGAGGCAGCTCGCTGTATTTACACGGCTACTTTACTCGCTCGAGCATCTGATAAAGTGTCCTAGGCCGGTGTATCAGTGTTTATGTTTACGTTTGTTTAGAGCATTGGTAATGTATGCGCCGTTCACATGGTGCGCAGTTATTTAGATTTATTTAAAGCATTTGGTAATGCTTGCACCGTTTATATGGTGCGCAGTTATTTAGATTTATTTAAAACCTTAAGTAGTGCTTGCACCATTCATATGGTGCGCAGTTATTTAGATTTATTTATAACCTTTGTCAGAGCTGACAACGTACTCATGGTGCGCAGTATTTTTCATTTGTTCCTATTATTAGACAAACCAACATGTTTTGCATCAAATGACTATGTTTAGCGTTATTGATATTGATTGAAGTTGTAGTGTAGAAATGTTTACTTGAACTATATTTCGAGTAAACCAACAAAACAACACAGTTCGTTAAACGTTGTCCTACATTGCCCTGTTTGTAATCTTTTTCTACTTAATATTGTGTTCACTATAAGGCTGAACCTCCACATTTTAGCGTATTCAAGATTAAAGCTTCCCTCCGAGAGATGCAGATATTCTCTAAATCTATAGCATTAAAAGTTGTGTGGGCGTCACTCCCATCATTTAGCTGTATGTGGGGGAGGTGTGGGGAGGTGTTGGGGAGGGGACGATTGCGTGAATGGATTCATTTAGGGACGTGGACGCGTGTGGACGGGATAAAAATAAAAAACATACATTCATGTGCATGGGCTGGGCACAATAAAACATACACTTACGTTCAGACGTAATTGGAACATATTCAATGGGAAACTGATTTGGGATGGGTGCAAGGCGGCTGTTTGCTGAAATGGGAGTTGGATGCAAGGGAAATAACTAGCATCGCAAATACATCTTGAAGGTAGTTTTTTATAGAATTAATTAAGCTGTTTGTGAATCGCTATCTAGATCTACATCTAAATGAAATCTTCGTCATTTAGTTTAGATAAAATCGCATCTTATTTGCCCCTGTGAAACGAAATATTTTTTTTAGCTATTTTCGTCTGAATACTAAATTGTATTTGGAAATATTTTGTAGTTTTGGTAGGGAATTTTCAAACATAGTCCAACTGAAAAGTTTTCCGTTTGTCATAACCAAACTGAACAAATACAATAAAGTTCACTTAAAGGAAGTGTTTCATTCATGTTTTATAAGTTCGGTACCTTAAGGCTTTATGGGAAGGATTTATTTTATTGCGTTTTTTTTATCATCCCAAGGCGATCCTACAATCTAGAACACACTCGAAGGCTAGCAAACTTTCAGCTTCATCTTTTAAGTGGACTGTTACACTACATCAGCACTACAAGACCAATATTTTATCTTCTTCTACATTGTTGCTTTTTTTTATATAAACTAGGACTGGGTCAGACCAATCATGTTTTATACCCCAGTTATGTTAAAACCAATATGTTTTTAAATATCTAAGTTTTTGTTGAGTACAAAATTCCGTTTCCGCTTTAGTGAAAATATTGTTATTCTCAAGCTTCAGTGAGACCAATATTTTTATACCTAAGCATCAGTAAAAGCAAAATTTGTAAATTTAAGCTATAGTGAAGTAACATTTTATATGTCTATGCATTGGGTAAAGCAATATCTAAAAAATAAAAACTGCTTAGCTTTCTTGAGGTATAAGGTCCAACTTTATTTTCAATTTGATCCAATTACAAGGACTTTTCCTTATGGGTTTTGCTAAAAAAAAATTTGTTCGTTAAAAATGTAGAGCCTATTTCAAAGGTGAAGATTGTATATAAAAATACGAAAAGGCACATCTTCATTGCACGACTAATGAAATATTGATGCCATTTTTTAACGCTGCGAGCATTCACTTTCTCCCGGGTCGATAATTAAAGAGGAGAAAACCCATTTTATCTAGAGTTCTGTCCCCTGCTCTAGCGTCTTTGCTCTCTGTCAGGCGGAAATTGTTCCCTTCTAGACACGTTCTTCAATGCCTACATCTGCCCTCCAATGCCCTGATATGCCTTCAACTGCCCACTTGAGCTAGCGACGTCAAGCTCAGACTACATACAACTTTTACATAACCATACACTGGACATTAATCAGAAGAAAAAGATCTATTTTTTTAGTTTCTTTAGATAAGATTGTTAAATAACAATATGTCGTATGTGATAATTTTTTGCAGTATTTATTTGAAATTTAATGTAAAACAAAGTTAAATAAATATCACTCAAATGAACTTTCATGATCTACCAGCAAACATATCTTCAAACAATTTTAAACCATGTAATAAAACAAGACGTTTCGTAACCGTTTTTTAAAATAAATTTGAATAAATTTAAATTTGAATTAAATATTTGAAAGTAAGTATAAGAACAAATCTCACAGTTGGAGTGACGTGGTCACTAAGAAATATCTAGCAGGTACTTTTGTTCTCTTACATTCGTCAAGTGTTTAAGCTTCTTTAATGCTCATGTACCAGGTGTAATCACATTGTTATATATTTAGCAGATAATATTTGGTACGCATCTTCCTAAGTCTATGTAATCATCTATATACTACTAAAAGTCAAGTTTGTTTACATGTTTGAATATTTATTTGTTTGCCTGATCGAAAATTGTGATATGTTCGACTCTGTCTGGAAAGCTGTAAAATGGTATGCAGGTAGAGAATAATTTTTTAATGCAGACAGACTGTTGATCACAAATTTATTTAAAGACGTTAATTAATTTATTGATTTATTCCTACGCAGAATAACCCATTTTTTTTTAAAATGTTAAAACCTTGACTAAACTTTGTGGGAATAGTGACGTCACAGGTTTTTGTTTACTCTTTAGTACAATAAAATGGCGGCGTCTATTGAAGAAAATTGTGTTCCCATTCAAAAGTTTAACGCGTTCTAAATCTAATTTTCTGTCGGTCATAACTTTAACAATACGTCCGTTTGCTGTATTTATTACGTCCCAACACTTATATCAATTTTCAACTGTCTTTTTCATTTAGTTTTACGATAAATTTCTCTAGATCTAAAGATCAGCTATCGAAGGAAATTTATGAATCTAGCCTAGATCTAGATCTAGCCTAGATGTAGGTCACTAGATTCAATGTAAATTCTACATCTAGAATCTATTTCAGGCCTTAATTATTTTATATAAATCTTTGTTTGGCTTATTTAAGATAAAATTTAATTTGAAAGTTAGTACTACTAGACTTATTTTTAGATCTAGATCTAGAATCTATACGCGTAAATCAAGTTGCATAAGGAGACACATAGTATAGTATAAAAATTCACTTGTGACGTCACGAGTAAATAGCTAAAATGGTAGCGTAGTCAGCTCTCATGCAGGAGGCACGGGTTCTAGACCAATATGTCAATGAAATTTTTTTTTTCAATTTTTTTTTTAGATGTGAATGATAACGTTGCCTATCTGAACTTGGCAAGATACAGGGCAGGTGAAGTAGAGTTCATCTGTTTCTTTGTCCTAAGCATATGAAAGGATAGTGTGGTCAGATACATGCTCGGCTGGAATTGTTTTTTAAACGATAAAAACATGTTGTCTGAGACTTGGCAGGACACTGGGCAGGTGAAGTAGAGTTGAGTAGGTCACCTGTGACGTCAGTTTATGAATGGATAGTCCGAAATCGGTGTTTTCGGTGTTTTTAAAAGATAAAAAAACATATATTTGAATGTGGAGTCTGTTTTTTGTGACGATAAGTGACACTGCAGTAGCGTACCGAGGAGGGGGGGGGGGACGGTAGGGGAGGGGAGGCGGGGGGTGGGGAGGGGAGGCGGGGGGTGGGGAGGGGAGGCAAGGGGTGGGGAGGGGAGGCGGGGGGGGGGGGGAAGGGGGGGTGGGGAGGTGGAGGGGGGAAGGGGGGGGGACATATGTTGGGGCGCCAAAATGGTTTGGAAAAATAAATTGATAGGTTGAGGGGGGTTCAAATCGAAAGTTTGAGTGGGGGGGGGGGTGCACATCAAAAGTTTGAGGGGGGGGGGGGGTTCAAATCGAAAACTTTGTCCCCGGGCGCCGGGAAGGGTCGCTATGCCTCTGAGTGACAGACGTGATGTTTTTTGATGGATGACCCCCGAAACCCACAGTTATCCAACGGATGACGGGTATTCTAGTAATACTTAAATCTTACTGTTAAATTATTGAAAAAAATCTTTTAAAAATATGGCAAGCGATAAAATTATAGCTACCTTTGTAAAAAAAAATTAAAGCCGTTTTAGGAACCATCGATTACACTCATTTTTATATTTTTGTATCGAATATAAGCCGTTGAAATGTCTTTTAGAATTATTTTTCATTTCAAATATTTTCAAAAACCGCCCTCAACCCCTCCTTGAAGTCAACCGGAATGGCCAGGGAGAGTAAAACAATAATAGTCAGAACAAATTTTTTTCCTTGCTTTCTGGCAACAAAAATTTGGAACCAGCTTTTCCAGTCTATAGTAAACTACGTTTTCTGTACAAACTGGACGATATTGCACACACATTTTCTTGATGTTTGTATATTGAAAATATCATTTTTCTAACGGTGTTGATAAGTATGCCTGAAAAGTATAAAATAAATTATGCTCTTGTTAGCTAAAAATATATGCTTTACTTTATTGTGTATAATTCTTCTCTATGTTATGATGTTTTTATATATTATTTCTATATATTGGACATATGCCTTGCCTATAGTTTGTATTTTGTATTCAAAATAAGCACGTCTTTCTATTATGAGCATTATAAAAATACGCGCATACTTTAAAAAAATGTTTGACTACAGAATTATTTCTCTTACAAGGATTTTCCACTTGTATTTTACTTTTCCTAAGCTCACTTCTCTTTGTATGTAGAAGATCTTCTACCCGTATTTTCTCTCTTTGTACTAGAGCACACACCAATTATAGCCTACAGATTATACGAAGGCACTAAATCCCCTCAATACCAATATGTGGGGAGGGAAAAAAAAGTAATTTTCCTCAAGAAAACAAATAAGACGGTCTAATGCCGAAGCCCTGGGGGAATGAATCTTTACAAGATAGATTCTACAGGAGCATAAATAAATTATGTCTCGGCATACAGGCGAGTGAGAGATCGGGTAATTAGCTGGTGCATTGGTGGGGGCTAGATGGGGTAAGCGTGCGACAGTGTCACCGGCACTAGCATATGACATGTCACTGGAACTAGCGTATGACATGTTAGTGGCACTAGCGTTTGACATGTTTGTGGCACTAGCGTATGATATGTTAGTGGCACTAGCATATGACATGTCACTGGAACTAGCGTATGACATGTTAGTGGCACTAGCGTTTGACATGTTTGTGGCACTAGCGTATGATATGTTAGTGGCACTAGCATATGACATGTCACTGGAACTAGCGTATGACATGTTAGTGGCACTAGCGTTTGACATGTTTGTGGCACTAGCGTATGATATGTTAGTGGCACTAGCGTATGATATGTCACTGGTATTAGCGTGTATCAGTCTCACTAGAGTGTGACAGTTACACTGGAAATAGCATGTCAGTGTCATAGGCACTAGCATGTGTCAGTGTCATATATATATATATATATATATATATATATATATATATATATATATATATATATATATATATATATATAAATATATATACATATATTGTAAATTAGCATACAATTGAACAATGATTTTACGCCCAGCAATAAATAACTTTATGTGGCATTATCAAGAACATCTGTACTAAGGTTCAGCCAGACTTAATAAAAAGTAAAAAATATTTTACAGATGTTTTAAGCTATATGAACTTTGACATTTTGAAAATTGATTTCAATGAGACTTTAGTCAAGGATTTATAAAGTAAAATATACCGTATTATTACTTTAGTGTTTAGAGGACAAATCTGTATAGAAATGCCTGAAGTCAAAAGAATTTAAAAAAAACACCCACAAAAATATTTTGATTAAAATCTTAGAGTTACAGAACCTGAATAGTCTCCCTTTGATATCTCTACGCATTAGTCGCATACGTACTAATTCTCTTGAGACTTGGGTTTTGGATTACAAACACAACAAAAATGTTACAAAAATAAAAATATATATTATAAATGAAAAAGTAACGAAACTTTTTAAAAACTAGAATCTTCGAATGATACATTTAATAAGACGGCTTTTCAGATTCGAAAGTTTTTTTTCAAAAGCAGCTATAGTGTGAGTTGAAATAGTTATTCCATTTTTACGCCAATGTCAAAAGTTTTAGTAGCAAAATATCGCATGTTTAGATCACAATGACTGCATGTGGAATCAAACAAGTAAAAAGAAACTATTTATGCTTTGTTGGTTCAGTTTTTGCTCATTTTCAAGAAACTCGCCAATACATTTTATTTTGTAGTGGGTTTATAAAACACCCTCGCCCATCACTAACTATAGCCTTCTTCTTTTACTTAATTAGAACATTGGAAGGCATATCCTCCACAAAAAATTAAGCATTATGTGTTAACATGTTATGCACCATATAGACAGTTGACTCAGATTTCAACCTGCTTATCTTTTTGGATTAGCTTCCATAGCCTTTGTCTATCCAGTATTTCTTCCAGACTTTTTTCTCCGGGGGTTCACTTGAAATTTTCGGGGGAGGGGGGGGGGGGCGGACAACAATTTCCGGGGGGGGGGGGGGGAGGGGACCCACTCTCAAAAGTATATATTTCCTATGTAAATTCCATTTCGTTCGGGGGGGGGGGGGTGCGGTAGACTTTCTTCGGGGGGGGGGGACGACGACGGTGCCCCCTTCCCCCCTTGAAGAGATGCCTGGAAGAAACTCTGTGTCTATCTAAGAACAAACTACAAAGCAGCAGTTTTTTTTAATATTCTCTTCTAGATCAGTTGCTATCAGCCTTCAAGCCTGAGGGTTCGAACAAGGGGCTTTTGGGTTTAGTAATCATGAGCTTTACCGACTCGACCTAACTGTCGTAGTTTTAGTAGACCTTATCGCTCGCCATCCTATCTTTAAAATTGTTATCACAACTATATCACATCACATAAGTAACAACGACCGTTATACTAAGCTTATTATACATTTAACCCCTGTATCGCTAGCACAAGAATCGAGCCTGTTAACTTAAAGGCAATAATTGATTTTTTTTCCTTCTGTCCTGGTTATCGCTTTCATCTAATGGATCTCGCATTTCCTCACCAACTCGCGGTGATAGCGTTTTATTACCTCCCCTGACCGCACCGTTCCCCATTATTTACGTGTGTAGAGTTTTTTTTTTCAACCAAACAGCTTGTGTGTTTTAGAGAATATGCTTACAGCAACTGTATTTTAAAGCCAGTTTTTTTTTTAAATCAAACAGAGAAACTACTACACATGTATAACGCTTAGTAGTGCTTCAAAAAATGTGTTAAGAAAATCAAGTTGAAACAATGTTTATTAAAAATTATTATTAAAAAATTCTAGCATAATGTGGTATTTTACTTCTATGTAACATCACATTTTGCCCTGGGTAAAATAACATGGATGTGCCGTGCTGGGCTTCCTTTATACTTGGCCAAGACTAGAGTACACGCATGATAATGTTTTGTGTTCTTTACCATTGAGCGCTCTAGTTTTTTGTTTTTATTTTCGTGATTATAGCACTAATTATATAATGAATATAAAAATCAACGTAATAGCACATATTGTACCGGCTAAAGTAATACACGTTTTACCCTACAACGTGACATAAAACTTTGTACCCACCAACGTGACACAATATAATGTACCAACCGAGGCCATACGTCATTTGTACCCACTAACGTGACACAACATAATGTATACACCAAAGTGACAACATAATGTACGTGACACAGGATGTACCCACCAACGTGACACAACATAATGCACACACCAACGTGACACAACATAATGAACCAACCAACGTGACACAACATAATGCACCCACCAACGTGACACAACATAATGTACCCATCAACGTGACACAACATAATGCACCCACCAACGTGACAACATAATGTACCCAACAACGTGACACAAAATATTGTATCCATCAACGTGACAGAACATAATGTACCCACCAACGTGACACAACATAATGTATCCAACAACGTGACACAACATAATGAACCAACCAACGTGACACAACATAATGTTCCCACCAACGTGACACAACATAATGTACCCATCAACGTGACACAACAAAATGTATCCAACAACGTGACACAACATAATGTACCCACCAACGTGACACAACATAATGAACCAACCAACGTGACACAACAAAATGTATCCAACAACGTGACACAACATAATGTATCCAACAACGTGACACGCCGTATTGTACCCACCAACGTGACACAACATAATGCACCCACCAACGTGACAACATAATGTACTCACCAACGTGACACAACATAATGCACCCACCAACGTGACAACATAATGTACTCACCAACGTGACACGCCGTATTGTACCCACCAACGTGACACAACCAAATGTACCCACCAACGTGACACACGATGTACCCACCAACGTGACACATGATGTACCCACCAACGTGACACAACATAATGTACCCACCAACGTGACACACGATGTACCCACCAACGTGACACAGGATGTACCCACCAACGTGACACACGATGTACCCACCAACGTGACACATGATGTACCCACCAACGTGACACAACATAATGTACCCACCAACGTGACACACGATGTACCCACCAACGTGACAACAAAATGTTCCCACCAACGTGACACAACTAAATGTAACCATCAACGTGACACAACTAAATTTACCCACCAACGTGACACAGAATGTACCCACCAACGTGACACAGAATGTACCAACCAACGTGACACAACATAATGTACCCACCAACGTGACACAACATAATGTACCCACCAACGTGACACAACATAATGTACCCACCAACGTGACACAACATAATGTACCCACCAACGTGACACAACATATTGTATCCATCAACGTGACACAACATAATGCACCCACCAACGTGACAACATAATGTACTCACCAACGTGACACAACATAATGCACCCACCAACGTGACAACATAATGTACTCACCAACGTGACACGCCGTATTGTACCCACCAACGTGACACAACCAAATGTACCCACCAACGTGACACACGATGTACCCACCAACGTGACACATGATGTACCCACCAACTTGACACAACATAATGTACCCACCAACGTGACACACGATGTACCCACCAACGTGACACAGGATGTACCCACCAACGTGACACACGATGTACCCACCAACGTGACACATGATGTACCCACCAACGTGACACAACATAATGTACCCACCAACGTGACACACGATGTACCCACCAACGTGACAACAAAATGTTCCCACCAACGTGACACAACTAAATGTAACCATCAACGTGACACAACTAAATTTACCCACCAACGTGACACAGAATGTACCCACCAACGTGACACAGAATGTACCAACCAACGTGACACAACATAATGTACCCACCAACGTGACACAACATAATGTACCCACCAACGTGACACAACATAATGTACCCACCAACGTGACACAACATAATGTACCCACCAACGTGACACAACATAATGTACCCACCAACGTGACACACGATGTACCCACCAACGTGACAACCAAATGTATCCACCAACGTGACACAGAATGTACCAACCAACGTGACACAACATAGTGTACCCACCAACGTGACACACCGCGTTGTACCCAAACTTTCTACCCTAGCGTGACACAAGAATGTACTCACCAGTGTGTGCATAAACGTAAAACGGAAGTGACGTAAAGCCGCAGTAGCCGAGTGAGCTAAAAGCGCAGATGGCACTAATCTGCAGCAGACTCCACTTGGAAGGGTTGGGGTTCAAATCCCCCGAGTCAGACATGGTGAACCCTGTTTGAACCACAGCCTTAAAATCCACTATCCCAATCCAGCTTAGTAGGCCTATCCATACCGAATCACACACAAACTAACTAAAGCTAATATTTCACGGTAATCACTTTTCTATAATCGATTGTCAATATTTTCTAATGTAATCTTAAAAACAAGTGTTAAAACTTCAATAGCATTTTAAGATTTTAAAGATAGATATACTATAAGCTCTAATGAACAATTCTATCGCGGTGTATTGTAATCAAACATATATTGATCACAAATAGTATAAGAATCCAGTATGAGTAAATCCAGCGAAAATTACAGCGGTTCCACACAGCCAAGTGATGATTAGTCAGTCCGAGCGAGTGCTGTCCCCTTTTTCACGCGACGTCCCGCCAAATTGCAGCACAGCACAAGTTCCTCACGCGAGCGCGAGATTTGTAGAAATGGCCCCCTGCCCCTAGTGATTGCATGCACGCGCGCAGTGAGGCGACACGTCCGTGGGTCGGGCTATAGGTAACCTACTGGCTTTTGTTAGTCTGCTGCTATCCACGCGCGCGACTCAATGCAGACATGCGCGCCGCGAGACAGAACGCTGTCACCTCCGGCCATGACGTCATCTCGATTCGATTTTTGTTTTCCTTGTCGTATTAGGTCAGTAAGGCTGAATCAGACAAATAAATTCGTCTGCATAATATATATATATATATATATATATATATATATATATATATATATATATATATATATATATATATATATATATATATATATATATATATATATATATATATATATATATATATATATATATATATATATATATATATATATATATATATATATATATATATAGGTTTCTATAGAAACAAGTATTTTTAAATATAACATTCATAATAAACTTAAATATTCAAGACATTATATAGACTTTTTAGAGCTTTAAAACAACACATTTTTTTTTCAAAAAAACTAAAAGTTTTTTTTTTAAAATCAATTTCGTGCATCCAATCAGGTGCATCGGTGAAATCACGTGACCAAGCAATCAGCCCAACAGGGGAGATGATCAATGCATGACTCACTCAATTTTACTTAACGTTCGGATTTCTTCATCAGACGTAATGGGGGAAAAAGTGAAGCGTTCATTATGCTAGTTGATTAATCAGACTCGAGTTAAAGATTAGCATTCGTCGGTAGCTTGTGTGATTGCTGCGTTCGATGCACGTCCTAATGTGATCGACTGCTTTTGAATATCGATAGTGCTGAGCCCGGGGCAAAAGACTCAGCCGCATTGAGTGATGGGCATTTCTTTTCTCGTTCTTAATAACACGAGTTTCTGTATAAAGAAAGGTCTGTATTAGTTTTACTGTGCAGCGGAAAAAGACATACAGTGCACATTTTCTAAAGAGTATGTGGTTAGGATTTATGAAAAAGTGCGTAAAGAGATAAACGAAGGAGTTATGACTGAGAAGACAGAAGGAGCATTTGACTGAGATGAATAAAATAGTATGTGACATATGACTGAAAAAATGTGTGACTGTAGGAGTATTTGACTGAAGCGGTATGTGATTTATATTTGACAGTGCTCTGACGAAATGTTACATATTATGACCTTTGTCTTGTATTCTAGATTAAAACTCGTCATAGCATTTGAAAAAAAAGTAGATTCTATTTAGAGGAATTTAAGCAAAACTTCTGTTATGGGTATTTCATAAATAAAAGGTTGAACTTTAAATCTATGTTGGCTTACAAAAACTGTTGGTAGAGAAGATAAACGGAGGGTGTCACGTTTTAAACGGAATTTCTGTGAAACAAGTCAAGGCGTGTAGTCTACAGTTCCGTCCTAATGATAGCAATTACTTTTACAAGCTCACAAAAATACCTTAACTACTGCCGTTCATCTTAGCCTAGGGTATAATTTCTTCCATCATCGTCCATTTAGCGTCTTGTTTAACTTCTTCAATCATCGTCATAGTTAGCCTCTGGTTCAACTTCTTCAATCATCGTCCAAGTTAATCTCTGGTTCAACTTCTTCAATCATCGTCCGTTTAGCCTCTTGTTTAACTTCTTCAATCATTGTCCACGTTAGCCTCTTGATTCTAGTTCATCTTCTTTAACTATAGTCCAAGTTAACCTCTAGTTCAACTTCTTCAATCACCGTCCACGTTAGCCTCTGGTTTAACATCAGAACCCGGGGTCGTCCTAACAAAGTTTGACACTAAAAAAAAACAGCGAAAGTGATACGATAAATAAAACGATTTTCGGACAACTTTTTCCTGTCCAAATTTCTCGGCTATTGGAGAAACTTGGACAGCTTCATTTCCGGTAGCCAACTTTGCTGTAAACAAAAAAAAAAAAAAAAAAAAGAAAGAAAACCGCTGATGAACCCGCGTTTCAGTGAGAAAAATATGTGTAGCGCTCTTTGCTCTATTATAAAAACTATAGCGCAGAATATGGATAATTTATTCAGTGCTTGAGACTCAGCATTTATTTTCTCTTTAACGTAATGGAAATAATAAAACACGTTATGTTTGTAAAAGTTCTTTAAAAAACTAAATCCAATCATAATGTTGTATTATTTAACAAAAAAAGTACAATATTTATTTCATTTCGACAGATTACAAGTGGAAAATAAAAAGTAAATTGTATTTACAACGAGCCGGCCCGCGGCATAACATACGCCGCTATTTAGTTGTTTCTAATTTTCAATAATTCATAATTTGTGAATTCGACAGTACCAACGCTGACACTGAAAATATTTCTTTAAAACACTATAAGTAGCTCGTTAAGGACCATAACCCCCCCCCCCTTCCTTCCCTCCCCCCCTCCTCCCCCCCCCCCTACGTTTAAAATCGTTGGCTCTGCTTGTAAACATTTAGAGTGAACACAGCTCACTAAAACCATGTAGGGGTGGGGAGGTAGGGAGAGCGTTTGCAGCTTGTTTTCTAACGGCTCGAAGAAGAGAATTATATATATAGATAATTACTAATTACAATTACACTATTTTAAATACTAGAGTGCTTTCAGTAATAATTTCGTAAAGACGCTTTAGCCCGTGATGTTTTTATCAAGAAGCCAATCAACCTCACTCACTCAATCAAATATTACGTCACTCTTATTTCACAGGAAAAGAAAAAAAAAATTTGATCGTAAGTTTTCACCAATAACGAACTGATGACAGGAATCAGGTTTTAAAAAGTTTGTTTTAAATTAAAAGGCCAAGTTCGCCGTATTTAGACATTAAAAGTGAATTGTTCAAGCGAGTTTGAATCAGAGCAAGTTAAATAAAAGCTTATTTTAAAATGCCATGTTCGCCGTACTTAGATATTAAAAGTTTGTTGATCAAGTAAGTTTGAATCAGAGCAAGTTAAATAAAAGCTTATTTTAAAATGCCATGTTCGCCGTACTTAGATATTAAAAGTTTGTTGATCAAATATGTTTGAATCAGAGCAAGTTAAATAAAAGCTTATTTTAAAATGCCATGTTCGCCGTACTTAGATATTAAAAGTTTGTTGATCAAGTAAGTTTGAATCAGAGCAAGTTAAATAAAAGCTTGTTTTAAAATGCCAAGTTCGCCGTATTTAGACATTGAAAGTAAATTGGTCAAGTGAGTTTGAATCAGAAGGGTATGTTTTTAGTGTTGAAGACTACCTTGCTCATTTCTAATGTGGAGTTTTAAAATGTTTAAAATCTTCCGTGTAAAATAGATGGGTTAGTTCAATGTGAGTTTACATTTCATTGATTGACCTCTCCCACAGCACAAAATATTACCTCACACGGTGCATAAATTATGGCCTCACACTTTGGCCTAATATATGGCCACACTCTAAGGCCCAAGTTATGGCCCCCCACAGCTAAAACTATGGCCACACTCTAAGGCCCAAGGTATGGCCACCCACGGCCAGAGTTTCTTCCAGGCATCTCTTCGGGGGGGGGGGCAAAGCCCCCCCGAAAAAATTTTACCACCCCCCCGAACGAAATGAAAATTATATCATTTATATAGAAAATATATACTTTTAACAGTGTCCGCCCCCCCCCGAAGAAAGGTCTACCGCCCCCCCCCAAAAATTTCAAGTGCCCCCCCGGAGAAAAAAGTCTGGAAGAAACACTGCCCACAGCTCAAACTATGGCCACACTCTAAGGCCCAAGGTATGGCCACCCACAGCTCAAACTATGGCCACACTCTAAGGCCCAAGGTATGGTTTACCATTGTGCAAAAAAATAATGGCCCAACAACTCTTCGCTCTTCTATAATTTATATTTCTACATAAAATAGAGCATATGAGTTATAAAATCATTTACTCTATTTTAAGGAATTTTTTTTTAAAAGTATTAAGAGTTTAGTAACAATTGTACAATAATTAGTTTTTTTTGTTTGTTTTGTAGGAGAAAAAAATGTTTTATCGGCTATAAAAAATTATTTATTTAAATCCTATTTACTGCTTATGAAATCAAGGGAGAATATTCACTAACTGTAACTGTTCAAGATTATCAACAATTCTAAATTGTCTCCCTTTTATTGTAGAAAGTTCTTGATATCTAACTATTTGTATTTTATTTTGAACAATCGGCTGATCTCCAAAAGCTAGCTTTGTTAAGATGAAATTCTTTAATTATAAAGACTAGCACACGGACTTATACAAACATAGACACCATCAGTTTTGCCGAAATCTTTTGGCTGATATTGCAACAAAGCCCTCTTACCCTATTAGTGGAAACGTTTGCATTAAAGTTTAAACCTAAACCTTGTTCTAAAATATTCTAAATCTAAACCAGCCAAACATTTCACTGACGAAAATTGTAACATGTAGATAGCTAGTTGCGTAGACTTGGAGGGGGGGGGGGGGGGGGGGGGGATGGGGGTAATAGGGTAGTGCTCTTCCTCCCTGCACCCCACCCCCACATTGACCATAAAAATAACAGTTATCTTCAGCTGACTGATGTTAACGCACTCGTATCGGTTATTACTTGCAATCGCAAATAATAATAATAAAAAAATAAATAAATTAAAATAAAAAAATATTATGTTTAAAGAAACTTTTTTAAAAAATATTTTTTTTCTTTTGCTTTCAGTTAAGGAGAAATCACGACAAAAAAATATTGTAGACATATACTAATATACAAATTCTGCATCTTTATTATCGATTCACAATTTATAGAAGTCATTACAGCTATTATTGCCTTGTATTTCGTGGGACGAACCTTGGTCTGTTTAAATTAAGAAAACCGAAAGCCATTCCGTTAGGTTCTTTCTGGTGACCTTGATATTTGTCGTGACCTTGGTATTTGTCGTGACCTCGGTTCTTAAGTGTCTTGCGATAATAGAAAACAACAACATCCTATTTAACCTGCCCTTCCCCCCCCCCCCCTTAAAGAGATGCCTGGAAGAAACTGCTTATAAAGATTTTGCCCATTATTTCCTAAACACTGGATGTATGATGTATGTTCTAAGCCCTAAGTTGACATGAACCAGGATTAGAAAACACTGACGTCCTATGAGAGATTAGCACACAATAAAAAAACAAGCTTTAAAAAATGTAACAACGGCGAAACTAACTAATCAATTTTAGAAACATTAGACCCTAACAAAATATTGTTGCCGTCATGAGTTTTTGCTGATTGGGATGGGCTGGGGCAGGGGGGGGGGGGGTCTACAAGTTCTAAGAAAACAAGAACTTAACTTTTCATCTAACTAATAAGACCATGAAACAGAACTGCCCTGTAAAAGATATTGTGTCGGAGCTGGGTACTGTGACCAACAGCGTCTAATGAAATGTGCAGTGCTCCTAATTTGAATAAAACGGTTTCCCTTTAAAAGGGTTGGATCGATTAGACAAGGCACTGTATGGGTGTGTAAAATATGACCCGTGTTATCTATATTTTGTTATCCAGCAAAAAGTTAACGTTAGATCTAAGATAATTCTGTAAGGCAGTGGCTTGTAGTCTGACAGAAACCTGCAAACATGGTAAACATTTTTTTTTTCTTGTATGTCAACGTTTCTTTATGGTGAGATTTGAACGGGGTTGATGACGTGTTAAAATTAATTAATGCACAATGCCATTATTTTTATACTAGAAATAGTTTGTTTACTTTTTACTTTGCCATCTCCTGAATTCAATGTGGTCATTGTACGTATGAGCCAGTTTGTAACATAAAACAAAAGGTAAGGTTTAAGTTAAAAGTGCGTCAAGTATGGTGAAGACTGCAACAAAAGTCTGTTATAGGATAACTCTATACCACTGACAGAGGCGTCGCGAGGCGGAGGCAGGGGGTCGGACCGCACCGGGTGACACCATTTAGAAATGTGACAACAAGACAAATTATTGTAAAATGTATTACAGAAAAATACTTTTTACCAGCTTATTTAATGATTAATTAATTAAAAAGTGTTAAGTGAAATCAAAGATTCCGACATTGGTGAGGGGTGACACCTGGACGTAAACCTGCTAATTATATAGAACTTTACATTCAGCTGTATTACATACAGCTATATATATATATATATATATATATATATATATATATATATATATATATATATATATATACACATACATATACCCGACTTAGCGACGCCACTGACCACTGTGTCTCGGCAATATTTCAAGATATTTCTTCATTTAGCCTACAGTATGAAGATGGTCTCTGTTTCTGAGAAATTGCACAAGCTTACACGTGTTTCAGTCACCGATGTAGCACAGCAGCCGATTTAACAGTATAGATAACACTAGTCTATTTTTTACCATAGGCTCTTGCGTCCCACGTATTTGTCTACTGTTTGTATACAGTTGGCCAACTGGCAACTACATAATACACTCGCCAGATATGCCAACCTGATAGGCCTACACCTACACGCTGGCTAAATTAAATTAGCCCGTAATAAATTTTAAATTGCGATTTAACAACAATGAAAGATAGATAACTAAGTCTTATATTTAAATCTACAAGTGCATTGAGCACACCCCCCCCCCAACTGTTTTTATTTGTTTTTAAAAAGACGATCTAGATCTAGTTTTTAAAACAAAAAGCAAGACTTATTGTTGGTTACACAATTCTCAACGCTCATCAGTATTTTTTAAATCTTGTTTTTGATTTTTTTCTTTTTAGAGCAAAGGACTTGTCTTGGGTGTATATGAGCCAAATGAAAAAGATGGACCATTTATATTCTCTCCATCTGCTAAAAGCTTTGATGAATCTACTGCTGGAAAACTTGAGTCTGTTTTAAAGATGTATGTAAACTACTAGATCTAGTAGGGCCTAAAAATACAGGTTATTTGTTGTGGTTTATAATTATATTCGATGAGTGATTTAATTAACTGAGTTGAAAAGTTTAGGTATCCTGTTTCAAAGGTCCTAGATCTAACATCTTCTGAATTGCCAGGTGGCCTTCGCGCAAGGGAAAAACGTGTAACAAATTTAAAATTGGAATAAACATTGAATGTAGCTTTAGTATGCTAGGGATGCTGACCTGTAGTTTGAAAAAAAAAAGGATTCACAATTAGTTTTGTTACAACTACTAATTAGCTTAATTATTTTATTATGTAAGTGCTGGTAAAACCCTGAGCTGTGGTAAAGTCCGTCTGCTGTATGGCCTTGATGAAACCTACTCTACTGTGACTGTAGCTAACCTTGGGAAACAAGATGAAGGCTATGATGACACTGAACAGGTTGATCAGGGAAAAGAAAATGTCAGAACTGCTGTTGCAAGTCAGTCTTGGTTTATTTTATTTTGTTGTTGTTTTTCACATTTATTTACTAGTGCTTTTATTGTTGCTTGTTTAATAATGCTGCTAAGGGGTCACGCTGTTTTTGACGATTTTTACCCACCCCCCTCCCCTCCGTCACACGTCGTCACAAAAAGCCAGACCCCCCCCCCAGACGTCACACCTCAGCCAACAACCCCCTAAAAATGCTGTTGAATTGTTCTTAAAACATCGATGATTTTCCAAAATCTTGTCAGAACTCTGTCAACAGAGTATTTTGATCAATTCCTATTACAATTGATTAAAACCGTTTTCTAAAACGCGAAATAACGGCTAAAACTCGTTTTCTAACATTGCTTTTTTTTATAATGCAAAAAGTGACGCCACACCATCTGAACCCCCCCCCCCCCAATCACACACCGTCACAAAATTACGGACCCCCTCTTCCCTACGAGTGTGACGTCATTTATTCATTTATGGACGAACCCTAAGTAACCATACAAATAAAACGTTACCATTTGTTTCTCTTCAGGAGCAGTTCTAAGTTTGTGTGAAGTGGGAGAAACAGATGTGGATGTAGATGCATGTGGAGATGCTGAAGGTAACACTTGCACTTTATGCATTTTTTTTTAATTAGCAAAGGTTTGGCCCTTAAAAAAATTAAAGTACGTCTTTTATTGCTTGAAACATTCCTGATAATGTTATTTTATTGTTTGTAAATCACTCCATTAAACGTCTTCATTTTTAGCTGCTGCTGAAGGTGCTTTTCTATCACTGCATTCTTTTGATGATCTGAAACAAGAAGACAAAAGGAAACCGAAAGTGAATGTCACTCTCTACACTAAAGGCCTGGGAGATGAGTAGGTTTGGTTTTCTGTTTAAAATATTTAAAATATTCAAAAAGGCTTTTGATGTTCGTGTAAATCTGGTACAGCAGAATCAGTTCCAATTGGTAAAAACCCAATGAGCTGATCAGAAGCACAAAATTGTCCCCCGCTCCCCCCCCCCCACCAAGCCAGTAAAAAAATTACACATTTACGTATCAGGTGTACAGTATAATACAGATTAATGTGTCTACTATATAGGTCAAATGCCAAGGCACAGTGGTCAAGAGGTCAAGTACTGGCCACTGCCCAGAACTTTGTCAGATGGCTGCAAGAAAACCCAGCTAATCTCATGACTCCTACATTCTTCTGCCAGCAGGTCAAGAGGAATTTAGGAGATCTTAAAAATGTCAAGGTAACTGTGAGGTAGGTTGAATTTCCTAATGTCAAACTTACTGTCAGATATGTTGTATAGATCTTCCTAATGTCAAGATAACTGTCAGATATGTTGTATAGATCTTCCTAATGTCAAACTTACTGTCAGATATGTTGTATAGATCTTCCTAATGTCAAACTTACTGTCAGATATGTTGTATAGATCTTCCTAATGTCAAGTTTACTGTGATGTATGTTGATTGGAAGATCATCTTAATGTCAACATTACTGTAAGGTTTCACCATACCAATGCATTGTATAGATCTTCTTAGGATGTTTATATCTTTAAAATATGTGAAACTTTCAGAGAAAAGGAATGGGCTGAATCCATGAAGATGGGATCTTTCCTATCAGTAACCCAGGGATCAGATGAGCCACCAAAGTTTCTAGAAATTGATTACCAAGGTGGAAAGGCTGATGATCCATTTGTTGTATTTGTTGGCAAGGGAATCACTTTTGATAGGTTGGTAAAATTATAAACTACTATTGATGTTTATGTGGGATGGCTTGGCCTAGCAGTAGAGAGCTAGACTGCTAACCTAAATAGTCTTAAGTTCGAATCCAAGGTCAAGTCAGTATAACATCCCTAAGTCCACCCAGTTCTGACTCATTTTAGGGAAAGCAAAGGTTGACCACACTATTCATTCATATGCCGAGGTCTCTGAAACTTATGAACTCTACTTCATCTGCCACATGTGTTTTGGGCATGAATGGAAAAGATGATGATTGATGTTTATATCAAACACTCCCGTTGTTTAGTTTTGATATGGTTTGTATAAAAGAATTAAAACATGGCCTCAAGTTCCAGAAGATGTTAATATTTCAGTGGTGGAATCTGCATCAAGGCATCACTTGGTATGGATGAAATGAGGGCAGACATGAGTGGTGCAGCTTGTGTAGTCAGCAGCATTCAAGCAGCTGCTAAACTTGGGCTACCTATCAACGTGAAAGGTAAGTTTTAAAAAATATTTATTTGAAGAATAATTTTTTGCCTCTATAAATAGTGGAATGTTTAATGGATTATTTTACAATTTTATATTTAGGTCCCTCGTGGCTTTAGAATATAAATTTCCTTTGTTTTGTAAAACTTTAAGTTTAAAAAAAATAAACATCTGACAGTTTATTTCCTATTCTGTTATACTGTTTCAAGCATAAATTTGTATAATTGCACAAAGCCTTAAATAGGACATATATATATATTAACAAATTGACTATTGGAATTTAAAAAAATATCTGCACATCTGATTTTAGTTTCATAGCCAGCTGTACAATTTAATGCACATATTTTTATGCACTACATTAAACTGCTTTAAAAACTATTGCTAAGGTCTAGCACCTTTATGTGAGAACATGCCTAGTGGAAAAGCCACCAAACCAGGTGATGTGGTCACGGCTATGAATGGGAAGACCATTCAGGTAAGAACTGATTGTATTACAAGTTTATTTTATCATGTTAAATACAATCTTGGCAGTGGTGTTTATTTTGTTTTAATTTAATGATTTAATTGAAAGGTTAATGACACTGATTATGAGGGCAGGCTAATACTGGCTGATGCTTTATGTTATGCTGAAACATTCAAACCAAAGCTAATTTTGGATATTGCAACTCTAACAGGTATTTAAAATTAAGCTTATAAAAGTCAAGTATTATATTATTAATGTGTTGATCAAATGTAATTATGTAGTTATTTTACAAAGGTTTACATTTTTTTTTCTACAGTAAACCTAAGGAGTCACCTCAATCAATTTTAAGTTTACTTTATTCCCATAACTTAGTTTATTATATATTTATACACTCACACACATGTATACAGGTAAAATATAAATGTATGTTTATATTGGTATAAATATATTATGTATTTAAGCATACATATGTATACAAATGTCAAATAAATTATTGTTTCACATTATGAACATTACATCTGATATAAATATATTTATAACAGGTGAAGTCATCATAGCCTTAGGAGCTGCGGCAACAGCAGCGTATACAAAGTCTGAAAATATTTGGGAAAATTTGCACAATGTAAGAACAATATCCAAATTAAGTTTGGTAATGAGATATAGGTTTATTTTGATAAGCCTTCATTATTTTTTGTTTTTCAGGCTGTTTCTTTCTATTTTAGGCAGGTAAAGCAACAGGTGATAGGGTGTGGAGGATGCCGTTATTTAAACATTACACCAAACAGATGACTGAGTGTGATTTGGCTGACATTAACAACGTTGGCACCAAGGGGAGAGAAGCAGGGAGTTGTACTGCTGCTGCTTTCTTGAAGGTAAATCCTGATTTTATCGAGTAGGTTTAGAGAATCTGATTTCATCAAGTAGGTTTAGAGTATCTGATTTTATTAAGTAGGTTTAGAGTATCTGATTTTATCAAGTAGGTTTAGAGTATCTGATTTTATTAAGTAGGTTTAGAGTATCTGTCTTTATGAAAGTGTAGGACAATAGTGTGATTGCATCAAGTATAGTCTATAGTATGATTATATCAAGTATAGGCATATAGTTATAGTATGATTGTATCAAGTGTAGGTCTATAGCATTATTGTATCAAAATGAAATGTAGGCCTTTAGTGTGATTGTATCAAATGTAGGCTTTGAGTCTATACATATATCCATGAACTATACTGACAGATGACCGGCATGATACTTATTTCCTTGCATTCCTTACTCTACCATTAGTTGAGGCAGATATAAATCTATACTATGCCATATACTATAGTATCTGACTTGATCAAGTGAAGCTGTATAACAATCTAGTATTTAAACATACTTTCGACTTTGTTACTTACCTCTGTAAATTCTAAATGCAGGAATTTGTGTCAACTGACAACTGGGTCCATCTAGATATGGCAGGTGTTATGACAAACAATGGTGATGTGCCATACTTGGGTAAAGGGATGTCAGGTACCTATACAAAACTTTCTTAACTTTGTGACACATTTTGTTAAAAAGATAACCTGTTTGTGCCAACTTGGTGAATGATCTCTTGAAGCAAGCAAAAGCAGAGTCAATCTATTGGTGGTTCAAGTATTGCCCTATTGAGAATGTTGAAAGAGAAAACCATTTCAGACTCACAGGAGTCTGAAACGGAGTTGTGAGCAACTCAAACATGTACCACTTTACTGTTTTAACCTTGAGTCACACATAAAATATCATTTCTACTAAGTATGCTAGAATTTCAGCCTAATAGATGCTGGGTTAATTTGGTTGTAATATCTACGCCTTTTTTTTTGTTTTTGCTGGAGTACTAAAGTTAATTCTTTTAAGGAATTATTATAACGAAATACACATTTATACTTCCAGCTAATTTCTTTGATTTGAATGAACTCTAACATTTTCTTCAAATGAGACATACTCTTTCTCATCTTTTGTAGAGAAATGTCTCAACATCAAATAATGTAGGGCCTACTATAATAAAATTATTCTTACAGAATTTAACTCATTTTTTGGATGTAGGCATAATACTAAAGTGGTAGCTATAAATCCTGCATAGTTACTGTAACAGAGAAATATAAATCCTACATCAAATTTATAGCCTAACACTAGATTGCACTGAAAGAAAAAATGTTCTCCATAAAAATTTAAAACATTTTCCTTTTCAGGTCGCCCTACAAGAACCCTAGTTCAATTCTTGGAAAACCTGAGTAAACAGCAAGCTTAATATTTCACTAAGTTTTATTCAGTATTATAAGAAATGATGATTTAGGTAATTAATTAGAGAGCAAGATTTAACCATAATGTGAGTCAGGAGCCTATTAGCATGGTTGTGAAAAGGGGACTTACTATGAAGAAACCGAAAATGGCATACACATTTTAAATTATTTTTCTGACAACTAATTTTCAGATGCAATGGTGCTGATCGAACTGTAAATGAATTTTAAAGAAAAATGTTAAGACTGATTTCATTGTAAGAAAACCATAAACAGAAAAATGAATAATGTAAACAAAATTAAAGGATAGTATTGTTTTGTTGAACTAAATGGCATTGTTTATCAAAATAAAATTAATTTATCAATAAAAATGAATAAATCAAACTTATTCACATTAATGTATAATAGTGACAAATGTATACTACATCACATTTAAAAAATATTTTTCCTCAAAGATGTAAACATTTTAAACATGGTGCTATTAATCAAGAACATTTTTCTAATAAACTCATCAGATTTTAAAAATATTTTTGCTCAAAGACGTAAACATTTTAAACATGGTGCTATTAATCAAGAACATTTTTTCTAATAAACTCATCAGATTTTTAAAATATTTTTGTGTGTGCTTTAGTACAGACACATTTAATCATTAAATAAAATTATGCTTATTCTAACCTAACAGGATAGGACGCATGGTCGAATGGTAGAGCATTTAAATGCTAACCCAAAAGTTTTGTGTTCAGGTCAGTGGTCGTAGCACCTCCCTGAATCCACTCCCTGAATCCACTCCCTGAATCCACTCCCTGAATCCACTCCCTGAATCCACTCCCTGAATCCACTCCCTGAATCCACTCAACTCTGGTGGGTACCTAACTTTTGTTTGGGAAAGTAAATCATCGTTCTGATTGGGTGAAAATGGTTTAAGTTCAAGACAAAACCCCACTAGTGATGGGTATGGGAAATCATCAGTGCAGTCGTTTGTGTTAAAAATGTGAATAAAGATTAAAGATTAAAGAATGATGCTAGGGAGATGGTGGAGAAGTGAGATAAAGTTGGGAAGTAGAGGATGACACAGTATGTAAGCAGAGGCGTAGCGACCGGGGGACAAACTTTTCGATTTGCATCCCCCCCCCTCAACATTTCGATTTGCACCCCCCCTCAAACTTTCGATTTGCACCCCCCCCTCGAGATTTCCATTTGCACCCCCCCCCCCCCCGCTCAAACTTTCGATTTGCACCCCCCTCAACCTTTCAATTTATTTTTCCAACCCATTTTGGTGCCCCCAAAGGTCGGCGCCCGGGGACATATGTCCCCCCCCCCCCCCGCCTCCCCCCCCCACCCTCGCTACGCTACTGCATGTAAGCTGTGGATGGTTGTTTAGTTGGAGCCTGGCCTACTGGAAACTAGACTTGACTGGAAGGATGGAGCTGTTCCTTTTTTCATCCGGGAGCTCTAGCTGTGGGGAAAGTTCATAAATAACATGGGTCTTTTTTAAACGACAATAAAAAATCAGATACACACTTAGAATAATGTCACACTTGGGTGCTTCCAATCCCCGAAATGAATAAAAAAAATTCTAACATAGTAAATAATTAGTAATACAATATAAATATCGAGTTATTTCCCATTGGCAAGGGGAAATAATCAAATAAATATGTAGCTAACTGTTGGCTAAGTAAGTTTGGTTGTAAATATCACCATATTATATACTGATGCACAGTTTAGAAAATCCGGGTCGTGTTATTGCATTCTTGAAAATCACACGTAAAGATGTGCTAAAAAATTTATGAATTTAAAAAATTTAAGTAAAATTAACACTGTGTAGCGTCACAGTTTCTTATTCACCCCCCCTCCCCCACACTCACACACATCCAAAGACCTCCACCCTCTTTTACACAGGAGTGTGGCGTCTTATAAACTAACCCTTGGTCCTGGATAGAGGAACATGCACACAGTGGGCTGCTACGTCTTTAGGTCGTTTGTGTGGTGGCATCAGGCCATATCGTGTTTCCTCCGGTTTTGATTGGATGCCACCTCCGGTTTTGATTGGATGCCACGCCCTAACAAACCCTAAAATGCTGTTTTTATTTGACATAAATTGCTCTATGTAGTTTTACAATTTCCCCTTATGACAATTTTCTTAACTTCGGCGGTCAAGCGGTTTGTGGGTTTATTCAATAGTTTATATTTATGTAATGGGGTCGTCCATAAATGACGTCTCACACCTTTTGGGACGATGTGTGACGAGGGGGAGGGGGGGGGGGGTAGAGACATTGTGACCTCACGTTGTCTTAATCTCACGAATTGATTAACATGCATTTTTTTAATAGTTTTTAGAATCATAAACTTTCTAAATACTAAATAATTGTTTACATTGGTTCCGATACTTCTAACAAAAGGTATACTTTTGTGTAAGTTGCCAAAAGATTGTGAGATACATCGTTGTTCTAATTAAATTGCCCTAAAATTTGACGATGTATGTTGTGTAGTAGACTGCCGTATTTGCAAAATTGTCAATAGTGCTATTTGACTAAAGGTCGGAAGCATGTCAACTAGTAAGAGTAAGACAGGGGTAGCAGTAATGCTTGCTATTCTTTGAAGTTTACCGAGTAGGGCAGTCATGATAAAACTTTAAACCCCGTTCCCCGAATATTTTGTTCAAAACTATTTACAGAACTTATGTTCACACTTAGGGCTGTGACTCTTGCCCTTGATGACACGCCTTGTCTCCCTTACATCATGGTGTTTCTGCAGGTAGCTCATGTTAGTGCAGGGGTCTCCAAACTTTTCAGCATGAGGGCCGCATTAACTATCAAATATCAGTTCGGGGGCCAGAGTTTCTTTCAGGCATCTCTTCGGGTCGCCCACCCCCCTCCGAAGAATGTCCCCCCCCCCCACACCACACACACACACAACGAAATATAATTTATATAGAAATATATACACATTTCTAGTGTCGTCCCCCCTGGAGAAAAATGTCTGAAAGAAACACCGTCGGGGGCCGACAACACACTCGAGGTCCAAGTTCGTTCTCAAATTGTCCTTCACGTATTTCATTCTTGGAAGTGTTTGTTCACTCAAGCATTTTGTTTCAAAATTTGAAAGGTACTTTAATGCAAACGTTTTAATTTCTGGAAAGTCTTCATTGAACTTGTCTCTAAGGAGGTAATTTGCTTGGTTGAGCCCATGTGACCTTATTAAATTCACCATCTTCGCCACAGGATTCAGTACACTGCTAATATCCACACATTTAGCACATAAAACTTACAGATAGATCTAATAATAATCGCATATATTCTGCTTAAAAATGCAACTATTAATCATGGTTAGAAATAAAATGTTCTAGTGTATTTTTGATGCCTACGTGCTGGCATATCCTAAAAAGTGTAAAAAAAAGATTTGCAAAGAAGAAGTCGTTGAAAAGTGGACTCAACTAAAAAGCGATTCAGATCTGCACTTGAAAGCGGAGGTCTGGCTGCAAGAGCTAAAAGCAATTGCTCACTTTTGACGTTTTGGGCCAAACAAACATCTGTATCTTCACCTACAAATAAGAAAACACCCTAATTTGTCAAAAGAAATAACTAATAAGTCACTGAAGTCAGATGAAAAAGTGAACGATGCTCATGACGTCAGTGATTTCAAACCCTCTACCAGCAAACTATGAACATCTAAGCACGCTACAGTCCAGATAAACTTACAATCAGAGATTGAGCATCTGAATTTCAATCAACTTGTATGAGCGACAAACTCGCGGAATGTTAACACATGAACAGAACATGGAGCTTAAAGAAAAGAAACAGAAAAAGAGTGATTTGGAAAAAAAGCTAAAGAGGAAGATATCTGATCAAATAAGATCTCAGAAAACTCGAAATGAAAAGAAAAGAAAACTGAATACTTTGTTTGAAGAAGGGACGGAGTGGTCTAGCGGTAGAGAGCTGGAATCCGGGTTCAAGTCAGTAAACCGTCCCTGAGTCCACCCAACTCTGATGGGTACCTAACACATGTTAGGGAAAGTAAAGGCGGCTGAGCATAGTGCTGACCACACTATCTCTTCATATACTCCGGCCCAACATACATATCAATCAGATCTGGTAAACATTCCTCATCCACAACACTTACTCATAGACTTGACTTTGAAAAATTACTTACTTTACATGAATTTGATGATATCACAAAGATTGGTGTGGATCAAATTGTTAAACCAATATTAGTGTTGACGGTTGATGGTGGCCCAAACGAATACCCCAGCTATGAAAAGGTTATTAAAGTTGCCGTACACCATTTTCTCAATCAGAACTATGATGGTTTGTTCATTGATACCAATGCACCAGGAAGAAGTGCATTTAATAGGGTTGAAAGAAAAATGGCGCCACTTAGCAATGAGCTCACAGGATTAGTTTTACCCCATGACCACTAGCGCAGTCATTTAGAGAAGAAGAATTTTCAATTTGCCGGAAACACTTTAGCAGAAATATGGTCACACTTGACAGTGGATACATTTCCCACAATGGCAGTAAAAATTAAACTGATCGCATTCTTTTGAAAACTATTAAATATCGCTCGAAGAGGAAAATTTCATTAAAATCTTAAAAAGAAACATGTGTCTACTTGTTTCTTTTATATGTAAGTCTTTTAAGTACCCCCCTCCCCATCCCATTCAAATTTTACAACTTAAATATCTCTACAAAGAAGAACCAGTAGCCCACAACGATTTACGCGAATGATTTTTACTTTCTCAAATATACGAAGTATAGAGAATCGTTCAAAAAAAAATCGAGGTTTTTCACCTCCCTGAGTCGAAAAAACATAGTTTTGCAATATTGTCCGTAAGTCTGTGTGTGCGTATGTATGTATGTGTGTGTGTGTGTCTGTAAACATGATAAATTGAGTACCGTTACAGATAGATTGATGAATTTCATATATAAATATTATATCAAAATCGTAGATCCGTATCAACTTTTGACAGTATTTTTCAAAAGCCTATAACTTGAGTACTATTTCAGATAGATACATGAAATTTCACACGCAAGTAAAAGATCTAATATTCTCCGCCTTCTATATAATTTTGAGTAATTTCCGTTAACCGGAAGTACTAATTTTGGTTATTTCCGATTTCTCAAAAAAAAAAAAAAGCATGCGAACTTATAAAATACTAATAATATTCCGCACTATTATATACATTTTCTTTGGCGTTCACATGGTTTGCATTTTTTTTCCACGAGATTTTATTCTATTTTTAAAAAGTTTAAGTAATTAAAAATGGATTTAAAATCATGTCTATATCACGAGTTGCCATCCCCTTTTTGTTTAAGGGAGATCACTCCCGTTTTATTTACTGTGTTATCTCTTTGATACTTTTTGTTATGACTGAGTCTGAACTGGGACAGAGTGTTAACGCCCCACCCCCCTCACCCCGCCCTACCTAGCGATGTGCAGGCTAGGGGAAGTACAGGTCGCCGGTCTTTGACCTGAGCCCCACCCAACTAACCTGGTATGCAAATTTGGGGAAACACGTAATGAGATACCCTATCGTATTCGAGGCATAGACCCCAAGCTGGTGAGGGCCAGAAATATAGGAGTTGAACGTTAGGCTTGCTAGCATGTAGTCGTGTTGTGTGTTTGTAATGTGTGATAGGGCTGGCCCCTAAGGCTGGCCACTATAAATGTTTAAGATTATTTTCTGTTGCATTGAAGACTAAAGTAGTAACCATTAAAGTTGCCTAGCTGAAATTGTGTTTTCGTTTTACTTGAACCTCTCACTGCAGTCATCAACACCATCTGCACCAACTATACCAATGACACGTTTCATAACACCTTTACTAATATTTAGGAACGGGCCCTCGCTTTTCTTTATAGTTATTTAAATATTTGTTATTATTACTTTCTTGTATACAGAGTGTAGAGGAAGTAACTCTATAAATTATCACCCCCCCCCCTCCCAAAATGATAATTCATGTTCTGAAGTAATGATAATAAACACCATCCATTACAGTCAAAATAAAAAAAAAAAACACTTGAGAAATTTAATATTTCTGTAAGCAAACTCATTTTTATTAACTTACTTTATACGTACATGAAGAAGTGATATTAGATGACCAGTTACCATAGCACCAACAAGGTTAGAAAAATATTGGCTTTAATAACTACTTGACAATGATGTTTTAAATTGTCCCTCACATTGTTAATGGTGTTATTACTAAAGCCAAAACGAAACATTTTTACAACATGCTGCCTAACCTACACAAAGTATTCTGCTGACCGCAAGAAATAAAAATAAAGACCAAGTCAAAGCATGCCCGGCTACTAATTTAAAAAATCTTTTAAAAAAAACGATAATTTAAAAATGCTAGCAATTGATAGCTGGTTTTCAATATAGAAGTATCAAATGTGATGACCTCATCAATACCACAGTTGCTGTAACACCATGATTGTATTGTTTACTATAAGCATCACAACATGTTTACACAACATGTTTAAACAAGCACACCTAATAATCCTGGTGTTAAACAATGACAAACTTAGATGGGAGTTTACCGGTATACAAAAAAAAATATGACAAGAGCTTTCACAATTTTTTCATTGAAAAACATCCAATGTAAGCTTTACACAATATGATTCCATAAAAGTTGAGGTCAATAACTCACTACAAAGGAATCCCTAGATTTAATGGAATGTCTATATTACGAATTCATTGATACAGACATATATTGTTCTATCCTGACAAAAACAAGCTGTGAGCTTAAACAATGAAAATAAAAATTATTAGATTACATTATTGCCCCATGGAGGGGGGGGGGATAGTTTCAGAAAACTGAATGCTAAATGTGCATGCTCAAATGATGAACAAGTTGAGAACAGCAATCTTGTTGACCTTAAACAAGGATTTTTAAAAATTTAATTAAACATGCTTCCCATAACGTTAATAAGATTAAAATCAAAACTAGTCAAAAATTTTATTTTATAATAATATTTTGGATCTCAATATGATTTTTTAAAATTTTAATTGGTTCCATTGTGACACACTAGACCTACTTGATATGTAATTTATATCCACCTTTGAACATTAATTTTAGTTCCCATGGATTAAGTCATACATACAAAATATTGACAAATGCGAATAGTAGTTATATGCCTGACTGGAGATGGGAAAGTCTAATCATACATACAATCACATAAAAGCATGCACGAGCTACATATGTTGGGTGCTGCGATAACTAAACAGAATTCTTCTGATACAAAATATGGGTAAGAAAGTGTAAAAACTTTACCTGAAATTTAAATTGGCCATTTAAAACATTAAAAAATAAACCATCAGCAGTAGAGGTTTAGAGGCAAGCTTTGAACAAACTATGCCTTCACACTGTTTTCAGGAAATGTGAAACTATAAAAGTTTCTAGTAGTTGCCCCTCTTCCATTTCCTTGATATACACCAGACTACAACATACAACATTTTTAATGTTTAATTTAGCTTCAATAAATTGCTGTATTGTAATAAATTTAAAACATATTTAATAACTCAATAACAATTTTAATAATGGTAGAAAAAACAAGCTAAGTCATATTGAAGTTGCTTTGTTATAGTTATTTATAACTGAATAAACAAAACATTACAATAGTTGGATGTCAAAGCTATTTTGCAACAACACATGTTATTTTTTATAGCATTTCACTAAACTTAAAGGCTATTTAATTTTGATTTAAAAAAAACTAACCCTTTTTGGCATTTTAAATTTTGAGGGAAAATAGTACGTAAAATTTAAAGTTCATTAGCTTTAACAAAATTAACCCAGATCATGATGTGAATGCAGGCTTAAATGTAAAATAATATATAAAAATTCACATATCAACAACAGATGTCTCAATCAAACAATGTTTTTTATGTATATATCCAGGCGGATCTGGTCATCATTTGTAAACTTTATTATTCTGTTCCAGTTCATTTTATACATTTTGCTGAAAAATGCTTTTGCATCTTCTCCCTTTAGTAGAATTTTACGATGGCCCCCGCTCCTCATGCCTAAAAGAAATAAGAATGCAATGCGCTTTCAAAATGGAAATAGGATATTACTTTCCAACACATTCGAGGAAAAAGGATGAAAGAAACTTTATAAATAGGGTTGAGATCTTATTTCTCTTAAATATGGTAAATTTTGAGTGATTTCTGGTGAACGGAAGAAGCATTTTAAGGTATATCCGGTAATTAGGCAGTAATTAACATCTGACAGTTGCAGATCATGTGGGTTTAAAATATGCAGTTTACTATGGTTAGCTTGGGAAGACACTTAGCAAATCTTCATTGACCAACCACTTCAAACTGTCCCAAGTTTCCCAATCGTTAGCTTTTTGCCAGTGATTTCCTCAAAACTAAGACAACGGAAACTTCAGCTTTTGTAAAACAAATTATTTGCAAAAATTTCATGGTAGAGTTCTGAGAAATTCTAGTATGCTGCAAGGATGATGTTGTTTACAGAATTAATTTAAAAAAAACAACTCTAAATGAATGAGTTAAAAAAAATCCAAACTTTGTGATAATTTGAGTAGCTCCAAAGATTTTCTTTCAATTTCTGAGTGAAAATGATCGATAATTTCGATTTGTCTATGATGAATTTCTTGTAACCAAGCTAATCCAATATCGCTTGCTTCCTCTCCCGACATTTGGTATTTTCTCAAAACACTGCATTGTGATTTAGTTGTCTAAGCAAAACTTGGCAGTAGTTGTTAGGGCATTCTCCACTACATTGTTTCTTTCTATCTCAGAGCCTACATTTTTGCTGCGCAGGTGTCCAATTTTTAATACTTTGTATAATGCTTTTGCTTGTTATTAATTTCTGGTAACATGGGGCTCAATAAATATAGATACGATATACATGAGCAGAGTAAGCCATAATCGCCATGAGAACTGTCCCAGCATCACCTCTAGCTTAATTAGTCACAATCTCTAAGCACCTCCAGTACATCAGTAGTGGTATCTAAATGAAAAGCCATCAGCTTCTACAGCACTCCAGCCAGTTTCGCAGATTTTTTGACATTTTTTATTGGAACATGCTTATGGAGAATATCCCATCAATGTGAAGAGTAGGCCAAAAATACATATAATTTTTTGACAGTACCAAATAATGTCACTACATTTGCATTGGATGCAGCATATGAACTCTCGCTAAATTTAGAATATGGCTTGTGGAAGGTTTAAGCAAGGCGTTGGGATTTAGCTGCTAAATACATTGCTTTCCCCAGTCTGGATACCAGCCATTGTAGCAGCATTATCATAAACTTCGCCTCTACACCCCGACAAACTTTCAATTACCTTCAAAAGCTTCAAACTTTGATCTGTGAGTGCTTTCATACACTTGTTTTTCCCCTCTTCCTTTTCAGTTTTGATTTTTTTTTTCATATACATACATGCTGCCCTTAATATGTGCAGCGCCGGGTAACTTTCCCCCTCCACCCCCATTGGGAGGGAGAGGGCACGTGATCATATGCATGTACCTCAACCTGTGTAATACTAATGCATGTTGGCTGTATCCAAGGTTTATATGCAAAATACTCCATTGGTTTTGTCTCTCAGTGTCTCAGTGACAGCCTCTAGGGCCTACTAATCAGGATGTGGATGACTCAGAAAACATTTTATGTGGGACAAAATTTTAAAAATTCAAATAAATAACCGGGTTCTAAATAAAACATTTTAAGGCACTAAATCAGAATGGAAAATGGTTGACTAAAAAGGTACATATTTTGGGTTTTATTTTCTTAGTGGTTAATGGGTGTTAGATTTAGTATGTTGAGATTAACACTAAGCCACTTTCTTAAGACTCCCCTCCCCCTTCCTCAAGCATGAATGTCATATATCCATGACTCAGAGAGTATTAGCAGAAGTCAAAAAAGGAAGTAATTTGGAGTGAAGAGTTTTATTAGGAGTGGGTTGAGAAGTATGGTATATTATATTGCTCAGTGCGCCCAACAGTCCATTTTCTAACCTGAAAATGCTTTTGCTAGTATATACTTTTTTTTAAATGCAGTTTTACTATTTAATAAATTTCCACTATAGTCTCACTAATGTTTGAGATTTCCAAAATACTGATTTCATTTTTATAACACCCCCTCCATACTGTCTAAGACTTACAGATATAAGAAATTATATAAAATATCCAATACAATTAATAATACCAAAATTACAATTATTTTCTTCAAATAGTTGAACCCTTTACAGGCCTTTGTTCCAGCAGTTGACCGAGAATGTTTTTGTGTGGTACAGTCTGATGCGTCCAAGGTCGCCTTACTATGTATAGAATGTTTATTTAAATGTAATAGCTGAAGTCTCGTTGGCAACAACATTTTGTTTTATTTATGTTGTTTTCTCATTGCTCTATCACTAGTGGGGGTTTTTTTTCTACAATTTTTTTTCTTAAACTTATGGGCAATATAATTAGTGAAATTAAATCTATTTTTAAATGCCTCTGCCGTTGAATCCGGTTTTAATTATAATGTAACTATTAGAAAAGAAAGTAACTCCAGTGACTACTTGAATTTTTTTTTTAACATTTAATTTATTAAAATAAACTGTTTATACAAATAATATTAGAAGTAGTGTTTTGTTTACATTTTCTGGGGTTTGTGTTATTTTTGCTAAATATTAGTACAGTATTAAGCTACTTAACCGCATGGATAATAAACGTGGACCAGTTTTGTGTATATTGCTTTTGATTTCTGATTTTTTAATGTAACTGGTTATTTTTAAAAAAAAATATCTTTAAAAAGTGCCGTGGTTGAAAAATGTGTCGTTTTTTTTTTACTCTGACTTAGGGGAAGTAAAAGAGTTTTGATGCCCGGCCGGTAAAGGGTTAAGTAAGAGGTACTTTGTAAAGGATTAAAGCACGACAACATATAAGAAATGTATGCATAATTAAATAGCTCTCCAGAATTAAATCTTAAAGAAGCTTACATTTACCGTGTTAAATAAAAATTGTAAAACAAGAAATTACCTCTTCACAAATCATTTCATTCAACTGAAAAATTTAAAAAAATATATCTGAACTGTGTGAAAAGTAATTTAGATTTTTTAAATGCTTTAAATTTAAAAAAGGGGTGACTAATATTATTTTTAAAACAAGTTAATAAAAAGTCTAGTGACAATTTAAGCGCAATTTCCTTAAGTTATCCATAACAATTTTTAATTTTTAATTTTTTGTAAATATCATCCTATAAATATAAACTCCTACACGATGCTCAGTTTAAATCATCGTAGGCCTACACGATGCTCAGTTTAAAATATATTAAAAAAATTTTTGTGACCGAACGAAAAGATATTTTTGAAAACTTTCTTCGGCAATATTGGTTTAAATTATGGCAGGAATCGATTGGTAAATGTTTCAAGTCGCTAAGTGGTCTGGTTGCCGAGATATGGAGCAAAAACTACATTTGTTCGAGGTTTTTTGGCTTTTCCGGGAAATCCAGGAAGGAATTCCGGGAATTTTTTTGGCCCACATTCATCCTCGGAACTTGCTTAACATATTTGCTTATGGAACTAGTCCTCGATATTGCTTCGTTGAGGAGGAGATACGTCTTAAAGCTGTGGACACACATCCATCCATCCATCCATCCATCCATCCATCCATCCAGAAATAACGAATTAATAATCGCAATTGTCAGTATGGAAATTGCGCTAAAAATCACCTCTCTACTTTGAACATTTTTATCTTTAAAAAAAATAGGTATGAAGAAAATTAGAATAAAAACAAAGAATTACCTCACCATCTTCTATGTCTTCATCATGCTGAAAATAAAAAAAAAATGTCTGAAGGGCGTTAGACCTAATTCGTATTTTTAAAAAAAAATTCAATTTAAAAATTAAATATATATATATATATATATATATATATATATATATATATATATATATATATATATATATATATATATATATATATATATATATATATATATATATATATATATATATATATATATATATATAATACATATATGTACATATATAATACATATACTACATAAATATATATATATATATATATATAAATATATATATACTAACTAGCTGTGCATACCCGTGCTCCGCCACGGTAAATCTTTTTAAATGTACCAACTTTGGAACAGAACAAAACTAAACACAACACAAACGCAACACAAACGCAAAAGAAAACACAAACACAGCACAAATAAAAACACAAACACAAAAGAAAACACAAACACACCACAAACACAAAAGAAAACACAAACACAATGCAAACACAACGCAAACACAATGCAAACAAAAACAAAAACACAAACGCAACACACAACACAAAAGACAACACTCATAAATTTGCATTCACATTTTGGCTAATTATATTATTGCAACAGGATATTATTTTTGTCTTATTTTTGCGCTTTTGTTTTTGTCTGTCCTTTTTTTGCGCACGAAGGGGAATTCGTTTTTGTTGGAACGCCCGATTTCTTCAAAAATTTGTATATGCCAAGTTCATTAAAATTATTGAGTCCAAGTCTTTACTATAATAAAACCCTAGTTATGAGACTATTATTAAGAATGGAAATAAATCTAGATTTTAGATGACTACCAATCTATGACACTGGTTTTTTATGTTAATTATATCCCATTTTAAACCTAAATAATTATTTCCTTGTTATTTGCCAGTTTTCAAAGTCAGTACAAGTGTGATCCCTTAATGCAAAGTTTTAATGCCTTTAATAAGACATGAAAATTGTTTATTTAAACATGTTTTGGATTTATTTAAAGAAATAATAAGTAATTATTTTTTTAAAAATATTGTAGAGAATTTATAAATTTCAAAAGTGTGTTGAAAAACTTAAGAGCAGTATATTTATTTTAACTTACATTTTGCAATCAGCTGAGCGCTAGAAATTGGGATGTGCTTACTATGCTTCGACGCATGCGCACTTATATGA